>NW_026850514.1:1200000-1586283 GCF_030869225.1 Colletotrichum abscissum
AGGCGGGTCGGCGCTACTTATGGCCCGTCTCTTAGAGACGTATTAGGCGTGGGTAACCGATTTAACCTTAATTATATATATATATATTAATTATAAAAGCTAACTATACGATATCTACCTTAGTAACGTATAAATCTATTAATATACTAACTATATAATAGCTCTTTCTATCTAGCCGCTTAGTAATCCTCGCTATTTATTTTCTTCTCGTAGCTTATATAGCCGTAAATAAGCTTTATATAGTATTTAATACTCCGCTAGCCCTTTTACCCAGAGCGGTCTTCTAACTTTAGTGCCCTAAACGGGCGGGCAGGCACTAGGTTCTATAATAAGTAAGTCTCTCCGCTATATCTATTTTACTAATCTCGCAATATTTACAAGTATATATATATTATATATCATATATTACACATCACACATCATATCTAATTTTATATTATTTTTTTCCTTGCTAAGTACAATACTTTTTATTAAGCTAAATTATAGTATATTAGTTATGCTAATTTTTTTTTACTTAGACTACCCGCCTACCTATTATAGCCTCTAATAGTAGCGATAGCCCGAGCCCCTCCGTTACTACTACCGATATTATAGTTAAGCGCTACGCCCTTTAAAGCATTAAAATTAGAGGATCTGGCCCGCGGGCTAATAAGGCTTAAATAATTACTATAAAATAGTTAAAAGCCGAAGAAGCTAGCCGAGGCCCTACGCTAGAGCTTAGTCCGAGCCCGAGCCCGGAGCTATAGCCCGCTAGTTAGGTAGAGTCTAAGAAGGACGATACTACTACCGCGGTAATAGCAAATATACGTCTTCCTCTAGTTCTTGCTCACTAATAGCAAATAACTAACTACTAATCTCTCTTTTTTTTTTTAGCCCGAGCTTAGTAACGAGGAGTATATCGACTTAGTAAGCGCGTAGCTAGAGTAGTAGTAGTAATAGTACTAATAGTAGTACTAATAGCGCGAAGGGTCCCCTAAGTAGTAGTAGTAGTAGTAGTACTAATAGCGAGAGGAGACTACTAAAGGCCCTAAAGGGTAATAGTAATATTACGATAGCTATACCGACGGCACTAGTACTATAATAATTCTAAAGAAAATCGTATAGGTTACGATAATATAGGGAAAGCGTTTAAAGTATTCGAATTAATATAATACCTATTATTAGTTATATGTTTTTGTATAATATTACTATTACTTAGATTTATATAAGAGGAACATAACCTACCTATAACTCCTAAAACTCCCGATAACTATATAACGATAATAATTCGAGTAGTAACTATCGTATATATAACTACTACCGTTAATAGTAGCTCGAGTATTATAGGAGAAGTAACCTGCCCCCTCCTCCCGGTAAAGTAGACGAGAAGATCTAGTTAGGTAATATATAGCATTATGTTCGCTAAGGAGTGGAATTCACGCTCAAGTAAATAGGTAGATCATCTAATTTATATTATGAGATCTTTCGACTCTAAGCTATCGAACCTTGCTGTAAAATGAAGCTCATATTAAACGTCTCGGAAAACCGCTCAAGGTGTTTCGTGCCATTCTCCACTAATAGTCTGTAGACATCCTGTATAACGGAATGTAATGGCTTTGAAAACCATAAAATACTTACCAGGGTGCCAAGCCCCATAGGCTTTAACAAACATTAACTTAAATAATTTTTCAACCACATTCGAGGTGATAATGTAGCTCTCACTATATTCAGGTTTAAGATTCTACTTCGAACCGAAAAGGTCAGATTGCAGAACTGTTTTAAAAGGCCCAAAGGCATGAATTTCCCTGGAAACATTTCTTCATCAGGCGAAATCATTGACTTTGAGAACGAACATTGACTATGACACAGAATCTGTCTATGTATTTATCACTGCCACGCACAAGCTACCTAAATACTAACACTCATGTCTCATACCAAGGCAATCGACTAACCTCTATAACCAGATCAACAATGAAACTAGTTTATTTTCTTTCGTGGATAGCAGTAGCTGCTCCGCATCCTTCGCTCGACAAGACCACACGAGTTGACGTCCTACACAATGTCACCGTCAACATCGCAGCACCACTTGGAATCGATGCTACCCCTTCTAGCCAACAAATCGAATGTCCTATACCTTGTGCTAACCACACAAACACGAACACATGGACAGAGTATGGATCGATTGACCACCTACGTCGCTGCCAGGAACCCATGCTTATTGCACCAATGTTTCCCGACGCTCTTGCCAACCTAACTTCTACCACTACCGTCTACGGCTGCTCGCTCAATTCCAGTCGTCCAGTCATAGACTGGACATCGGAGTCATTCGCGAAGAGCTCTCAGTTTAGTATTCGGCAACCAGATGGCATGTACTCCGCATCCTGTGAGTCTACCGGCCAAGAGGTCGAGAGCAAAGTCATGGTAGTTCGAGGCAACGACGGCAATGACAATTTCAGTGGGTTGGACTTTATTCTCCTAGGCCAGTCAGTAGAGCGAACGCTTGCAGATCCCTCCAACTGCCCTACGAAAACTCTCTTCGCCCAATCTAGAAGCATGATAGTGAGTATCTATAGCGGAGGCTCCTTGGCAAAGTCAACAATAACGTCTGCATGGAATGCAATCTCGTATCTGCCAATTCTCGGCCATTCGACTCAGATGCTCGTCGAGATTTGCGATGACAGTCGAGGACCTGAAAGGATCTTAGGCATTGCAATTGACATTCTCGAAAACCGCGAGCTGGTTGAAGAGTTTACTTTGGGTTGGAGTCAAGGGAAATGTTTCGCGGGCCCAAAAAACGCAACCGTTTTGCCTGGCGTAAAGGTTCATGAGATATCTGATCCTAGCCTCAGACTTTCACGTCCTCAGCTTCCGCGTCCTCAGATTCCTCGTCCTCGGCCTTCACGTCCCCAGCCTCCGCATCCTCAGCCTTCGCGTTCTCAGCCTAAGCGTCCTGGGCCACCTCAACATCAGCCTAAGCGCCCTCGGCCGCCTCAACATCAGCCTCCGCATCCTGAGCCTACCTTCCAAAGCCGCGACCTGCAACGATGTATATCAGGCGAAGATCGCACTTTGAATACTGGCGATCTCTGCGAGTTTTCTTGCGAATACGGCTTCTGCCTAGAATCCTTGTGCGAGTGCACCGCCCGAGGTATTCCATCACAGGTTCCGCCTGAGAAAGAAGTCGATGTCGTCGCCTGGGACGATACGAACACGGATCTTAATATTCTTTGCAAGTTTGCCTGCAAGTACGGCCATTGTCCACAAGATATCTGCACGAGCCGTATCGATGGACCAGATACGAGTGACATCGACATCGTGGTAACCGACCCTGAGGACCCTCTCAACTATATCAGGCGTGTCAAGCAAAGCAATTCGAAGAATTGCAACATCTACAAAGAGCCTCAACACTGGGACTACCAAAAGAAAAGTTGCGATTCCATCTGCAAGCCAGAAACTGATCAAGCCAAGAAAGAAGGCAAAATGTCTAATGCGTTCTGCCTGGGCTTTTGGCCAATCGACAAACCTATCCCTTGGCAAAAGATCGGCCCAGATACGACAATTGCCGGAGGGAAATGCGAATGCAACAACCCTCTGGTAAACGAATTTGCAGATATCGTCTTGGATGGCATGCCACAGATGGCTCAGGTAAGCGTCACTACACCATAATCAATCGGGGCAATATGAAGTAAAGATGAAACTCACAACCAACATCACAGATCTCATGCTATATTATGATGTCAACGCTGAAACTAGTGCTGGAAATTGGTGTAGAATTTATTCCTGTGGTAGGCAAGCCAATTAGCGCTGGCCTAGGTATGCCCTTGCCCCTCTCTCATTATCTCTCTGCACCTCCCGGTGCCTTTTCCATCTCCTATTCCCCTCTTATGAATCTGAAGCTTATACATCTGGTTAGAAATCGCCAACACGGCTGCTCAAATGGCAGCATATCTTTATCCCAAGGAAGAAGACCCTGAAGGCGCTTTCTCTTGGTGGCTTCAGCCATGTGGCGGAACAAACTTGGTTCCGGAAGACATCAAAAAAGTATATGACATATTGAGCAACTCGCCTGCAGGAAGAGACCGATTCGAGAAGAAGAAGAAATCCGATAACCTCAAACAAGGTAGTGGCAAAAAGGGTAACGACATGTCACGTAACAGGGATAGTAATCGCACCTCACAAAGTACCCGTTACGTACTAAATTACGTATCTATTTTAAATATTATATATATAGACCTTTTCTTTTTATCTATTTCTATTTTAATAATTAAGCTATTTTTATTATATTCTATATACTTATTACTACGTATTATAACTCATAATAATTATAAGCTTAGCTCTTAATTAAAACCTTATATTATAATAATATATTTATTAATACGATTTTTATAATTTTTTTAAAATAATTAATTCATTTATATTTATTTTAGCCTAAGCTAAATTAATTAGTTATAATAATTAAATTAAATAGTTTAACGTACTTTATATTATAAATAAGAGTATTAGGGTTTAAAAATACGTTAACTTAGACGCTCTAAATTTTAATATATTCTTTAACCCCTTTATAGCGCTTATTTTACTTTTTAAATTTAAATAATTAGTTATAACTTATAATAAGGAAGAACTACGAGCTTATTAAGCCCGTTATAATATTACGACTTAATACGTATAATAAGCCTAGGGCCTCGCCCCATAAGACCTACGGCAGCTACTATACTATATATATAAAAATACGGACTTAGGGTAACTCTTCTCGGGATAAAAGAACTATAAATAAAATTATATAACTACGATTATATAATAAAATAAGGAACGGATGCTTATAAATAAGTAAGACGGACGATTATAAATAAGTAGGACGGACGATTATAAATAAGTAAGACGGATAACTATTTAGTAAATAGTTAGATAATAATAAATAAGATATTATAAAGGATATATTTAGGAACGAGACTTATATATAATATAAACTTAAGCTAGGCTTAAAAATAGACTTCTTATAGCTTTTTTAGTAATTAATTTAGTATTAAATCTTATAATCGCTTTTAGTTATTTTTATTAAGAACCCCTTTTAATAAGCCTATAATTAATTACCGAAGCCTTATTTATTTTATAACTTATAAATATAGCTTTAAGGAAGCTATTTACGACTATAATACTATTTACTTAGTACTCGTAGCTTTAACTTTTATTAATATACTTATTATAACTAGCTAGCCGTAATATTTTAATTACTTTTATTTAGTAAGTTTACTTTTTAAAAAACTAATTAAATAGTACGAATATATTAACTATTAATAATAATAGTACGGCATAACTTATTAAAATAACTATACTTACTATTTAATAATTATATAATATAATATTTAAACTTAAAAATAAGAATAAGTAATTTTATACTTAGTTTATAATACCCCGACTTTTTTTAATACTTAGAGCTAAGTACCCTAAACTAAAACTTTATAACGAGTTCCTAGATACTTTTTAAAAATTCCTTACCTAAACTAAGGCCTACTTACGCTATTACGGGACCTCTTTTATTATTAAAATAAATAAGGTTTATTACATAACTTTATTTTTTAAAAAAAATACCCTTACTTAGTTCGAACCCTTTATAAAAGACTACTTTAAAAACGAACGTAATATTTAAAATAAAAATATTAAAAAGATTTTTAATAACTATAACGAGTTTAAAAAAAAACTTAAAAAAACCTTTAGTAACCCCGATAAAGAACGAATTACTAAATAAAAATTTATAACTTTTATATAAAAAAGGTTAGTTAGTAAATATGTTTTTAAATTTAAATAGATTACCTCTAAGCTTAATTAGGGTAATAAAGTATTTATAATAACTTTCTATCGTAATTTAAAAAAAAAATTAAGGATAACCTCTCTTATTAAGACCGACCTAATAAACTCTATAATTATATTAATATAATTATTAAGATTAATAATCGACTTTACGAACGACGCTTTAAATAAAAAAAATAAAATACTTAGAATAACTAAGCTAAACTTAATAATAAACGTAAGTATAAACTAACGACTACTATAATAAAGTATTATAATAGACTAATAAATCTTAACGTTACTAAAAGGGAATAACCTTATTAAAAAAAGGACTTTAAGTATTATAACTACGATAAACTAAGATATATAGCTAGAGACTATTAATAACCTAAGCGTATTTAATACTAACCTATTTTAAAAAAACGAGCTAATATTGTAAATAAAAAAACCCCTTATAAATAACTCTTATAAATAGCTTATTATAATAATAATTACCTTACTTATTAAAATAATAAAAAATAAATAAGATAATACTTAAAGTAACCTAAGGATAAAGGACGATCTAATACTATACTATCCGTTAAGACCCTAGTAGTAATAATAAAAAAAAAAAAAATCCGCTTACTAACCCTATACTTTTAAAAAAAATAATATTAAATACCTTATTATATTCTCTTAAATTTATAAAAATATAAAAAAGAAAAGTAAAACGGACCCTATTATAAAAATACGCTTAACCTCCTCGAAAGATAAATTAAGTAAAAACTCCTAGCTAATATAAAAGAGTAGCTCCTTAAGCTTAAAAAAAGAGGACCTAATATAAAAGAAATTATAAATAGCCTCGTATATATAATACGATAAGACTATATAAACTAAAAATAATTTACTAAATCTAAAAAAGGACTCGATCTAAATAAAATCCTAACTAAGTCTATTTATATAATACGAAGAATAAACAGTAATAAAAAATTTATTTATAAAGTTAAAGAATAACTTAAAGACCTTTTATATAAAAATAAAATCGAAGTAATTAAAAAACTAACTTTTAATTTCGGAATTATAAAAGAGGGAAAAATTATTTTAATTTTAAAAAAGAAAATATTAAAATAGGAACTAGTTCTTTTTATTTTAATAAAGTAAAATTACTTTATAATTCGGACGAACCTCGTAACGTTACTTAATAACGTACTTAGATAGAGATTAATTATAAAGTATTACTTAGTATTAATAATACTAGTTTTAAAAAGGACGATAACGAATTATAGTATAAATATATTTATTTATTTAAGGATAACTAAACTATTTAGTTTTATAGAACTAAAGAATATAAAAAAGTTATAATAACCCCCTATATAGATAAAGATTATTCTTTATTTAACCCCAAAGACCCCTTTTATAAAGAATTATTTTAAGTAAAATACTTAAATAATAAATACTTTTAGTACTTCGTATATAAATAAAATAGTCGCTTCTATTTATAAAGACGTAATAATAAGCTTATTAAAAATGTTTATATAAAAGACTAACTACTTAGTTAGATATTACTAAGCTTCGATAATAATAATAAAATAATATTCGGCCTAGACCCTAGCTTTCTTATAAAATACTTTAATAATAAATATATAGAATAGGAAGACTATAAATATAACTAATACTAAGTTTATTATATCGGAAAAGCTAAGGCCTAAAAGGAATAATAAGAACTATATAAACAAAGTACTTAATAAAAAAAACGTATATTAAAAAACTAAAAAAGCTAATTATAAAAGAACGATAAAAAGTAAGAATAAAAAAAAAGTTCTTATATATAATTAAATAATATAACGACGTATACTTACGAATTAACCTTAATATTTATAAATAAAAATTAAACGCTATTATTAATAATAGTATATAAAAAAGTTATATCTTACTAAGGATAATAAATAAACTTAACTTATTATAAGTATAAAAAGATAACTTATATCGACTATAAATAATAAAAAGAGAACGAGTTAATTATAATTATAAATATATTAATTAAAGGACCGTATACTTTTTAATATATATTAATAATTAGTAAAAATAATTATAATACGATATTATAAAAATAAGAAATATTAATATTATCTTAAGAATCTCGTAGTTACGAAAATATAACCTATAAATAAATTAGATTATTAACTAAGTTCTCTAAAAAAATCTAGTTATTAAACAACTTAAAAAGAAGGGTTTAAACGGATTTCTAAGAACTCCTAAAAAACGAGAATAAATATAATATATAGCTTTTATTAAAATAGTAAAAAACTCTAAGAAGTTTATAACTAATACTAACGATTAAGGATCGTAATAATTCTAAACTATACTTAAAAAGTACTAAATATATATAAAACTATTTATAAAACCTAAAGAAATAGGATTATTAAAATATAATAATTAGGATATAAAAATCGAGTTTAAAAAAGGGATATAACCCGGGTTCTATTTAATATACTTAATAAATTAAAAAGAATAAGAGTACTTTAATAAATATATTAATAAGAAACTCGAAAAAGGATATATTCAATTATTAAATTCTCTTATTAGATTCCCCTTATTCTTTATACTAAAAAAAAGTAGAAAATTAAGACCTATTATCGATTATAAAAGACTTAACGAAATTATAAAAAAGAATTATTACTTCTTATTACTTATTATTAAGCTTAGAGATTTATTTTATAGAGCTAATTAGTTTATTATTATAAATCTTAAAAAAGCATTTAACTAAATTCGGATTAAAAAAAGAAATAAATAAAAAATAGTATTCTAAACTTATAAAGGACTCTTTAAGTATCTCGTTATACCTTTTAAACTTATTAATACTCTAATAACTTTTTAAATAATAGTTAATTACGTACTCTAGGAGTACGTTAATATTTTTATTATTATTTATATTAATAATATTCTTATTTTCTCCCCTAACTTTAAAATATATAAAAAATATATTTATATAATATTTTAAAAGCTCTAAAATACTAAGCTATATACCGAACCCTCTAAGTACGAATTTTATATATAAAAAGTAGACTTTTTTAAATATACTATTATACTAAGATAAATCTATATATAAGTATTAAAAATAAAAGTAATTAGGGACTAGCCTATATTATAAAACGTTAAAAACGTATAAGGATTCTTAAGATTCGTTAATTTTTATTAATAATTCCTTAAGGACTATATTAATATAGTTAGACCCCTTAATAACTTAATATAAAAAAATACCCCCTTTGTTTAGGATCTTAAGTATAAAAAAGTATTTATTAAAATTAAGAATATAATTATTTTTAAACTAGTTACTAAGATCCTAAACCTTTAAAAACTTTTTAAAATCGAGACTAATACCTTAGACTTTATTATAAGAGCGGTTTTAAAATAATAAGATAAATAAAAAAAGCTTTATTTATATTATTTCTATTTTAAAATATTTTATAAAGTAGAATTAAATTAATAAATCTATAATAAAGAACTAATAATAATTATCGAAGCATTTTAAAAATAAAAACTATAATTATCTAAAACTAAGTACGAAATTATAGTTTATATAAATTATAAGAACCTCGCAAACTTTATAATAAATAAGAACTTAAATAAACGATAAGTTAAATAGAGCGAATTCCTATTTAAGTATAATTTCTAAATTATTTATTAAAAAAGTTTAAAAAATAGTAAAATAGACACTTTTAATAAAAAACCTAACTACGAAGTCGCGGTCCCTAAAAAAATATAAGTTATTTTTAAATAAAAAAAGGACGGTAGCTTTATACTAACTACGAAGCTCTTTATAATAGTTAAAAAGATTAATACTAGCTTAACTAAAAAAATAATCCCTAAGCTTATTATAGAAATTTATAATATATTAGTATATAGTTATTAAAGAATTATTAAAACGTAAAAACGGATTCGTTAGTACTATAATAAATTTATTATACGTATTAAAATTATAAAAATAATTAAAAACTACGTAACTTATAAAAAAAATAAAAATAGCCTGTATAAGCTTTATAGCGAGCTATAACTATTATAATTACTAACGAAAACATAGTAATTAATTATATAGGACTTTATTATTAAACTATTAAAGTTTAGAAAACTATTTACTAAAATATAGTACAATAACATCTTAGTTATAGTTAATTAACTTACTAAGTTTATATATTTTATTCTCTATAAAAAATTAAATACTATAAAAGACCTAGTATATATATTTACTAAGGTTATATTTTTGAACTATAGTTTACTAAAAGAAATTATCTTTAATAGAAATAAGCTATTTACTTTAAAGTTTTAAAAATCCCTAATTTCGTAACTTAGTATAAACTATAAACTATTAATATTATTTTATTCGCAAACCGATAGATAAATAAAAAAGATTAACTAAATCCTCGAGATATACTTTTATTATTATATAAACTACGATTAGGATAATTAAGTAGCATTTTTATTAATAACTTAGTTCGTATATAATAATATAATTAATAAAAGTATAAAAAAATCTCTATTTTACCTTAATTACGAATTTTAATTAATAACGTATAGAAAAGTATAATAAGGACTATAAGCTATAAAAACTATAATAAATATAAATAAACTTAAGAAGATTTATAAATAAGCCTTACTAAACCTTAAGTTTATATAATAACGTATAAAAAAGAATATAGATAAATTAAAAATTAGAGGACTATTTTTAAAAAAGGGGGATAGTACTTATCTCTTTTACTATAATATTAAAATAAAATAATTAAATAATAAATTAAACTATAAAAAACTTAGACCTTTTAAAATTATTAAAAAAGTCTTACAAATTAATTACGAATTAAAACTACTAAATACGATACGATACTATTCCGTTTTTTATATTTTATTACTCGAACTTATACTAAGAGGTTTATATATAAAAGATTATATTATTATTAAACTAAACTAACTAGAGTATAAAGTCGAACAAATTATTAATTATAAAATTAAGAATAAAATATAAGAATTTTTAATTAAATAGAAAAATTACGGATACGAAAAGAATATATAAAAACTTATTATAAACTTTTAAAACTTTTAATAATTTCTCGAGGAGTACTAAAATTAAAATTAAATTTAAAACTCTTAGCTATTACGGTATTTTAATTAATAATTTTAAAAATACTATTAGCCTATATTTTATAGGCCGCTAAAGAAATATTTTTAAAGTCCTTAAAAAACTCTTTTAATATAACTTAATTCTTTTTAAATATTATTCGCTTTTAAAAATAAAAACGCTCTAATTTAAATAACAACTTATTTAATTTAGCCTAGGCTTATTAATAAGCCTTAGCTTTTTTTTATAACTCCGTAGCCCTCTCTTAAAACTATAACTTTTCTATTTCTTTTTTATAATTAAAATAATTAAACTCTATTACTAACTAACTAACTATACTTAGTTAGCTAAGATTTATAAATAAAAACATAATACTTATGAGTATAGATTATATTAATAAAGGTATTATATAAAATACTTAAATAATAGTATATTCCGTAAACCTTAAAATTAAAAAGAACTAAATAACGGACCCTTTATAAACGATAATTTAAATAAAGTATTATTTTTATACTTTTATTAAAAAAGCGAATAATACGTAATAATTTATAACGAAACATAGCTATTAAAAATTTTAATTTTTTAATTTAACCTAACATTATATTAATATATTTTAAAAAAACACTTAACGATTCTTTAATTTAAAAATAAACGACCTATTTATAAGCCTAAAGGACTAGACTTTTAAAAAGAGGAGCTAATATTACCACTTAATATATATAATAAGCCTAGGGCCTCGCCCTATAAAACCTATAATAGCTACTATACTATATATATAAAAATACGAACTTAGGGTAACTCCTCTTAGGATAAAAAAACTATAAATAAAGTTATATAACTACGATTATATAATAAAATAAAAAACGGACGCTCGTAAATAAATAAAACGAACGATTATAAATAAATAGGATAGATAATTATAAATAAATAGGACGGATAACTATTTAATAAATAATTAAATAATAATAAATAAGACATTATAAAAAATATATTTAAAAATAAGATTTATATATAGTATAGACTTAAGCTAGGTTTAAGGATAGACTTCTTATAGCTTTTTTAATAATTAACTTAGTATTAGATCTTATAATCGTTTTTAGCTATTTTTATTAAAAACCCCTTTTAATAAGCTTACGATTAATTACCGAAGCCTTACTTATTTTATAACTTATAAATATAGTTTTAAAAAAGCTATTTATAATTACGATACTATTTATTTAGTACTTATAGCCTTAACTTTTACTAATATACTTACTATAACTAACTAGCTATAATATATAAAGTATTTAAAAATAATTAAAAAAACTAAGAAATCCTTTATTAATAGTTTTTAAATATAACTCTTAGTACGAACTTTTTAACTTCTTTAAATATAAGTAACTTATAAAACTAAGCTAAGTTTTTTTTTATAAAGCTAGTTATATTACTTATTTTATATAAATAAATCTATCTTTATATTATACTTATAAAAAGGATTTATATATTTAAAAATATTTAGAAATAATAAAAGCTTAATATTAAATATAAGTAATTTATAATTTATAAACGTAATATTATTAATACGTATATTAAAGTCCTTACTTAGTAATTAGTAAAATTAGTTAATACTATATTATATAAATACGTATTTTAAAAAGTTACTAAGAACGGTACTAAGTTTAGTATATAGCGAATTATTAAATATTTAAAATAAGAATTTATACCCCCCGAATTAGTAATAAGGAATGCGGTTTAAAAAGAATATTAATAAGTTTTTAATAAAGCAAGGACTAGAATTAATTTTTAATACTAATATAGCGAGTAGTAGTCTATTTATTTTTAAGTTAAAACGTATAATATTTTAGAAATTAACGGAGAGATTACTATATTTAACTTTTTAATTATAGTTAAGTTTAGACTTAATTTTATATAGGGCTAACGTATATATAAGATTTTTAGCGAATTAATAACTTTTAGAACGTATATAAGGACTTTTAAAAAGATTATATATATATTTAGCTTAGTAACTTAGGATATATATACTAAACGATTTTTAAATTAAAAAGGGGCTTATTTTACTTTTACTAAATACTCTAATTTAGTTAATAATATAAATAATAAAAATAACGTTATATATTTTTATAATTACGTATATTTATAGTACCTTATTATTATAGCTAGCTAGTCGTAATAAGTATATTAATAAAAGTTAAGGCTACGAATACTAAGTAAATAGTATTATAATTATAAATAGCTTTTCTAAAACTATATTTATAAGTTATAAAGTAAATAAGGCTTTAGTAATTAGTTATAAACTTATTAAAAAGGGTTTTTAATAAAAATAATTAAAAGCGATTATAAGATTTAATACTAAGTTAATTATTAAAAAAGCTATAGGAAGTCTATTCTTAAGCCTAGCTTAAGTCTATATTATATATAAATTTTATTTTTAAATATATCTTTTATAATATTTTATTTATTATTATTTAATTATTTATTAAACTATTATTCGTTTTACTTATTTACGATTATCCGTCCTATTTATTTATAAGCGTTCGTTCTTTATTTTATTATATAATTATAATTACGTAACTTATTTATAATTCTTTTATCCCGAGAGGAGTTACTCTAAGTTTATACTTTTATATATATAATATAATAGTTACTATAGGTTTTATAAGGCGAGGCCCTAGGCTTATTATACGTATTAAGTTATAATATTAGCTCCTCTTTTTAAAAGTCTAGTTTTTTAAGCTTATAAATAGGTCGTCTATTCTTAGGTTAGGGAATTATTAAGTATTTTTTTAAAATATGCTAATATAATATTAAGTTGAATTAAAAAATCGAAATTTTTAATAGCTACGTTTCGTTATAAATTATTATATATTATTTACTTTTTTAATAAAAGTATAAAAATAATACTTTATTTAAATTATTATTTACGAGGGGTCCGTTATTTAGTTTTTTTTAATTCCGAGGTTTACAAAATATACTATTATTTAAGTATTTTATATAATATATCCGCTAATATAATTTATATTTATAAGTATTACGTTTCTATTTATAAGTTTTAGTTAATTAAGTATAATTAGTTAGTTAGTAACGAAGTTTAATTGTTTTAATTATAAAAAAGAAATAAAAGAGTCGTAGTTTTAAAAGAGGGCTATAAAGTTATAAAAAAAGGCTAAGGCTTATTAATAAGCTTAAGTTAAATTAAATAAGTTATTATTTAAATTAGAGCGTTTTCGTTTTTAAAAATAAATAGTATTTAAAAAGAGTCGAGTTATATTAAAAAAGTTTCTTAAGGACTCTAAAAATATTTCTTTAACGGCCCGTAAAGTATAAGCTAATAATATTTTTAAAATTATTAATTAGGATACTATAATAATTAAAAATTTTAAATTTAATTTTAATTTTAGTACTCTTTAAAAAGTTATTAAGAGTTCTAGAGGTTTATAATAAGTTCTTATATATTTTTTTCGTATCCGTAGTTTTTTTATTTAATTAAAAATTCCCATATTTTATTCCTAATTCTATAATTAATAATTCGTTTAATTTCGTATTCTAATTAGTTTAGTTTAATAATAATATAATTTTTTATATATAAACCTCTTAATATAGGTTTAAGTAATAAAATATAAAAAACGGGATAATATCGTATCGTATTTAATAATTTTAATTCGTAATTAATTAATAAAACTTTCTTAATAATTTTAAAAAGTCTAAGTTTTTTATAGTTTAATTTATTATTTAGTCGTTTTATTTTAATATTATAATAAAAAAAATAGGCACTATCCCCCTTTTTTAAAAATAGTCCTTTAATTTTTAATCTATTTACGTTTTTTTTTATATAATATTATATAAACTCGAGGTTTAGTAAGGCTTATTTATAAATCTTTTTAAGTTTACTTACGTTTATTATAGCTTTTATAATTTATAGTCTTTATTATACTTCTTTATATATTATTAATTAAAATCCGTAGTTAAAATAAAACAGAGATTCTTTTATACTTTTATTGACTATACTATTATATATAAACTAAGTTATTAATAAAAATACTACTTAATTATCCTAGTCGTAGTTTATATAATAACGAAAGTATATTTCGAGGATCTAGTTAATCCTTTTTATTTATCTATCGGTTTATAAATAAAATAATATCGATAATTTATAGTTTATACTAAGTTACGAAATTAGGGATTTCTAAAACTTTAAAATAAATAGCTTATCTCTATTAAAAATAATTTTTTTTAATAAACTATAGTTCGAAAGTATAACCTTAATAAATATATATATTAAGTTTTTTATAATACTTAATTCCTTATAAAAAATAAAATATATAAACTTAGTAAGTCGATCGACTATAACTAAGATACTATCGTACTATATTTTAATAAATAATTTTCTAAACTTTAGTAGTTTAATAATAAAGTCTTATATAATTAATTACTATACTTTTATTAATAATTATAATAATTATAGCTCGCTATAAAGCTTATATAAGCTATTTTTACTTTTTTTATAAGTTACGTAGTCTTTAATTACTTTTATAATTTTAGTACGTATAGCGGATTTATTATAGTACTAGCAAATCCGTTTTTATATTTTAGTAATTCCTTAGTAACTATATACCGGTATATTATAAATTTTTATAATAAGCTTAGGGGTTATTTTTTTAGTTAAGCTAGTATTAATCTTTTTAATTATTATAAAGAGCTTCGTAATTAGTATAAAGCTACCGTTTTTTTTTATTTAAAAATGATTTATATTTTTTTAAGAACTGTGATTTTGTAATTAGGTCTTTTATTAAGAGCGTTTATTCTACTATTTTTTAAACTTTCTTAATAAATAATTTAGAAGTTATACTTAAATAGGAATTCGCTCTATCTAACTTATTATTTATTTAGATTTTTATTCGTTATAAAGTTTACGAGGTTTTTATAATTTATATAAATTATAATTTCGTAGTTAGTTCTAGATAACTATGGTTTTTATTTTTGAAATGTTTTAATAATTATTATTAGTTCTTTATTATAGATTTACTAATTTAATTTTATTTTATAGAATGCTTTAGAGTAAAAGTAATATAAATAAAGCTTTTTTTACTTATTCTATTATCCTAGGACCGCTCCTATAGCGAAGTTTAAGGTATTAGTTTTAATTTCGAAAAGTTTTTAGGGGTTTAGGATTATAGTAATTAGTTTAAAAATAATTATATTCTTAATTTTAATAAATATTTCTTTATATTTAGGATCCTAAATAAAGGGGGTATTTTTTAATATTAGGTTATTAAGGGGTCTAATTATACTAATATAGTCCTTAAGGAATTATTAATAAAAATTAACGAATTTTAAAAATCCTTATACGTCCTTAATATTTTATAGTATAGGCTAGTCTTTAATTACTTTTATTTTTAATACTTATATATAAATTTATTTTAGTATAATAGTATATCTAAAGAAGTTTATTTGTTATACGTAGAATTCGTACTTAGAGGGTTCGGTATATAGTTTAATATTTTAGAGTTTTTAAAATATTATATAAATATATTTTTTATATATTTTAAGGTTAAGGGAAAAAATAAGAATATTATTAATATAAATAATAATAAAAATATTAACATACTCCCGGAGTACGTAGTTAATTATTATTTAAAAAGTTATTAGAGTATTAATAAGTCTAAAGGGTATAATAAGATATTCGAAAAGTCCTTTATAAATTTAAAATACCGTTTTTTATTTATTTCTTTTTTTAATCCGAATCTAATTAAATACTTTTTTAAGATTTATAGTAATAAACTAGTTAGCTTTATAAAGTAGATCTTTAAGCTTAGTAATAAGTAGTAAGGGGTAATAATTCTTCTTTATAATTTTATTAAGTCTTTTATAATTAATAATAGGTTTTAATTTTTTACCCTTTTTTAGTATAAAAAATAAGGGGAATTTAGTAAGAGAATTTAATAATTAAATATATCTTTTTTTAAGTTTTTTATTAATATATTCGTTAAAATACTCTTATTCTTTTTAATTTATTAAGTATATTAAATAGAACCTAGGTTATATCCCTTTTTTAAGCTCGATTTCTATATCTTAGCTATTATATTTTAATAATCCCGTTTTTTTAGGTTTTATAAATAGTTTTATATATATCTAGTACTTTTTAAGTATAGTCTAAAGTTATTACGATCTCTAATTATTAATACTAGTTATAAACTTCTTAGAGTTTTTAACCGTTTTAATAAAAGCTATATATTATATTTACTTTCGTTTTTTAAGAGTTTTTAAAAATCTATTTAAACCCTTTTTTTTAGGTCGTTTAGTAACTAAATTTTTCTAAAGGACCTAGTTAGTAATCTAATCTATTTATAAGTTATACTTTCGTAATTACGAGATTTTTAGAATAACGTCGATATTTCTTATTTCTATAATATTATATTATAGTTATTTTTACTAGTTATTAATATATATTAAGAGGTATATAGTTTTTTAATTAATATATTTATAATTATAGTTAACTCGTTCTCTTTTTATTATTTATAATTAATATAAGTTATCTTTTTATATTTATAATAAATTAAGTTTATTTACTATTTTTAGTAAGATATAACTTTTTTATATACTACTATTAATAATAGTATTTAATCCTCGTTCGTAAATATCGAGGTTAATTCGTAAATATACGTCGTTATATTATCTAATTATATATAAGAACTTTTTTTTTATTTTTACTTTTCGTTATTCTTTTATAATTAGCTTTTTTAATTTTTTAATATACGTTTTTTTTATTAAGTACTTTATTTACGTAGTTCTTATTATTTTTTTTAAGCCTTAGCTTTTTTAATATAGTAAACTTAGTATTAGTTATACTTATAATCTTCTTATTTTATATATTCGTTATTAAGGTATTTTATAAAAAAACTAAGCTTTAGGCTAAATATTATTTTATTATTATTATTAAAGCTTAGTAACGTCTAACTAGGTAGTTAGTTTTTTATATAAATATTTTTAATAAGCTTATTATTACGTTTTTATAAATAGAAGCGACTATTTTATTTATATACGAGGTACTAAGGGTATTTATTATCTAGGCATTCTACCTAAAATAATTTTTTATAAAAGGGGTCTTCGGGGTTAAATAGAGAGTAATTTTTATCTATATAGGGGGTTATTATAACCTTTTTACGTTCTTTAGTTCTATAAAACTAAATGGTTTAATTATTTTTAAATAGATAAATATACTTATACTGTAGTTTATTATTATCCTTTTTAGAGTTAGTATTATTAACGCTAAGTAGTGCTTTATAATTAATTTCTATTTAAGTACGTCGTTAGGTAACGTTACGAGGTTCGTCCGAATTATAGGGTAATTTTACTTTATTAAAATAGAAAAAACTAGTTCTTATTTTAATATTTTCTTTTTTAAAGTTAAAGTTAATTTTTCTTTTTTTTATAATTCCGAAATTAAGAGTTAGTTTTTTAATTATTTCGATCTTATTTTTATACGAGAAGTCTTTGAGTTATTTTTTAACTTTATAAATAAATTTTTTATTACTATCTATTTTTTATATTATATAGGGGAATTAATATACCGGCGTTATAAATTAATATACCGGCGTCGCTCTTATACTAGCGTCGCTATTTTACTTTTTAATTAATCTAAAAAAATAGTACTTCCTTATAAAAGCGGTAAGAGTAACTATACTAATATAGCTATTTTTACTATCCTTTCTAACCTAAGCTTTAGTTTAAAATTTCTAAAAATAATAATACTACTATAACCTATATACTCGTTTAGAACTACTATATTACTTATTTAAGATTTATAAATCTTAAATTAGTTAGTAATATAAGCTTTTATAAATTTTAAATAAACAAGGCTTCTTTTTATTATATACTTAAAATATATAAAAAGTAAATTATAATAACGTCTACCTAACTACTTCTTTTAACGTAGTTATAATAATTTATTATTACTATAGACTATTTTTTACTAGCTCCGTTTCTTTTAAATACTAAGTTATATTAGCTATTTATTTATATAATTCCCTATTATCCTCCCCTTATTAAGAACGTTAAACTAGCTCCTTATTTATTACTAAAATAAGCTTAATATTTAGCTTCAACTTAACTAACTTATTTTTTTTATAAACCTAGTTAGCGTCGACTTATTTTTATTTTTAAGTAAGTAGCTTCGCTTCTTATTATTTATACTTTAGTTACTATAGGTAGTACGAGTTTAACTAGCTAACTAGCCTTTTTTAAATAAGGCTAGTTATAATAGAACAGGCTATACTATATTCTTTAGTTTATTACGGAGGGATATAGTAATTTTAAAGTTAAGGATTTAGTAATATAAATTTAAAAAAGACGTCTCTCGAAAATACTACTAAAAATATACCTCTTATTTACTAAAAATAACTAAATTTAATATTTTAAAATAGATTTTATAGTAATATAAAATACTTAGCTTAATTAAAATAGTATAGTTTAAATTATAAAATCCGAGGGGGTCTAGGAATAGCTTCTTATTAAATAGTATTACTTTTTTTATAAACCGGCTTTATATCCTAATTAAAATAAAATATTTTAAAAAAAGTATTATTTAAAGTTCGCTTAAGTACTTAAAACGAGTACTTATATACTCCTAATTTATAAGTACTTCGTCCTCTATATAAGCTTAGTAAAAGCGTAGTTTTTAATTACTAATTATATCTTATATAACGTTAATAAGCTAATATAAGTAACTAAGACTATTTAAAAAATAACCCTTAATATTATTATTACTTAACTTAGTATTAGAAGTAACGTACGTATTAAAGTTTTAGTATTTTTAAATAAAATAACGGGCCTATTATATTTTTAAAAATAAGTATATTACGTAGAGGTACTAAAAAATTAGGTATTAGTTATTAAACTTTTTATAAAACTTAGTCTAGGCTTTTTTAAAAGTATACTTAGTCTTAGTAAAAATAATAAGCTTTTATATTATAAAGACCCCATAATATATATAAGGGGGGGGCTTATTAATAAGCGTATTAATATAAGCCTTATCCTTATTACTTAGCGTAGTTATTATTTATATTAGTAATTAATAACCCTCGTTATTAAACTTATTATTATTATTATTATAGCTACGGTCCTTAACTTATTTTTACTTAGCCCTAAGTATAATATTAGAATTAATATAGTAAATATAGAGTTATTACTAAACGTCCGGGAACTACTCGTTTAATATAGCCTTTATCTATTTATTATAATCTATAATAATAATAATAGGGTAACGGACTAAGTATTAGTTTATAAGTTAATAAATACTTATTAAGAAAAACTAAAAACCCTCTAGTCTCTTATTATTAATAAAGCTAAATATAGTATTATAAATAAATTTAAAATAAGTTTACTTAGTAACTTAAAAAAGAGGGAGCTTAAAGTAATTAATATTATAAGTATTATTAAAACTAATTACCTTAGGGAATCGCTTTTATATTTAGAAATAGTAAAAAAAGGTCTAAATAAAGCTAATAAGGCGGTTTAGCTCGTCGTCTACTTATTTTATTACGTATAAAATATCTTACTTATTAAATAGCTTAATTAACGCTATAGTTAGTAAGTATTTAGCTAGCTTTTCTTAATTTATATAAGCCCTAATATTATAAATATCTCGCTAAGTAAATAAGGACTCTAAGAACTACTCTTAAATAATAATACGTATATTATAAGCCTAAATCCTAACTCGTTAGTTTATAGTTTTAATAATATCCTTAACTATTTTAATAAGCTTACGATATAAAAGGTATATAAAGGTTTTAAAACTAAGGCTATAATTATACTAATTATACTAAGGGTTTAGATAATAACGTAATAGCTACTTATCCTCTTTTTAAGCCTTAGTAATAACTTACTATTTATAACTATATTTATAAGACTTATATTATTAAATATTAGCGCTTTATATAGGCCTAGGCTTATTAAAATAATTATATTAAAAAGTATATTAAATAATTTAGCCTCGAGCTTTATATTTATTTTATTTTATAATACTAAATTTATTAGCTCTTATAAAGTTATTAACTTAGTTAAAGAGGGTATTATAAGTTTACTCTAGATCGCTAAGAATTAATAAGTTTAGGATTTTAGTTATAGAAAGAGAGGAGGATTAGTTATTTAGAATATAATAAGAGGCTATAGTTTAAAAAGACGTTTTATTTTAAGTAAAAGATAGCTATAGAGGTAAATAGGGTAATAAGTTAACTTAGGGACCCTATATTTATTATTATTAATAAATATATTTTTATTATTAAAATAGTACTATTATTAGCTATTAATTAGTTTTAATAACTTATTTAATAAGCTAAAGAGTATTATTAAACTATTTTATTATAGAATAGGAAGGTTACTAGGATTATTTACTAAGGGGAGAGGGATTATACTCTAAAGAAAGTTATAGGAGGGTAATCCGCTAGGTTTTTATTATTTTCTTAAGAAAATAATAAGTAAAATATAATATAAACTCTATATTAAAATAATTATTTATAAGAAGTTACGTATTTTATAATATATTAGCTAAGAGCTTAATAATAAGGTTATATTACTTTTTAAAATTACTAACTTTATAAAATTAGCTAACGTTAAGGTAGTTATTTTTTAAAAAAAGAGATAATAGTAATTAGCTAGATAATAATAAGAGGCCGTAATTAATTAATAGTCGTTCTTATAAAAAGGGAAGTTTTTTAGTAAGGGTATTATTTTAAAATTAGCCCTAAGGAACGTCTCTAACTCTAATTATAAAAGCTATTATAAATAAATACTATAAGTTAGATTTCGAAGCTTAATAATATAACCTAAGTATAAAGGGAGTAAAGGAATAAAAGCTTAGGATACTTTATAAGTATCCAGTAAAATTTAACTATATTAATAATTTTTTTTAAACTAATTAAAAAGTAAAATAGTAACGCCGGTATAAGAGCGATACTAATATATTAATTTACGACGCTAGTATATTAATTCCCTTATATAAATAGACCTAGTTAGGATTTTATTTAAATCGAGTCCTTCTTTAGACTTAGTAAATTATTTTTAGTTTATATAGTTTTATTATACTATATATGGTAGTTTTTTTTCCGGCTTTATAGGTATAAAAGATCGACCTTAACAGGATTACGCTTTTAAAGGAAATTATATAATATAGTATACTTTTTAACTATATAATATACGCAATATACCCTAAGTACGCGCTTAATATAATATAGTAATTTTAATACGAAAACCGCTATATAATTCGGGATAAGTAAGCTACCTTATTACTTATTAACGATAAGCTAAGCGATATACTTATACGGTAGCGCTAACTAGAAAGGTTAATAATAGAGGTTAGTTATAATAGTTAGCCGTAATAGTTAGCTATAATAGTTAGAAGCGGCCCTTAATTATAAAAGTTCTAAACTTTAATAATAACGTAGAGGTTTCTAAAAAAAGGGCTAAATAGGCTAATATCTACTACTTAGAGCTCATAAAAATTCTTTCTATCCTTATCGCTTCTAATATCGCCCAAAGCTACTCTCTATTTAAACTAAATAAATTTACTAAACAAATCTACTAAATAAACCTATTAATATATAAACTACTACCTCGACAAGAACCTCTTAGTATATAGTTAGTAATTAGTAGGCTAAAACTCTAAAAATGCCCGTTAATAAGTCTACCCCTCTTGGGCTAAGTGCCCTCGGCTAGCTCGACACTATAGCTATCGTAGCTAACGTAAGCACGCCTAAGAAGTAGCAAAGTACTTTCCGGTAGTGTAGAATCTAGCTAGATAATAATATAAACGCCGTAAATAGCTAGGCTAATATAAACGTTAAGATCTAATATATCGACGCTAACTTAGAAATTATACTTTATAGAGCTAAAAATCCCTTTAATACGGGCTATATTATAAACGTAAGGGAATATATAAGGGGCCCCCTAACCCTTAATAAAAAGGAGTATATAATATAGGATTTAGCTACTTACGCAGGCTAGTACTAAGAGGTCTTATATACGTTAAAATAAGTATAGCTCGCCCTCTAGATAGCTAGAACTTAGAGAACTATGGGGGAAGGTTAGGAGCTATTTTAATTAGTAATTAGGTATAGAGCGTAATATACCCAGTTTTCCCCAATACGTAATATATAGTACGGCCCCGGTAGATTGCTCCGTCGGGGGGTTATTATACTATATAAACAAGGCTATTTATAATTTCCTTAGTATTAGGTCTTTTTTTTTTAAATTTAAGGAGTTACTCCTTTATATTAGCTAGGAGTCTTTATTTAATCCGTTTTTTAAGGAGGTAAAGTATGTCCCTCGTAATAGGATCCGTTTTAATTTCTTTTTCTATATTTTTATAAATCTAAAAGAGCATAGTAATATATTCGATATTATTTTTTTTAAGAATATAGGGTTAGTAAGCGGGTATCCTTTTTTTTTTTTTATTATTATTAAGGTTTTAATAAATAGTATAGTATTATATCTAAATTATCCCTTATCTTTAAGTCGTTTTAAGTACTATCTTATTTATTTTTTATTATCTTAGTAAGTAAAATAGTTATCGTCGTAATAAGCTATTTATAAGAATTACTTATAGAGCGCTTCTTTATTTATAATATTAGCTCGTTTTTTTAGGATAGGTTAGTATTAAATACGCTTAGGTTATTAATAGTTTTTAATTATATATCCTAGTTTATTATAGTTATAATATTTAAAGTCCTTTTTTTAGTAAAGTTTTTTTTTTTTAGTAACGTTAAGGTTTATTAATCCGCTATAATATTTTATTATAGTAGTTATTAATTTATATTTATATTTATTATTAGGTTTAGCTTAGTTATTCTAAGTATTCTATCTTTTTTATTTAAGGCGTTATTTATAAAATTAATTATTAATCTTAATTATTATATTAATATATTTATAAAGCTTATTTAATCGTTCTTATTAAGAGAGGTTATCCTTAACTTCTTTTTTTAGGCTACGATAAAAGGCTATTATAAGCGCTTTATTACCCTAATTAAGTTTAGAAGTGATCTACTTAAATTCTAATATATATTTATTAACTAACCTCTTTTATATAAGGGTTATAAGTTTTCGTTTAGTAATTCGTTTTTCGTTGGGGTTACTAAAGGTTTTTTTAAGTCTTTTTTTAAACTTATTATAGTCGTTAAAGATTTTTTTAGTATTTATTTCTTAGATTTTATATTTATTTTTAAAATAATTTTTTATAAATAGTTTGAACTAAGTAAAGGCGTCCTTTTTAAAAAAGGATACTATATAATAAATTTTATTTACTTTAGTAATAAAAAAAGATTTATAATAGTATAAGTAAGCCCTAGTTTAAATAAAAAATCCTTAAAATATATTTAGGGACCCGTTATAAAGTTCTAATTTAGGGTACTTAGCTCTAAGTACTAAGAGAGGTCGGGGCGCTAAGAGCTAAGTATAGAGCTACTTATTCTTATTTTTAAATTTAAGTATTATATTATATAACTATTATATAATAAGTATAGCTACTTAAATAGGTTGCGTAGTACTATTATTACTAATAATTAATATATTCGTACTATTTAGTTAATTTTTTATAAAATAAACTTATTAAATAAGAATAATTAAAGTATTATAACTAGCTAGTTATAATAAGTATATTAATAAAAGTTAAGGCTACGAGTACTAAGTAAATAGTATTATAATTATAAATAGCTTCCTTAAAACTATATTTATAAATTATAAAATAAATAAGGCTTTAATAATTAGTTATAAGCTTATTAAAAAGGGTTCTTAATAAAAATAGCTAAAAGCGATTATAAAATTTAATATTAAGTTAATTATTAAAGAAGTTATAGGAAGTTTATCCTTAAGCCTAGTTTAAGTTTATACTATATATAAGTCTTATTCCTAAATATATCCTTTATAATATCTTATTTACTATTATCTAACTATTTACTAAACTATTATCCGTTTTATTTATTTACGATCGTTCGTCCTACTTATTTACGGGCGTCCGTTTTTTATTTTATTATATAATTATAGTTACGTAACTTATTTATAGTTTTTTTATCCCGAGAGGAGTTACCCTAAGTCCGTACTTCTATATATATAGTATAATAGCCGCCGTAGGTCCTATAGGGCGAGGCCCTGGGCTTATTATACGTATTAAGTCGTAATACTTATAATATATTAAAAATTAAAATAAGTATTTATAAACTAAAACGCTAATAAGTTATTAATATAAATATTAAAGAGCTATATAAAAAAAGTCCTTATTATTATTAAATTAAGTAAGTAAAAATTATTTTATAATAAGTTTAAAAAAGCTAGTTAGCTAAGGAACAATAGAACCCCTAAAAAACCTAGGTTTTTAAAAAGATTTTTTAATTAACTTATAGCGAGCTTATTAATAAACTAAAACGAGGGCTATATAGTTACTATACTTATAAAGAGTTAAGACTTAGAAATAAACGTAATTTTTAGTACCTTTATAAGTAGTACTTACTTCTTTTTTTAAAATATAATAATAAATAGTTATAAAGTAATATATTTAATTAACGATAAGAGCTTATTTAAACTTAAGAGTTACGTACTATTAAGTAATAATAATTATATTAAATTAGGAATTATTATATTTTTTATTATTATACGTAGTACTTATATTATAAAGGGCGTTTTAAATAGATTTAAGGGAAAAGGAACTTATAATCTAAAGTTTTAAAACGTTACTTATATTAAGGGATTTTATATTAATATAGTTTTAAAACTTTATTAAATAGAAGCGTACTTTAATATTATAATCTAAATTATATTTTATAATAAGGAACGCTTTATAAAAGTATTATTAAAAAGTAGTTTATTTAAAAGAATAATTTAGTTTTTTTTAAATATAAGCTTTTTTAATCTTATTTTTCTTTTATAAACTTTAAGCGTATTTTATAGAACTTAGTTAGTATTATATTATTAATTAGCTATAGAAAATTTTATTATTTATATTAACGTACTTATAAGAGGTCTAATAGCGCGCTCTTTTAATACTTTAAAATAAGTTATTTTAAACTTAATACTTTTTATTAATTATTATATAAAACTTAAGGTATATATATTAAACTTTTATTATAAGTTAAGTATAAAGTATATATATTATTTAAAGCTAAAATAGTAGTTTTAAAAAGACTATTTTTAAAAAAAGCCTTATAACTATAGTACTATATATATTAAGATCTTTTTTATTTTAAACTATTTTTAAGTAAATAATAATATATATTTATAGCTTTTAATAAATATAATAAATAGTTTAAGGGGTTCTTTTTAAAGACTAAAATAGAAAAAGAAGTACTTTTTATACTATAAAGCCTTAAGGTAGTAATTCGTTATTAAAAAGGGACCTTAATTTACTTTTTTAAAAGTAATAATAAGACTACCCTCTTAATTATAAATATTAAATATATATATAAAATATAGTACGGCGAGCTAAGAATTAAAATAGAACTTCTATTTCTATATATAAAAGAACTCGTAAATAATACTAAAAAAGTAAGTTAATTTATAATTACTAAAGCTTATAAAATATACCTTTTTATAAACTTTTTTACAAATTTATAAAACGAAATAGTACTAATAATAATTTTTATTTATAATATTACTTTATAAGAGGTTAATAAAAAAGATTTACTTATTATAATAAAAATTAATTAATAAAAGTAGTATTAACGCTAATAATAAACGGGTTACTAAGTACGGGATTCTAAACTAATTACTCTATATTTTAGTAGTTTTTATATATATAGTTATTAAGTATACTTTTTTTATAAGGATTATAAGAGGGGTATATATTAAAAAGAGTTTAAAGTACTTCCCTATGGGTATATAAAATATTTAATTAGATATATATTAAAAACGTATAACTTATATAAGGTCTAGGTACCTGCGCTTAAATAAGTATTTATTATAAAAAATATTAAGTTTAATAAAAAAGTTTTTTATAATCCTATATATAAAGAGTAAGTTATTATAAATAAATAAATAAATTTAGTAATTTAAAAAATATAAGAACTTTTTAATATTAATAATAAGTTAATTTAAGTACTCAGAGAAATAGATCTAGATTTTAAAAATATTAATATTTAAAATAATTTTATAGTTAAGGATAGTATTACTATTAGATTTTTAACTATTTAAGATACTAAGTAATTAATAAACGTATTTTAGGGTATAATTAATAAAGTTAAAAAGGCTAATATAGTCTTATTATTATTATTAATTTTTAAAATAACCTCTTTATACGAGCTCGGGGGTAGGAATAAAAAAGGGGATATAATAACTAGGTTATAAATAGCTCTACGTAGTCTATAATCCTTTTTATAAGCGCTTATATATATTATAAAGGTTTTTAAGTTTTTAATTTTTAATAGCTTTTAATAAAACGCTAGAGCACATAATAAACGAGGTATTAATTATAAAAAAGTAATTCTTAATACTAAAATTAACGTTAATAAGGAACTTTTATAATAAAATTTTATTATTATATAAAAATAGAGCTTATAAGAACTATTTTATTAAGTACTAAATAAAGCTCTATTAAGTCCTAGATATTTAAACCGGGCCTATAGACTTTTATAACGCTTTAATAATAATATTTTTATAACGCTTTTATATTTAAATATAAAAGATAGCGATTATTATAACCGTTTTTAAAACTACTTTTTTTTTATTTTTATACTTAATTAATAAAAAGCTATAGAGGAAAGTAATATAGGATATATAATATTTTATTAAGTAATAAAAAGAGTAGTTTATAGGACTTATTTAGAGCGCTCTAAAGGAGTTTAAAAATTATAATTTATTAAAATTAACTTTTAGAACTTATTAAAAAAGTTTAGTAATATTAAATATTTTTTATTATAACTATAAAAGCTACTTAGGGATATTATAGATATAAAAATAAAAAAGCTAAGGGATATTAGTATATAAAAAGAGGTCGATTATAATTTTAAATAAGGGATCCTATTTTTATTAAAGTAGGTATATATTTATAAGTACGACGTTAATAACGAGGTTAGCGAGGTAAAAGTACGTATATATATAAGGGGAAATATATAACTATTTAACCCTTTATAAAATACGTATACTTCGATACTTATTATAAAAGCTTTTAAGCTTATAATAATAATAACTATTTAATTTAACTTTAAAATAGATTAATATAATATTATTAACGTATTTTTTAACGCGCTTTTTAAAAACGAAAAGCTAATAATTATTAAACTCTTAGAAGAATATAAGGTTATTAATAAAATAAATAAGCTTTAATATACTCTATATAGCCTCTAAGACTTACTAATTCTCTAGTTTTAAACTTTTATTTTTATATTTTATAATATAAATATAATATATAATTACGAGGAGATCTATATTTATTAAACTATAAATAAGAAGATAATATTAGTATTTTATATTAATAACTTTATTATTTTATACTATTAAAACGATTAAAAAGTAGCTTAAAGGATTATTAATAATATAAAAGAATATATTAACTTTAAAAAAAATAGACTAATTAATTACTTTTTTAAAATACGGATTTTATAAAACCGTATTATTTATAGGGAATTAATATACCGGCGTTATAAATTAATATACCGGCGTCGTTCTTATATTAATATCGCTATTCTATTTTTTAATTAGTTTAAAAAAAATTATTAATATAGTTAAATTTTATTAAATACTTATAAAGTATCCTAAGCTTTTATCTTTTTACTCTTTTTATATTTAGGTTATATTATTAAGCTTCGAAATCTAACTTATAATATTTATTTATAATAACTTTTATAATTAAAGTTAGAGACGTTCCCTAGGGCTAATTTTAAAATAATACTCTTACTAAGAGACTTCCCCCTTTATAAGAGCGATTATTAATTAATTATAACTTTTTATTATTATCTAGCTAATTATTATTATTTTCTTTTTTAAAAAATAGCCGCTTTAACGTTAACTAATTTTATAAAATTAATAATCTTAAAAAGTAGTACGATTTTATTACTAAGCTCTTAGCTAGTATATTATAAAATATATAACTTTTTATAAACGATTATTTTAGTATAGAGTTTATATTATATTTTACTTATTATTTCCTTAAAAAAATAACGAAAACTTAGCGGACTACCTTTTTATAACTTTTTTTAAAATATAACCCCTTTCCCCCTAGTAAATAGTCCTAGTAATTTTTTTATTTTATAATAGAATAGTTTAGTAATATTTTTTAGCTTATTAAATAGGTTATTAAGATTAATTAATAGTTAATAATAGTACTATTTTAATAATAAGAATATATCCGTTAATAATAATAAATATGGGGTCTCTAAGTTAACTTATTACCCTATTTACCCCTATAGCTATCCTTTATTTAAAATAAAGCGTTTTTTTAAACTATAACCTCTTATTATATTTTAAATAACCGAATTTTTTTTTTTATAACTAAAATCCTAAACCTATCGATTTTTAGTAATTTAAAATAAACTTATAATACCCTTTTTAACTAAGTTAATAACTTTATAAGAGCTAATAGATTTAGTATTATAAAGTAAAATAGGTATAAAGCTCGAGGCCGAATTATTTAATATACTTTTTAATATAATTATTTTAATAAGCCTAGGCTTATATAAAGCGCTAATATTTAATAATATAAGTTTTATAAATATAGTTATAAATAGTAAGTTATTACTAAGGCTTAAGAGGAGGATAAGTAATTATTATATTATTATTTAGACCCTTAGTATAATTAATATAATTATAGTTTTAGTTTTAAAGCCTTTATATACTCTTTATATTATAAGCTTATTAAAGTAGTTAAGGATATTATTAAAACTATAAGCTAACGAGTTAGGATTTAGGCTCGTAATATACGTACTATTATTTAAAAGTAGTTCTTAAAGTCCTTATTTACTTAGCGAGATATTTATAACGCTAGGGCTCGTATAAACTAAGAAAAACTAGTTAAATACTTACTAATTATAGTATTAATTAAGCTATTTAATAAGCGAGATATCTTATATATAATAAAATAAGTAAATAACGAGCTAAACCGCTTTATTAGCCTTATTTAAACCTTTTTTTATTATTTTTAAATATAAAAGCGATTCCTTAAGGTAATTAGCTTTAATAATACTTATAATACTAATTACTTTAAGCTCCCTCTTTTTTAAACTATTAAATAAACTTACTTTAAATCTATTTATAACGCTGCGTTCGGCCTTATTAATAATAAAAAACTAGAGGGTTTTTAATTTCTTTTAATAAATATCCGCTAACTTATAAACTAATACTTAGTCCGTTACCCTACTATTATTATTATAAATTATAATAAATAAATAAAGGTTATACTAAATAAGTAATTCCCGGACGTTTAATAATAACTCTATATTTACTATATTAACTTTAATATTATACTTAAGGCTAAATAGAAGTAGGTTAAGGACCGTAATTATAGTAGTAATAGTAATAGGTCTAATAACGAGGGTTATTAGTTACTAATATAAATAATAGTTACGCTAAGTAATAAGGATAAGGCTTATATTAATATACTTATTAATAAGCCCCCCTTTTATACGTATTATAAGGTCTTTATAATATAAAAGCTTATTATTTTTACTAAGACTAAGTATACTTTTAAAAAAGCCTAGACTAAGCTCTATAAAGAGTTTAATAACTAATACCTAATTTTTTAATACCTCTACGTAATATACTTACTTTTAAGAGCATAGTAAGCTCGTTATTTTATTTAAAAATACTAGAACTTTAGTACTTATATTACTTTTAGTACTAAGTTAAGTAATAATAATATTAAGGGTTATTTTTTAAATAGTTTTAGTTACTTATATTAGCTTATCGACGTTATATAGGATATAATTAATAATTAAGAACTACGCTTTTACTAAGCTTATATAAAAAACGAGGTACTTATAAGCTAGGAGTATATAAGTACTCGCTTTAAGTACTTAAGCGAACTTTAAATAATACTTTTTTTAAAATATCTTATTTTAATTAGGATATAAAGCCGGCTTATAAAGAAGGTAATACTATTTAGTAAGAAGCTATTCTTAGACCCCCTTAGATTTTATAATTTAAACTATACTATTTTAATTAAGCTAAGTATCCTATACTACTATAAGATCTACTTTAAAATATTAAATTTAGCTATTTTTAATAAATAAGAAGTATACCCTTAGTAACGTTTTTAAAAAACGTCTTTTTTAAATTTATATTATTAAATCCTTAACCCTAAAATTATTATATCCCTCTATAATAAGCTAAAGAATATAATATAGCTTATTCTATTATAACTAACTTTATTTAAAAAAGACTAGTTAATTAGTTAAGCCCGTACTATTTATAATAGCTAAGGCGCAAGTAATAAGAAGCGAGGCCGCTTATTTAAGAATAAAAATAAGTTAACGCTAGCTAAGTTTATAAAAAAAATAAGTTAGCTAAGTTAAAGCTAGATATTAAGCTTATTTTAATAATAAATAAGGAGCTAGTTTAGCGTTTTTAATAGGGGGAGGATAATAGGGAATTATATAAGTAAATAGCTAATATAGCTTAGTATTTAAAAAAAACGGAGCTAATAAGAAGTAGTTTATAATAATAATAAATTATTATAACTATATTAAAAAATGTAATTAAGTAGACGTTATTATAATTTATTTTTTATATATCTTAGGTATATAGTAAGAAGAAGCCTTGCTTATTTAAAATTTATAAAAGCTTATATTATTAGCTAATTTAAGATTTATAAATCTTAAATAAGTAATATAGTAGTTCTAAACGAGTACGTGGGTTATAGTAGTATTCTTATTTTTAGAAATTTTAAATTAGAGCTTAGGTTAGAGAGGATAGTAAGAATAGCTATATTAGTATAGTTATTCTTACTATTTTTATAAAGAGGTACTATTTTTTTAAACTAATTAAAAAGTAGAATAGCGATACTAGTATAAGAGCGACGCTAGTATATTAATTTATAACGCCGGTATATTAATTCCCTTTTTATAAAGTTTATTTTATTTATAATATATATATTAAGCGAGTTATTAAGCGTTTTAATTTTATAAATTTATTATATTTAGCTACCCCTCTTCCTTAAGAAGAGTTTAAACTAAACGAGGGATAAGTAATAAAAAAGGAAATAAAGAGTTATTAAGAGAAAGTTAGGAATATGCTTTATATAACTATTATAATTAAACTAGATATTACTTTTACTTATTTATAATTATTATAGTTCTTAACTAACCTAAGCATAACCTATATTAAAATAATTAACTACTATATCCGATATTTTTATATAATAAAATATTTTATACTCTACTATAGTAATATACTAAGTACGTAATTATTATTTTTAGCTAGAAATACTAGCTTTATAAATAACAAAATAATATAACAATTATCTTAAGGATATATAATATTTTTTTTAATAGCCTAATTTAATAAAAATTAATACGCTAAGTAATAATTACGACGTTAATTACTAAAGCTAAGCTTTTTTATTTTAAAGAAATTATAAAAAAGATTATAATTTTAAAATACTTTTTTAAAAATATTACTTTTAACTTAAGAAAAGTATAGTTACTTAATTACGATAATTAGTAAACGATTTAACTCGTTATAAAGAAAAAAAAATAATTACTTAACTTTATTATATTAATATATAAAATATATAGCTAAGATAAGAGTATATTAAAAATAGTTTCGAAATTATTTATATATTAATAAAAAATATATTAATAAATAGACTTATTAAAAACTTTTTACGAGCTAAGTTTAAATATTTCTATATACTTCTTAACTTTTATAATATATAAAAAGCTATTATAAATAACTAAAATAATTAAAAATAATTAATTTAGGCTATATTTAAAAAAGCTTAATATTTAAAAATAAATAATAAATAAAACTTAAAGTATAGCTTAAAAGCTTAAAATAAATAAAATAAAAACTTTTTATAACTTAAAAACCTAAACTTTTAAAATAACTTTATTTTATAAAGTATATATATATAAAAATAAGACCCGGGCTTATATTTATTATTTAAACTCTTAGTTTATAAAGTATATAATTATTAAGAATATAGTATTATTAAAGAGGAGAGTTAGTATGCGTATTAAAAAACGTATTTTACGTACTTCAAAGTTTATAAAACTAAGAATAGTAAAAGTAGCGAGGGGTATAGGAGCTAAAACGATCGTTAAGTTAATAACTTAGGGTATAAAAATAAGTAATATAATAAGAGGTTAGTTATAAATAATTATAATAAGTACGAAAAAGGACTAGGGATATAAATTAAAAAAGTCCTTTATATAAAAGCTAATATAGTTCTTATATATCCTCTAGTTATTAACTATTTAGCGGATAATATTATAAAACTTAGTAATATTTTATTAAAACTATAGTTAGAAATACGCTTTTCAATAATAAAAAAGAATAATATACTTATAAAAAAGGGAGTAGTATTTATAATAACTTTAATAAGAGCCTAGGTTATTAATTATAAAATAACTAATATATTAATATACTCCTCGGCCGAACGGCTATTAAAATAATATATATACTAATTATTACTTTTTATAAAATAATAATTATTATTTTTAAAGTCGGTATATTAAAGGGCTATTTTAAAATAAGATAAGTACTAAATCTCTCGTTTTTTAAGAGCTTTTTTTTTAAGCTTTTTAAGGACTAAGTATATATTAAATAGGCCTAAAATAATAAAAAGAACTATATTTATTACGGGGGGTACTTTTATTTCTTAGCGTTTTTTTTTATTTTTTATTACTTTTTTAAAAAGAGCTAGTTTTATATTTTTTAAACTTTAAAATAATATTAAATATAAACTTTTAAAATAATAAGTATATAATATACCCTTTTTAAAGGGCTTATTATTTAAACTAATTTTATTTTTATTTTTAAATTTTAAGGGGGGGATAAGTAAAAGCTTATTAAAGCTTTTATTATTATTATTTATTTTATTATTACCCTTATTATAACTATTAAAAAGAGCTTTAAACTTAATAAAATCCTTAGTATTTTAATTAATAACTTCGATATTCTCTTAGTTAGGGAGGGAAAGCTTAGTAATTAGGCTTTAATAAGTAAATAGGAGGTTATAAAGGGGAGAAATAATTTAAAGGGGCTTATTAATATTATTACTTATTTAAACTTTTAATAAACTATATAATATATATATAAAAGGTATTATAAAAATTATATAAAACTTATTATTATTTTTAAATATATTAGATATTTATATTTAAAATAAAATTAGTAAACGATTTAATAGCGTAAGTATACGCGCGTAATAAATAAGAGTACTTATAATAATTATAAGAAATTAAAAAGAAAAAAAAAATAATAACTAAGTAACGTTATAAGAATTTAGATATATATAAAGTAGCTAAGTAGCCTTATTTTTAATAATTTATATATTAAAAATAATATAATACGTACTATTCTAAGTTAGGATTTTATTTATTTTAAATAAAGGGATATATTTATAATAAACGTAGTTTAAAAAAATACGTATCCTTTATACTTATTTTTCTTTTATTTATATTTAACTAAATTAGGCCTTTATAAGGGTATTTAGAAATTCTATTTTAAGTATAATAGCTCTTTAATAATAGTAATTAGGGGGTATATTACGTAATAGGGATAGTAATCGTACTTTATAAAGTGCTTATTACGTACTAAATTACGTATTTATTTTAGATATTATATATATAGACCTTTTTTTTTTATCTATTTCTATTTTAATAGTTAAGCTACTTTTACTACACTCCGTATGCCCATTACTGCGTGCTATAACTCGTGACACGATAATAACCCCACTGATAGAAAGATCTAAAAGGGGCGGAAGTGCAGGGTTCCACTAGCAAAATCAACCATGCGACTTGGGGCTGCTAAAAACACATTGAGGATACAATCTTGTGTCAACGATGCGACAAGGAAAAATGATTTAGTTGTAACATCGGTTGTCTACGCACCCAACGCCAAGCCGACTGTTGTGGAGAGAGAATGTAGCCAAAAATGGTCTCAAGCTTGCTTCCATTATAGTTCGGCTATCAAGGTCAATCCGCAATGGGCTACTCTAACTTGTCCGCCTGAAGCCGCGGCAACGGCGTGGCGCTTAGATGCAGAAGCTGTGCCAGCCTTCCAGAAGCAACATAAAGGTGATAGATGGCTGGATGAAGTCAAATCGAACCCTAATAAGGTAGATTGCGACAAAGACGAATACCCACCTGCATATCTTCTAGGACTACAGGACCCAGCCCGCCTCAATTCTGGTAAAAATGCACAGGGACAACTAATTCGTCTAATCCCAGGAGGAATGAATCGAGGAGCAGGACATATGTGGAAAGGAATATGTCTTGGTGCCGCCATCGAAGACATGAAGGACTCCGAATTCAAGGCCAAAGTCGATGCCGATCCCAACAGGAAGACCATCATACAAGGCGGCGTGACAAGAACTCAGGCCGCTATCACGGCTACAGTTCGGCCAGAATTTACCATTAACAAATGGGGGAATGCTGCCAACCCACCGGCGAACGATGGTCTGGAGCTCAATACTTGTTGGCCAAACAATATTGCTGCGGGCGACCCAGGCTTTGCCTTGTTAACATTTGATCCATACTACAACACCCACCCGCGACTATACAATTACAGTATACCATATGTTAAAGGTTCGAATGGTTCCTGAAACCAGTTCAGACTGATAATCTCGACATGGAAGAGCATGGGCATTGAAAAGACGAATCATTTCCCAGCACGCACATCGTATGCACGCGAGTTGGCATATTTAGTGCCTAGTTTACCTTTTGATACGAAGGGTTGGTGACTTAGTTACTTAGTTGGCCTTGTTATGGAGCAGGTTTGTCATACCAAATAGTTGTTTTGCGATTTGGAGATTGTTTCGATGCCCGATCATCTGCACCTAGTAGTTTAGATAGAGTACTAAAATTATACAAGCTCTAGGAGCTCATTTAAATTGATACAAACAACTTTTGTAAGTGATGATAAGAATGCTGATCTATTGACTACTTAATTTAGGTGCTTTCTGCAGATCACCACGATGGCTAATTAACCCATTGCAAATTGGAATGTTCATTACATGTGATAGTTGCGAGAGCCGGATTAAATTGGTCGCCTCTCAGTCAGCCAGTCTTGAACCCCCACTGAGCAGGAAATTATTTTGAATCCATATCATCCCATGAAGACAAGAGATGTATGGTACAACGAATCCGAATTGCACCAACAGCATTATCAATTTACCCTTGCCCTGCAGTATGCATACCTGATTTCTAGTCCTCCCAAATATACAAAACCAAGAAGCTATCATATGCGATTAGAAAAGCCAACTAATATTCTCGCAAGATCAGGGAGATGAAAAGGTTTCGTGCGAGAGTCAAGGCAGAATGGTTGATGGATCACAGGCAGTTCTCCGGCATTGAAGCTGGGTACTTAGGCATGCGAAAGATGTTGAATTGACCACGAGAAATTTCTGTCTACGAGACCGTGATCGAATTTTCCAGAGATCTAGGCCCACTACACCGTTGACGCCTTGACGGGTAGATTTGAATAGGTGGGTAGCTAGATGCGATATCGATATTTTTGCGGATAGACACGATGCTTAAAATGGGTAGACAGGCACTTCCTTATAATAGTACCCTGCCTACGTACGGAGGACAGTATGCGCCCTATTCATTGAATGTACAAACCATTAGGCCCGTTGCAAAAATTACAGTTGTCCTCCAATGGTAGGTGGGTCAGCTGGGGAAATTTTCAAAGATCTGATACTTGATAACTCCCAACACCCTATCCGAGTTCATTGAGGCTGAAGAGGGGTGAGGACGATGACAAAGTGCCGACTAGGCCTCGTCAGGGTAACCCGGCCGAGACAAGGAGGATGCGGGGTGGCCAATCCGGTTCTTTACCGCGCTGGCACCGGTGAAGTAAGTGGGTCGGGCGGATCCGGCGGACCGCGCTCGAGACACGAATAGTGCACCTTCACACGACCCCGGCAAATTTTCCTTATCTGGCCCACGCGGAGGCAGTCCATTCGACATTCCAACTCCGTGTCAACTGTTCATGCAAAGATCAGTCTATCACATCTAACACACAAGCATTCGCTTCTTCTGCTGCCCGTTCCATTGGGATTGGTCTAGAACTTTGCCTCATTCGCTCTCCCCTTCTATCGGAGGACGGTTCAACTTTCGGGCTTTCTTGGCGCTTTGTCTTTCCCCTCTCTCTCCCTCCCTTCGTCACTCACTCACTTCAACGGGCCCGGCCGGCTCTCTCAGCCATGTCAACGAAACCCCGCCGTACCCTTGCGGGGCCAATCTTCCGCGTCCGTACGGGGTGCCTGACGTGCCGCGGTCGCAAGAAGAAGTGCGACGAGACCAAGCCGCGGTGTCGCGGTTGTGAGCGGAACCGCCTAGAGTGCCGCTGGCCCCCAACGTCCTCATCCCAGGCCACCGCCGCTGCCTCTTCCTCTCAAGCTACCCAAAGCGGCGGCACCTCGCGCTCACCCCGCGAGGTAGGAAATTCGCCAGAGAGCACGCGGCAGGACGATGTTCAGCCTACTGCTCCTTCACCATCAGGGTCCACGGTGGCATCCCAGAGTCCCCAGCATCTCCCAGATCGTTCAGTCAACTTCTCTTTTGCATCACATATCCAATCCTCGGAATCACCAAGTGCAGCCACAACAGACTCGAGTCCAAGCCCGGCAACCCAGATCGTCACGACAGATCAGAGCGGCGGAATCATCGTCCCTCCCCAGACGCCAGAAGAGCACACAGCGGCTGCCATCGGACTTCAAGACCCTTCCGCCTTTTCGGTCTTTAACACGGAGGACCCGGACGATGGCGAGACTACGGATCAGATGGTGCACTCGCCAGTTCAGCCAATGTCGATATTCAGAGATCACCATGTACCGAGGTCAATGAACCTCCTGGCCGGCAATCAGGATAGCAACTCACTCGAGCTTCTCAGTCACTACCTCAGCGCGACATCGCTCAGTATGGCCAATGGATCCACGGCAGACAACCCTTTCACCGCGCAGTTGATTCCTTTAGCATTCAGCAGCGATCTCGTCTTACATTTACTCCTTACGCAGAGTGCCGTTCACCGAGCAGCAAAGTCTTTAGTTCCGACGGACCATATTGCAACCAAATACTACAATCAGTCGCTACGACTCTTTCAGCAAAACATCTCGACGTACATGGGCGGACAGCATGGTGAAGAAACGCTGATCCTGGGCATTGGTGCCCTGATTCTGTGCTTGGTCGAGGTATGTTGCACTGTCACGCTCGGAATTGAGTTCACCGTGATATTGATACCCCTTGTAGACTGCCAAAGGTGACGTGAATGGAACCATCTTCGACCATCTCATGGCAGCCCAGTCCTTGATCTTGCCCTTCTTATCTGCGAACAACACCTTTCTACACAAGACTTTGAAAGACTTCTTGACCGAATACTACATCTACACGGCGACCGTCAGCATGATATCCATAGACGCAAGACTTGGTGATCAACTATTCCTCAGCAACGATCTCATTCTCCTCGCCACTGAGCTCGTGGCATCCTCTTACATAGGTAGTCTATGCGGATGCTGGCTAGATCTGATCCTGCTGGTGCCTTCGATCTTCGACCTGGGACGGCGGATAATGAGCCACATGGACGAGCCGGATTGGCGCCCATCAGCCGATGACTTTATTCTGTTCTCACAACTACAAAGCCAGATCCTCAACTGGCAGCCAAACCCCATGGTGACTGAGAATGTTGCCTTGGCTGGATATATATACCAGAAAGCCTTGTTGCTCTATCTGCACACGGCATTACATACACTCTCTCGAGAAGAGCACGGCCTCCAGGCAATGGCTATCCAAAACGCCCTCAGCGGAGCTCTCTCACATCTAGCACAACTAGATCCTAGCGTCCGCATAAACACTAGTCTATGCTGGCCCATCACCATTATCGGTTCGTGCGTCACAGATAGGGGACAACAAGAATTCCTGCATGAGAGGTTGGGCCATATGTTTGCCACCATTGGTCTGGGTAACATCCGACAAACCTCAGTCGTACTGCAGCACCTGTGGGACCACAACGAGGTCATTCCAGCGGATATTGGGGCAGGTCCTTGGCAGGTTTGTCGGGTCATGAACGAGAATCAGATTTGGATTTCATTTGCGTAGATGGACTGGGGACATGATTGATATGAATAGCGGCGGTGTTTAAGGGGCCAGCGAGCGTGAGAACGAACGAAAAATGGCGGCGACTGGCGGAACCAGAGAACATTTTTCGATCAACATGTGTGTACATTTATGGACGGGTCTCATCAAGAGCGGGCGAATATGATACCACGAATATTTTCTTTATAGTAAGGTATGAGGGACTAAAGCTTCTACTATTTGACTAAACTGTCAAACTTTTCACCATTACCACCCCTTCCACGGAACCCAGGTATCTACCACAACATCATTCTCATCTACAACGTAGTAAACATAAAAGGCCGCAGCAGTAATGCAGGCATGCTGGACATTGAGGAACACCTTATCGCCAACATCGAAATTCGCTTCCACATCTCTGCGCTCTGGCTCAGTAGTCTTTGAGCCCGGTGCCTGAACTTCACCCAGGATACCGTGTTCCTGAGACATTCGGACAACAGCCCAGTCAGGCTTGCCGACAACCTTGCCGTAGCCTGGGTCCGGGCCAGCTTCCTTTGACAAGGCGATTGTCCCGGCGTTGATGAGAGCCTCGTTGCGCTCCGGGTACACGCTGCAGACTTCGGAGAGGACGCGGATGGCCTGGTCTTCGGCTCCAATGACGCTGGTTGCGACCTGTTGGAGATCGTTTGTTGGGAAGTTCCCTAAGAAACCCTCGTGTTAATCGTGTCTCGCCTCTGCGGTCAAATTAGCGAGAAGTACATACCGGCGTGCAACTCCAAGGTGACGTTCTCGGGGATCGCTGCCTTAAGAGTGCCAACAACATGAGCCGTCGGTGTAGCGCCCACAGATAGAGTGAGTTTTCTGTCACCAGTGACCAGCTTCGCAGCGCTCAGGACACTGTTGATTTCGACCGTAAGGAGATCCTCCACTTCTTGTGGTGTCCGGCACCCATAAGAGTGGCCTGCATGGCAGTAGAAACCCTTGAGAGTGACGGCTGGTGAGTTGTTGACGTGTTGAATCAACTTTGTAAGACGATCGCTGCCCAGGGGAAGACCGGCGCGCTTGCTACCCACATCGAGCTTGATGTAGATGTCCCAGGGTTGGATTGTGCTTTCCGTGTTCTTGGCGGCAAATTTCTCTACGATTGTGAGCTGCTTTTCATGGTCGATCATGAGCTGGACGTTGGTGGACTTTCGTAGATCTTCCAGCAGATGGATGGTGCTTGCTGGGGGCGGCAGCCCATACAGAACCTAAAAGAAAATGCCTCAGTTCTGCGAGTCCTTGTGTATCTTTACTGGCAACTCATAACAAACCTCCTCGAGAATGCCCTCTTCTGCCAATGGCAATAATCCACGGATTTCTGACAGTGTTGATGCCACAACTCTCTTGTACTTGCCATTTCCCAGCATCAACCGCGTGACTTCCAGACTCTGCGAGTCAGTCAGTCATGACCTCAAATATGTCGGAGTGGGAAAATATGTCAATTTCCTACCTTGAGGGTCTTAACATGAGGTCTAAGTGTGACTCCGGCCTTCTCGACATCCTGATGCAGCCTCTCAATATTCTTCTTGATGGTTGGCAAGCTGAGAACAAAAGAGGGCGTAGGCAGGTCAGTGACCTTGGAGCCAATAAAGGAGCGGTGGTTCTGTAACGAATAATCCATGGTGCCTGTCTACAGTATGGAAGTATGCGTGCTGCAACGTTATGCTTCTAGAGAGACTGCCAGCAACTGAAGAGACAGCATGATTTTCTCCGAACCCTGCCACTTTCCCGCGGACCAGTCGGAGTCGACTTGTTGACATGGGCTACACTGTCCAGAAAGGACGCCTGAGAGAGGAGGAATCAGTGCGACCGAGATAGCCGAAAGCGGCGCTAGACAGCTGTGGGGCATCTCCCCGCTCCGGCGCCGGCAAGGATTCAGCGCGGAAAACGTCTTTATTGGCAGAGTTGCCCGTTTCCTTGTCATCGCTTATCGTCGGTTGCTCGATGACGGAGACATTGACCGGCGTTGCATCAACATATGAACCAATTAGTTGATAACTTCCCTCAAGCCACAACTTGTAACACGGTATTGTAGACACTGATTATCGTCGTCTCAGGAATCTGTGCAGCGTTGTCATCAGGCAAGGTTACCATACTACTGAGATCCCTTTAGCCTACTAACTTGGCCGTGGCAACCAGATGCCTCAAAAGAAAAAAGGAACAAGTTGAAGAAACGAAAAATTTCAACGAGGACTATTCCTTTCGCGGCTTCAGCTGAACAACAAACCGTTCGTTGTAGGCAATACCCCCGACAACCACAAACTCTCCCTCTTCCTTCATATCAAAGTCAAACTGCCGAAAAGTCTCTGGGAGCAGCTTGTACAACTCCATGATGGCAAGGTCTTTTCCTAGACAGACTCTAGGCCCAACGCCAAACACAAAAGCAGAAGCATCCATCTCGCTGATATGCTCCTTGGAATTTCCCTCGTCCTCAAGCCACCGCTCTGGTCGATATACCTCTGGGTCCGGGGCATACAGATGAGGGTCCCGTTGAACGACGTACGAATTGCTCGTAATTTCTGCGCCAGCGGGTACCCAGGTACCGTCCACGACTTTACCATCCGGGGACGGCGCCACTCTGCCGAACAAGTTCGTCGCGGGCGGGTGAAGTCTCAGAGACTCCTTGATACATGCCACAAAGTAGGGCAAGTGTGCCCTTGTCTCTTCGAATTGAATGGGTGTGCTGAGAAGTTTGGCGTCGGCGGCAGCTGCCAACTCGGCTCTTACGCGTGCGAACACGGCCGGATGGGTCAGAAGGAATCGGATGGTACTGCCGAGCGCCGTTCCGGTCGTATCCGCGCCGGCTTGAATGAGCAGCGTTACGTGCGCGCGCTTCTGCATCGCCGTCAATGGCTTTCCGTCCATCCGTGCCTCGAGGCACCTATAACCAGGTTAGTATTGCGCCTTGATGACACGCAGGGGTTTGATGTGACGAACAGTTGCAAAAAGTCTGGTCTTTCCTGGGAAAAGTCCTCTTGCGACATGCGCTGCTCCCGACCAGAGACCTCCCTGTCTGCTTGCCTCATCAAGTATCCCATGCCGTTGTCATCGCTTGTCTCTGGTAGAAAATATTTACCCAGCGAGCCTTTCAGAATCACATCCCGAAAGAAGCGGAAACGACCTGCAAACCCGAAGAAGACTAATCCCTCTCGCCAACTTTTGAGCATGTTGCGCTCGTCACGACTGTTGTCGACGAAGCCCCAGGGGTTGGTGAAACAGACTAGCGTCATGATATCGGCCGCGAACTCTCTTAGATGAGGTTAGCCTTGTCACAAGGTTTTTTGCATCTTTGCTAAGAGCATGTCAATACTCACGCTACTTTGTCGGAGAGAATAACTGCCTGATTTTTCTCGGCAAATTCGGTCATCCGTTGCACAAAAAGTTGAATGTGTGCGTCTATTCGTGGTTCCCAATTGTTCTTCAATCCACCTACGGACCACTGGACAGTTCAGTATTAGTCAAAGGCGCGCCGAGGATGCAACTAACAGCGTAGAACTGTTGCAGAGACATACCGATGGACCGCCGAGGGCTTTTCTCAAGGACTTATGCACACTCCCATCAATGGTCGAGAATAGGTGCGGTGGGCCAAGTGCACCGGAACCGTAAAGGGAAGCTTTGTTATTGCATTTCGAATCCCAGTAGATATCCTTGACAGCCTTGGATTGAGGAAAAAGCAGAAGCGATGGTGCTATGCGGATAGGCTTCTCAACTTCGCCGATCAGTTAGTACTAGTCTATCACTTTTCAAAAGATTGGACGGGACACTAGCTAGTGAATCTCGTGGTAATCTCAGATGAAAGAACAAGACGGGCAACAACTCACATCCATATTTTTTGGCCAGGTACAGCAACCAATGTGGCTCAAGCCCAAATACAGATATGACAGCGGAGCAAAGTGAGAATGAAGCCGCATACCATGGGCCATGATAGTTGGATAAGGGGTGTAAGTACAAATTATAGAAGATTCGTAAAATTAGTGTCGAAATTGTCGCGATAGACAAAAAAGCCCCGGTCGAGGCTAGCGAAAGCTCTGGCGCATCAAGTAGCACCATAGTCACGGGGGGTTTGGTGAGAAGGTTCGATAAGATGTTGTGCATGCTTAGGTTGTTACCATAGACTCAAATAGGCACGTGGGATATATATACAAATATTCTATAACAGCCAGATTTGCAGATCTCTTTCATTTTCCTCTACCTCAGTCATGAGCTGTCTTAGAGCAAGATCATATGCTTTCATATCATAGCCACCTCATTCGTCTCATTTGTCTGGTCTGCTATGCAGCAAGTTCCCAGTCCTACTCTGACTGCTGTCTTATACCCATTGTACAACATTCCCCTCATCGATGGCCTATCGGCAACGCGTGATCAGCCCTTGAATGCTGCTTTGAGTAGGACGGATAAGTATAGTGCTGATTATGAACAGTGCTGCATGAGTGATGCAACCCTGCATCGGTTGTTAGCTGAAGCCAACCTCTATTGAACCTGCAGATGTGCCGAGCCGGGCAAAAGATCCATCGTTCAAGCGCAACTTGCCGGTTCCCGTGTCTAGGCGCCAAAAAGCCCAAGGCGCACGTGCGTTGGCAGCTCAATTATGGTGTGTTCATGTGCGCTGTGAGACATACATGTTGACCGAGATGCAGAGCAGTGCCATGCCTGATAGTTCAACTTCCTTCCATTTCCATACTCGAGCGTATTTCAGCAGGGAAATGAACACGTCGATCAAATCTTGCTCGAGGTATTATTCCGCGGACAACAGTACACAGACTGATTAGTCACGCCGTTTCCGACGCCGGAGATCCACTCCGAATCGTCTTATCTCGCTCTGGGGTTGCCGACCCCGCAGCCGATCTTATGCGGGATCTTGGATTCCCGTGTTCACTTCCTCTTTGGCATTGAAAACCTGTTCACGTCATGTATTCTCATCTCAACAACCCAAAATCGTCGCCAAAATGTACACTGTCAATGTGGGAGACGGGCTAGACAGCCTAGACACACCTTCCATGATCGTGGATCTCGACCTCATGGAAGCAAACATCAAGAAGCTATTCGACAGCCTACTACCCACCGGAGTCAACATCCGCCCTCACCTCAAGACAACAAAGAGTGCAGCTCTTGCCGGAAAGCTTGCTGCCGCCGGTGCCAAAGGCTGCTGTGTGGCCAAAGTGTCAGAAGCAGAAGCCATCACGGCGGCGGGCTTCGACGACATCCTCATTACGTGCGAAATCATTGGCAGACCGAAAGTGAAGCGTCTTGTTGAACTATTTAAGAAGAACAAGAAAATTAGAATCGTAGTCGATAGCGAAGTTGGTGCAACGGCAATCAACGACGCGTTGGAGGAGGCCGGTGTCGAGGAGCCTATTCTCACACTGATTGACTTGGATGTTGGACTGCATCGGACTGGCGTGACCGCAGGCGAGCCTGCCATGGCTCTGGCGAGACACATTGGAAATCTCAAGCATCTCAACCTGATTGGTGTGCAGGGATATGAGGGCCACCTGCAGCACCTCCACGACCGGGAGGACCGAAAGAGGCAGTGCCTCGAGTCCATGAAGACGCTGACCGAGACGGCAGAAGCGCTTCGGAAAGCAGGTTTCGGCATCGAGGTGGTCACAACCGGCGGCACAGGCACCGCTGAATTCTGCGTTACGGTTCCAGGAGTCACGGAATTGCAGCCGGGATCCTTCATCTTCATGGATACGGACTATCGCAACGCCGTCGGCTCGTTCTACTCCAATAGCTTAACGCTGTTAGCGACCGTTGTCAGCAAGCAGGGCGAGCGGCAAGTGACGATTGATACGGGGCTGAAGTCGTTGACGACGGACAGCGGACTTGCTGAATGCAAAGACCGACGCTATACCCACGCCAACCTGGGAGACGAGCATGGTTCGCTTAGTTGGGAGGAGGAAACTCCCGCCTTGACGGTGGGAGATCGGGTTGAAATGGTTCCCAGTCACATTGATCCAACGATTAACCTGCACGACTGGTATTACGCCCATCGTAATGGGGTTATCGAAGAAATCTGGTCGGTTGACTCCAGAGGGAAGGTGCAATAGTTTGCGGTCGGCTTCACGCCTCAACTAGCGCCTTGAACCAAGCACGTCTGAATGACGCAAAACATGATGGGTTAGGGGTATTATGGACATGTACATAGGATATGAGATCTGATACATAATGCCCTTGAAAAAATGAACTGAACCATATCAGGTCGAGTATACGTCTAGGCCTTGCATCTAAATCTTGGCTTTCGAGTGACTCCTTTCTTTCAAGTTCCTCTCAGCGGGCAAAACCATGTTCACATGAGTACTCAGAGCGACAACATCTCCACCCTGATCTAGAACAATAACCTCAAGATCTAGTCTGCCATTTCGGATGACCTTTGCCATTGTCCGAAGGAAGAGCCACTCGGCTCCCTCCTCCGGCAAAGCCTTCTTCACGTCCAGATTCAGAGCAAGGGTAGGGTACCAAAACATCTCATTCGACCGAAAAGGTGTCTGTTCCTCGTCGCGCTTCGGTCTCCATGCCTCTATTACTGTCGGATACGCGTCCACAACATAACCGAGCGATGCATTCGTAAACCTCTGGCCGTCTTTCAGCCGCAACCAGAGATCGACGATTCCACGGCGTGAGTCCTCGCGCGGAACGTAGTACTCGAGATTGTTGTGAGCGCGGGCGTAGGACGTCGCGCGAGCATTCAGCTTTAGCTTGCGTACCCAGTGGGGGTCCTTATCCTGACCGAGGAGGGAGAGATTGGCGGTCTTGGCTGGCGGAGTCATTGCCCAGCCACTCTCTAGCGTCAGGCCCTTCTCGACAGTTAAGCGCGTATTGATCAAGTAGGCGACGACCTCTTTTCTGGAAGACGGCGTAAACCAGGGAGCTGATGATTGGAGATCATGTTGATAGAGGGAGACGTGCAACGTTGAAAGATTGCGGCCGAGCTTGACTTCATCGACAATGAGAATTGCAGGACCAATCTCCGTGCGATTGACGTACTCGAAATGCGCCGAAATGGAGTCGGGTTGTCCGCGTGTTGTAAGGTGCTGCGATGTCGCACGGAGAATCACCGATGCGACGTAACCGCCATTCGGAACTGCGCGCTGTCAATGATGAGCCCAATGGGCGTAGAGAACAAGCGACTGACCTGAGCCGGTGCACCAGCTGGGAACCAATTCTGCTCCGTACACATTGGGACCGAGTTTTGTTATCGTCGTAGCACTTGAGAATGTTACAAGCTCCTCAGACGTCATGATATCGACAGGATCCCGCTGATTTCAAGGGTCAAAGTCTCGTCCTCTTCGCCAAGAGGCTCAATTACAGGGATGCTGATTAGCCTTTGCAACACCACCGGTCATTAAGTCGATAAGGCCGTTCAATAGATGGAGGATGTATCTGAGTTTAGGATCAGTAATACACGAAAAGAACTTGGATGAAGCTGAACTATCGTCGAGTCGCTGGAATCCGGGGAAGCTTCTGGGGTATCGACAATGTGGGTCCGGTTCTCGAACGCTTGTTGGCTCTCACTTTGTCCATCTCTAAGATCAGAGAGGGCGGGCGGAGTTCAAACCGAACCCGTTCCTGAGTGAGCCTCGGCTTTGCACATGTCACCTGACTCAAGCCCGCTCAATCTGGACAACGCTCCAGGACCTTGGGCGTCCGGCCCCTTCTAAACAGCAATTGCTTTAGCCTCGGTAAGTGGACCTGTGGGAGCCGTCAGCGCACGCCGCCAAGCTCACTTTTGAGTATTTAGCGTGAGTGAGATGAGTCTCACTCTCACCCTCAGTGGCTCACACTCGAAACTGAAAGCCCCCTAAGAAGCCCACACAGGGCGGCGCCATGAGTCCATGACTGGTGTGAGATTTGAGGCGCCACACAACGCGCAATGCGATCCTCTCAGGCACGCCAGATTAGAGTAACGGATCCTCCGTGGACTATGCCCAACGCCGGCCGTCGTACGGTTTTCAGGCTACTGCTCCGATGCGAGTCCCAACAGTTAGGTTCCTGGGTCCACGGCGCGTCCCAACAACGGCGTGGCCGCAGGACGCCTACCGAGTCTCCGGGCCTTTGATAAGATTTTATCGCCGAGATGAGATCAGTCATCAGAAAATGGATCTGACGTTCAAAATATGAACGCTGATGCTCCCTCCTCGCGAATGTACAGCTGATGCCCAGGTCCTTTGCTCAACTTTTCTCACCAAAGCTTACGTCTGCTCGTTTATTATCTCACTCTTAGTTTATCTCATTGCTCGTGGTGCACGCCCCAAGAAGCCCTCAAAATGGCACCGAAATCAGACCCGTTCCCAGGCTTCACGGCCATCACCGACCAGATTTTCTTTCGCGAAGGTGAACCAGTAACAGAGGGCACGCAGCCATCAGCAGATCACCCAAGGGTCGTCATCATTTACAGCTGGGGCGACGCCATACCAAAACACGTCTCCAAATACGCCGATGGATTCCGCACACTCTTTCCGCACGCAAAACAGATCGCCGTGCTTTCGCCCATTGTCAAAGCCATGAGAGAGGACCTTCAGACCCGCTCCAACAACATGAATCCCATCATCGAAGCCGCCTATCCCTCGACAACGTCCGGAACACCAGACCCCAACGAAGATGCGGTCCTCATGCATGTCATGTCCAACACGGGCGGCATCAACTACGCTGGAACGCTGCACGCCTACCAAGAGAGATTCGGTCGCCCCATGCCGCACCGCCTGTCTAGCTACGACTCGACACCCGGCAGCGTGATCATGACCTGGAACAACCTCAAGCGCTGGTCTCTGGCCATGACCCTTGGCACCGCTGGTTGGTTTCCCTGGCCGTTCGTTGTGACACAGTGCATCATGGGCGTATTCCTCCTTCTGAATCACAGCTTCGAGCACCTCACCGGCCGGGAAAGCGCGCCTGTCTTCAGCGTCGCGGCCATTGGCGACACAAAGTATGTTTCCAAGAGATCCCGCAAACTGTATCTGTATAGCAAGGAGGATCCGCTCATTGGCTGGGAGGATATCGAGGAGAATATGGCCGAGTCGAAGGGCAAGGGCTACGCCTATGATGCGGTGCGTTTCGATGGCAGTGGCCATGTTGGGCATATGCGGATGCATCCTGACCAGTACTGGAACGCTATTGCATCGGCTTGGAAAGAAACGTGAAGTTCCTGAAGGATCTGTAATGAAGGACATATGGTTGGCACTGGTCTTGAGGCGTGTTGTTCCTCCACGTAAAGTTGTCAAATGCACGGTGGGCTCAATTGACCAGGACAAGAGGATATTTCGTCGTGTGCTAAAAGACTCTGCCCGGGCGCGGAAAGAATAGACTTATGATAATAATGAGAATAGATTAAGCAATGATGAGCGGTCACGCCGGGTATGACGTCAATATTTCTTCACCCCATTCTCAACTTATTTACACATGTCGACTTACAGCTTCTTTCCCCTTCTACCCAAGATAGGTCTGTGGCCGAGTATCACAGCTTGCCCTACAGATATTCACCAACAAACATACCCAAAGAAGAGATCCACGCTCGAACACACGATCATGGGCTCCAAAGCCAGCCTGGCGCCCTTGGCATCACTGCGCGTGTCCAAGCACCTCATCCCGGCACATGGACTGTTCCCAAACACAAGCATCCAAAACAAACCCCTATTGATCTATCACTCCGCCTTTTCGTCAACGAGTGTATCAGCCATCGAATCTCGCCTTACCTCCCTTGGTGTCGTCGAGCCGCAATGGCGATATACCATGTACAGCACGAGCCACTTTCACAGTACAACACACGAAGTTCTGAGCATTAGCCATGGGCGCGCTAAGCTTTGTTTTGGGGGCGAAGATAATGAAGGCCGGATCGAGCCTGTAGTTGAGAAGGGCGATGTCATCATTGTACCGGCCGGCGTTTCTCACCGCTTGCTGGATGATTTTGGCAGTGGATTCGAGATGGTCGGAAGTTATCCCAAAGGCTGCCACTGGGATATGTGCTACGGCAAAAGGGGCGAAGAAGGAAAGATTGATGCCATTGCTGAGGTACCGTGGTTTAGCAGAGATCCGATATATGGAGATCATGGGCCAGCAGTAGAGGTTTGATATCTTGTGACAATTTGACAGCCGCAGACTTGCGAATATCAACAGCATTATTGACACATGCATGATCCCAACAAGTTCCAGAACATGACGCGCAACACAAAGTCTTGATGCTAAAGTTACTACCGACAGCAGAATCCGAAATGTGACAAGTATCAGAAGAATAACCCGAACTCCGCTCAGTATGCAGGATGCAGAATATTTGACGCCAAAAGAACACGGATTAACCACATCGACATAGACATTCCGCACCGTCATGGCATCATGCTCTCATAACTCATTACAAACATTCAAACAATGACACCGCATAATGAACATGACCCATAGACATCGGACCACCATTCCCTGATCGGCCGTATAAAGCATTCTGCTCTCACTTCCGTATTGCAGACCAAACACCGACGAGGCCAGCAACCGGCCACGTGATCGCCAGCCTGTCTTTCAATGACTTTCTCCTCCGTTCCTTGCTCACATCAACCGTAATCTTGTCATAAACCGTCGGTAAACTCGTCGCGCTGTACCGATCTCGCAGTTTTGTATACCAATCTTTATCGTACACGTCCCAGAATTGCGACTCGGTGTAGTACGCGTGAGAGTATAACACCTTGCGCCCGCCTAGCTCCATGACCTTCGCCTCGAGATCTCGGTTCTGACGGACGAACCTATCAATCTTCTTTGACGATGCTCCCCACACACCCACATTGAGCATCGGTTGCGGCGTCTCTCCTCCAGGCTCCATCGTGTAGGGGTGGAAGCCGACGGTTTCAGTGGCACGCAGGGGGCACAGCCAGAGTGGCCATATTTCGAGGTTGTCTGCCACGTAGTCGATGAATTCCTGGACTGTGGTGTATGGAAGCGAGAGGTCGTGAACGGTATATTTAAATGTCATTCGGCTGTTGCCGCTTAGGCCGGCTTTGTATAGTGTCCTTGTGTCCATGAGTCGATTCAGAGCCCGGCGAGTGAGTCGATTGAAAGGGACAAAGCCAAAATATTTGAAGGCCAACTCGCCCATCCAGAATGCACCCCGGTCGTACCGAAATAAGTAATCCTGCAGCGGTACATAATCCGGCGTCGGTGTGCCATTTGCGATTCGCTTCCGTGCATGCAGATAGAACCAAGGATCCTTGGATCTGCTGAATGTCTGTGGCTGGCATTTTTCGGGCAGATCATCCGTCATATGACCCGTAACAACAGCGGCGCTCGTCCTCGAAAAGACCAGTCCTTCGACGTAGTCATTGTGCGCCAGATTCGTCTCCCGTTGTATCGCAGCAACGGCTTCCGGAATTGTCGAGTACGAGTGGTAGCTGAGCTTGACGAATTGCTTGGCCTTCAGCAACCGCAGCTCCAGTTTTGTGACGATACCAAGGGTCCCCAGGGCCCCTGCCGCACCCTTGAAGAGATCTGGATTCTCGGTCTTGGAGGCATTGACGACCTCCCCACTCGCGAGAATCATTTCTACAGACTGCACCGTCTGGTCAAAATACCCGTAGCGGAAGGAGCTGCTCTCTCCGGCTGACCCGGCGAAGCCGCCGCCGACAGTGATACCCGGAAACTCCATAACGACAGGTGGGACAAACCCGCACCGATAGGTGGCCGCAACGAGCTGGTCCATGGGGACATTGGGCTCGACTACGGCGACGGCGGCCGCAGTGTCGATGTGCAGAACATGATGCAGCTCGCTGATGTCGACGACGCGCTGGTGGTGGGCGGGCCGGGTGCTGCTGGTGGAACCGTGAAAGATGCGGAAAGGTTCCCGGCGCGAGTGGAAGTCCCTTACGACCTCAGCGATGCGCTTGACAGCTGCGTTATGGTCGTCCATTTGAGTGTGGCCCGGAGCTGGCAGCTAAGAAAGCTGCAGAACGGAAAGTCTGCTGAAGACAAACCTCGAAGCTGCGATCCGACGACAGCTTGGAGATCTGGGGTTCCGGAGAACGGAAAGTCAATTGTCAAGATGTCATTGAGAACGGACGGATGCAACGCTGTGTGGCTAAGGCAAGTTGTAACGGGGATTGTCAGAAGTTGGCTTGACCCACTCCGGACAGCTGGATACACCGTCATTGGGCCTTTTCCACGATGCATTGACGATGACTAAGACAGGGATTTCTTTATTATGAGCGCTAGGATTCGTGACTGACTGACAATCTTAACCCTGCATGATGTTGTAGATTGGACTGAGAACACTGACTCCTTTTGTGGGTTCCTGCTGATATCTGTCGTCATTGAAGCTAGTATGTAGTCTCTATATATCGTTTCCATATCGAAAGTCTTCTTTTCTCGCAATGAATATATCACTTGCCCTCGGCGTCTTTCTTTTCGTCACCCTCCCCAGGAATCTTCTTTAGTCCGACACCAGCAACGCCAATGACACTCGCCGCGGCCATGACAGCAGCAACTATGAATGTCCTGGTGATGGCATGATTATAAACCTGTAGTAGTGTGCCAAATTGGTCCGGAGATACCAAGTCTCTAAGTTGAGTTGCACCCGAGTTTCTAATTGCTTCGGGATCTACCCCTGGGACATTGGAGATTATTCCCGACGTTAACGTGCTTGCGAACACGGCCTGGGCAACTGTGATGGCAGTAGTAGGACCGAAGCATTGGAAGAATAGTACCACCGCCACTCCTATGGCAACGTCGGCCTCTTCCAGACTGCTCTGGACAGCTACCGCTGCTTGCTGTGTCGATGCCCCAATACCAAGCCCGGCGATGACTTGAAAGGGAATCCAGAGGTTCGCGCCTGAAGATATCTTGAGCGTCGAGAGAAGACCAGCGCCAAGAGAGACAAGAATGGTACCAGCGAGCATGAAAGGCTGGTAATAACCCGTCTTTGTGACACCCCAGCCGCTGAGGAAAATGGTGAGGATAAATGCTAGACACAAGGCCAGGTATCGAACACCAGACTCCTCAGGCGTGGCACCCTGAATGGCTTGAAACCAGAGAGGTACCTATAAGAGATGTTAGCTTGTGTTCTGTGCTGAACAGTATTGTTCAAAAAATTGGGTATCATACGTAGTAAACGAGAGTAAAAAAGGCACTGTCCAAGCAAAAGCCGAAAAAGGCCCCAAAGATAATCACACGCGTCTTAGCTAGGCGCGGCGGCACCAGCGCCCTTTCGCCCATCCACCACTGTTCGGCCACGAAGCCGATGACGAGGACGCCGGCGACGACAAAGCATGCAATGGTCCGTTTGTCATCCCACGCGAAAAGCGCGCCTCCGAATTGGAGGGCCAGGAGGAATGAGGTGATCCCTGGCAGTAAGAGGAGCATGCCAAGATAATCCAAGCCCCGGATTTTCTGCAGCCAAGGCCGCCGCTGCTCCTCGGTTGGTGGGGACGACTTGACCAGAAACAACGTCGCGAGAGCAGGTGGTGCGGCGATTGGAAGGTTGATGTAGAAACACCTGATAACGATTTGATATTAGCAAAATAGATGCTGCATGGCGAGCAGATTCAAGCAACGGGATACCACTTACCATCTCCACGTGAGGTAGCTGTTCGTGATAACGCCGCCTACCACCGGCCCGAGAACAGCTGCAACACCATAGACCATACCTATGGCACCTACGTACATCGGCAGATGTTTTGCAGGAAGGGCTGCTGAGATGAGTACCAAGCAGCCGCTTTGGAGGCCAGATGCACCGAGGCCGGCGATAGCGCGTCCGACGATGAAGACTGCTGAGCTCGGGCTCACTGCGCATATGAGGGACCCAATTTCGAAGATGACGAGAGAGATGACGAAAATGATCTTGACATTGAACTGGTTGTACAGGCGCCCGAAGATGAGTTGGAATGCGCAAAGAGTCATTTGATATGCTGAGCCGTACCACTATAAGCTTATTAGCCGTAGTTCGCTGGATTGGAGTCTGTTCATGGAATGCAATGCGACTTACACCAACGTCTGTGAGAGATCCAAACTCATCAGTGATGCGCGGAATGGCTGTCGCAATGATGCCTTCATCGAGGAAAGTACACAAAACACCAAGTGCAATGGCCAGCCAAATGACGAATATCTTCCACCCCGGAAGGCTCTCGCTTTCGTTAGTGTTCGACTCTTCAGAGTTGGATTCGTCAGAATGAGTGCTGCTGTCGAGCACATTGCCCTTTTCCTGCCGGGCATCCATATTAACACCGGCTGTCTCAGGAGCAAGCAATTGTTCAGAAACCATGGGGAAAATCTGAAAAGTTCTACGCTTCAAAAGATGGTAGAGGATCCCAGCATAAGCAGATGCAACGGGACCACCTGGGTGTTCCCTCAGTCGTAATCACTTTTCCAGAGCAGCGAGTTCTGAAGTGCCTTGGTTCCATTTCGAGAATAGCACGGCGGAACCTCAGTAGAAGCCTCGCCCCGCTGCACCGGCTGACCGCCATGAGAGGATTCAAGCCTAGACATGGATCCCATCACACTGCCCCCAACCCGCATCCGGAAGGCCAAAACGAACCTCATGGGTAGACGTTATGGATGTCTGAGGGGTAAGACAAAGCTCGACATTTCTCATGTTCGAAAAATCACGATATCGGCCACCGGGGCGACTCCGCCGCTGCCTTATCGCTGACCACCCCCAGCAAAATGGCGACCACCCCTCTCTCTCAATGGGGCCGAAGGATTCGTGACTGGGCTACTAGTCACCAGCCTCCAGGCACCTGCATCAAGAATCGTTCTTTCAAGCATTTTTCGTCATGGAGAGTGAGGTCGATTATTGGTTCCCGAGGCACAGAAAGAATCTATGCGAACTGGGAAACCCGGAGACCCGCATACGAATCCATGCAAGGCACAGTATGCAACCACTTTAGAATACATGCACTACAAAAGAACCGATGGGGGTCAACAGGATTTCCAGCCTTTCGGGGTGGCGAGGCATCACCGCATCGCTGACGAATGAGTGGGATCACCCACCCAATAATCGGAATTATGTCGCCAAACCAGTTAGCCTTTTGCTCGATATTACCTGAGACTTTAGCATTTTGAGCCTTGGCAGAGACATATGATTCAGGGTAGAGAGTCGAGTAACCAATCGGAACGCGTCCAAGTCGACTCCGGACGTCAAAGAAGGCGCGTAACTGTTGTACAGATTCAACTCATTGCACTCCAAGATGATTAGACACGGCAATATAATGCCGAGAAATGCCGCACTCCACTTTCTTTCGGTTCGTGAGCAATGATCAAATAATCAAAGAAAGATCAGGAGTGAAAGGTTGCTGTTCTAGATTCAAGAGGAGGGGCTACGGCAACCCCGGTCTTATGAGAGTCACCCTCTCTCAGGCGACCACAACCTGAGAATCCCCATGAGATGGCGCAGCATCGAAGGATTGACGGTGTGAGGGATTCCGGGATCTTTACCTGTTTGAGAAGGTTGTGAAAGACCGGCGACCAGTCTAGAATACCTGATTTGGATAACCCGAAAACTGCCTGTTGTAAGTCTTGGCCCAAGGTACCTTACCCGAGGAGGCGTCGTCTGAGCTGTTCCGTAGTAAGCGCGGTCTGAGTATGGCGACATGAGCGGGAACTATCACGGGAGCCAGTTAATTAGACTGAGAGCTACTGGTGACGTTGAAGGATTATCTGTGGCCCCATGTCTAACTTTCTCGGACTCGAGACACGTAAAGGTTCCGAATCGAGTCTGAAGGAGCGATGACAGATGTTTCAGTATCATTCATACATGTACGAAAGTCAAGTGGTAAGGTCCTGCATCGACTCAAAGATACTTTCTCCGTACAACCAACGTACTTCATAAAAACAACACTCTCCGAGACCTTCCCGCCTTGGCGCCACGCTTCCAGGCTTACATCGTGCATGCATCGCCAGTACCTGCATCGCTGCAACCAAGCCAAATCCTCAACATGTTATCCACAGACGGGAAATGGAAGCTTACGCCTCGAATTCACTCTGTCAAATTTGTCTTCGACGCTCCGACTCCGGCAGATGCAGATACACCGGACGAGATCTTCTTTGACAACCCATTCCCTACGGACACCCCGGGCATGCCTAGGCGGTTTGTCTTCAAGACACCTACAACTCATGCTTCCGATCAAGAGGTCATCGGTCTCCAGATATCGAACACGCATGATGGAGAAGACCTCGATGCAAGTGTGTCATATGACAGACAGGCATCTGATGTACCAACACGTAAGGAAAGTTTGACACTCTCGACCGACAGTCGAACCAAGGTTACGTCTAGCGAATCACAGCCAGAGTCGGTCACTCATCTTCGTGGTCCTACTTGCGACGCGCCGGATGATGTGGAGTCGATCGTGTGCTCAGCCTGGGCCTTGATACTATCTTCATTCATCGAAAGCGAAGTAGTCAACTTTGATGTGTGCGTCTTAAGCAGTGACAGTCCTCAGCCCGCGAGCAGTGTGACACGGGTAACATTGTCTATTGACACTCAGACTTCAATTTCGGCAATTATTCAGCAAATCACACACAAAAGAACCGTATTCGAATCAGCCAGCCAAGGGCTCGAAGTTTGCCATGAGACCGGTGGTGAACCATTCTTGAAAACGCTTATCAAGTTTTCAACGGCTGTTGAACATCAGCAGCAGCCATTCAATGCTCCCAGTTCCGACTTCCAGCTTCACTGTCTCGTCGAAGGGAATGATCTACAGTTATCTGCGACATTCAATGAGCGTTCCATTCCCAAGGCGAGAGTTCGTCTGCTGCTGAGTGATTTGGAGCACGTCATTTGGCAGTTGGCCAACTCGACAGGAGAGCAGTCCACTCTTGCAGACGTACAGATCATGAGTCCCGCGAGTCAGAGGCATCTTGTCAAATTGAATAGACCGTAAGTTTCATTTCCTGCCATATTCAACGATTATAATAGCTTGGTGCCTGTCTGACTTGAGAAAGACTCCCGACAAGAGAAGAACATCTAGTTCAAGAGTCGATCGCACAACATGCCAGATCAAATCCTCAAGCACAGGCTATCTGCGCTTGGGACGGTGATTTGTCATATTCTGAGTTGCAGCGTGCATCAGAGGCGCTTGCGACGCATCTTTCTAGTCTTGGGGTCGGACCTGAGGTGATGGTCCCGATCATCTTCGAAAAGTCTGTCTACAGTATTATCTCCATTCTGGGTGTGGTGATGGCTGGCGGAGCTGTCGTCGTCTTGGATCCCTCACTTCCTGCAGCCCGGATCAGCATGGTCATCAAAGACTTGGATGCCAAGGTCATTATGTCGTCCGTCTTCGGCGAAAGCAAGATCCCATCACATATCCGACAGGAGAAGCGAGTTTTGATCAACCAGGCTTTCTTGGACCGTTTGTCGACAGCACGGCAATTTCCGTTAAAGGAGATCTCATCTTCTCCTAGCAACGCGCTGTACGTTGTGTACACGAGTGGTTCTACCGGAAAGCCAAAAGGTGTTGTGGTCACCCACGAAGCATTTTGTTCCAGCGCCAAGGGTTTCACCAAAGCCATCCACCTCGACGCTCCCACTTGCCGGATCTTACAGTACTCATCCTTCTCCTTCGACATTTCAATGCTCGAAGTCTTTGCTGCCCTGATGACGGGATCATGCCTTTGTATCCCATCTGAGGAGGATAGGATGAACAACCTTGCCAACTGCATCTCCAGCATGAAGGTCAACTGGGCGATGCTGACACCTTCAGTTGCAAGCCTAATGGTTCCGGGGGATGTTCCAAGCCTCGAGGTACTGTGTCTCGTGGGTGAAGCATTACCGCAGGCTGTCGCTGACACATGGGCCGACCATGTCAAGACCATCAATGCTTACGGTCCGGCAGAGTGCTCCGCTATCACCATAGTCAGCGAGCCAAGGACTAAGGGGTTGAAGAGCATTTCTCTTGGAAGACCTCCCAACTGTGCCGTCTGGATTGTCCGAGAAGACGGCCAGCTTGCTCCGTTCGGTACTGTTGGTGAAATTGTGATCGAGGGCGCGCCTGTTGCGCGTGGATACCTGGGCGATGAGGAGAAGACAAGAGCTGTCTTCTTGGAAGATCCCGATTTCCTGCGTGGTGTCGTACGAAAGCCAATGCGATGCTATCGCACTGGTGACCTCGGAAGGATGAACCATGATGGGACTATCGACTTCTTGGGCAGGAAAGACACTCAGGTCAAGATCAATGGTCAGCGTGTTGAGCTTGGCGAGATTGAACATCAACTCAGGAAACTTATAAATTCCGAAAAGACAGCGTCGCCTTCCGGGACGAACTGGGAGTTGATTGTAGAGCTCCTACGCCCTCTTGGAGGAGAACATAGTATCCTCGCGGCATTCATCGCCCCCAAGACAATTTCCGGGACCCCTTTTCATGCAGAAGCGCAACTTATTGTCGAGGAGTCTCACTCTCTGTGGGCGACGATACATCGGAAATTTTCGACAGCTACTGAGGAACTCGCCAGTGCTCTCCCTAGATACATGATACCAAGGGCAGTTGTGCCATGCAGCACATTGCCCCTGTCACCGTCAGGCAAGGTCGACAGGAAGACGCTCCGTGCATACGGAAACGCGTCGACGTCGAAACATCTGCTTAGAACGCTAGACAATAAGGAAGATCACATACCGGTTGAGATTTCTGGGCCACTTTCTCCAGACTTCTCCGAGAGCGAAGAGGATTCTTCAGTTGGACAGCACACGCTAATATCCGACACATACCCGTCAACCGAAGCTTCAATGTCGCTATGCGACCCTTCACAGCCTAGTTTTACTCCAACTGAGAAGGCGCTACGGCTGGCTTGGTCAGAAGTTTTAGGTCTACCTGAAGACTCGATCGTCCTCGAAGATGATTTCTTCAAGCTCGGCGGAGATTCCATCGGGGCTATCAGGATCGTAGCAGCTTGTCGTAAGCAATCACTCCAGATCAATGTTGGGAACATCTTCCAGAACTCTGTGTTGGGCAAGATGGCTCTCGTTTGTAAGAGTACGGTATCTGAGAAGCAGGCGGTGTCTCCTGTCCAGTTCATTCCGTTCCACTTCTTGCGGCGAGAGGACACTACAGAGCTGCAAAGTGAAGCCGCTTTCCAGTGCGACGTCGCTGTCGATGAAATTGAAGACTTGTACCCTTGCACGCACATGCAAGAGGGTCTGATGGCTGTCAATCTCACGCGACCAGGTAGTTACACTGGTCGATGGATCCATCCGCTACCTCGGGACGTCGATCTTGCGAGGTTCAAGAATTGCTGGGAGGATATCCATGCCGCATCACCGATATTGCGGACTAGGTTCGCAACAACGTCGACTGCTGGGTCTCTGCAAGCCGTTATCCGTGAGAAAGTCCGGTGGCTTTTGCACGATGATCTCGAAGCATACCTCGAGCAAGACGATGCGAACCCCATGTTTCCCGGAGACTCGCTCAATCGCTTTGCCGTGATCACGTCGAAGTCTGGCGATGTGACGTTCGTGTGGACCATACATCACATGCTCTATGACGGCTGGTCCCTGGCAATGCTCTGTGACCGTCTCAACGATTTGTATCACGGCCGCGCTGTCAAGCCAGTAACTGACTACCGTAACTTCATCGAATACACTCAGAATATCACAGCAAAAACATATGCGAGTTACTGGAAGACAGAACTACAGGGAGTGAGCCTGTCAAACTTCCCAGAAGCTCCCAAGCTTGGCCACCAGTCTTTCGCCCGAGCTGTAGTGCGCGATGAGCTTCGTATCAACATCGATCAGTCTTCAGGAATCACCATGTCAACAATTGTTCGAGCGGCATGGAGTCTCATGATAAGCCATTTCTCTCAGTCAAACGATGTGCTCTTCGGTGCAACAGTCTCAGGTAGAAACGCACCATTGGACAACATCGAAAGCGTCGAGGGTCCGACAATAGCCACAGTGCCTGTAAGGGTTCACCTCGACAAAGGGTCAGACATTCTTGACTTTCTGCGAAAGATCCAGGACCACGCCACCGCCATGATACCCTATGAGCAGTCCGGCATCCAACAGATCAAATCACTCAACGAAGACACTAAGCGCGCCTGCGAATTCCAGAACCTGCTCGTCATCCAAGCAGGCGGCGGTTGGGACGAGACTGGGCCTGGTCCCCTCGGGAAGCCGATCTATCGAGAAGAGTTTACCACATTTCCCGTCACATGCGAGGCATGGCTTCATTCTGGACGGATTGAGTTTGCGACACATGTCGATGAAGATGTGACAAGTCGACTGTTCGTCGCTCAAGCCATTGAAACAGTCAAAATTGTCATGAGTCAACTCGCTTGGGCTACATCTGATAGCTACAGACCTTCTATGATTGCAGACCTGGCCTTTGAACAAACCTCTACACCTATCCAACAACGAGCTTCTCAACCTCTCAAAGCAAGCGAGGTCTCGGCTACGCTCCATCAACTCATCACAAAGAGGAGTCTGACACAACCCCAGAGAGAGGCAGTAGTCTCAACAGCCGAGTCGCTTTCTTACGAGGAGCTGGAAGATATGTCGGCGGCACTTGCCGTCCAACTTGCCGAAAAGGGAGTCTCGAAGGGAGACAAGATTCCACTGTGTTTCGAGAAATCTGTCTGGACTGTCGTTGCAATGCTTGGGGTCTTGAAAGCCGGAGCTTCTTTCGTGCCCTTAGACCCGAGCCAGCCCGTATCACGTCTAAGAAAGGTTGTTACGCAAGTCAAAGCCAAAACGGTTCTTACGTCTGCATTCCAACAGAAGGCAACTGATCTTGGTGCTGTTGCGTCCGTGATCGTCAATCGCGATGCTCTTGGCGAGATATCCAGGCTTCAGCATCCGCGGCAAGCACCAGCTCAAGTGACACCCAACAGTCCTGCCTACATCATCTTCACTTCTGGTTCGACAGGAGATCCCAAGGGCATCGTCGTCTCTCATGCTGCGTTTGACTCCAGCGCGATGGCCCATGGTTCCGTCTTCGGTATGAGCGACGAGCATCGTGTCTTGCAGTTCTCTGCATACAGTTTTGACGCCAGCCTTTTTGAGATTCTCACCACCCTCATCTATGGCGGAACCGTCTGTGTCGCCACTGAGAAAGAGCGCTTCGAGAATCTCGGAGACTTTGCAAGCCGCATGCGCGTCAACCTCGCGCTTCTGACTCCATCGGTGGCTCGCATCATTCGTCCAACAGAGATGCCGTCTTTGAAGACTCTGGTTCTGGGCGGAGAGGCTCCTGATGAGGACTTGATCAAGAAATGGCTTGACGCCGGACTGACTCTCTTCAACGCATACGGCCCAAGTGAATGCTCCGTCATAGCTGCTTGCCATGCATGCACCTACGATACGGACCCGAAATCCATCGGAAACCCGGTCGGCTGCTCTGCGTGGGTTGTTGCCGCAGATGATGACACGGTGTTGGTTCCAAGTGAACAGGTTGGCGAGTTGCTCATAGGTGGTCCGACTCTAGCCGATGGTTACTTGAATGACTGTGAGAAAACAGCTGTAACGTTTCTCTCGCGACTACCATGGATATCTAGAGAGGATCGCATGAGCACAAATAGATTGTACAAGACCGGGGATCTTGTGAGGAGAGCCGTCGACGGAACTCTGGTGTACGTGGGGCGAAAGGACCTCCAAGTCAAGTTGAATGGCCAGCGAATCGAACTCGGAGATATTGAGTCGCACATCGCTGGTTGCTGTTCCGTCAAGCGCGGTATTGTTGTCTTTCCCTCGTCGGGACCATTCTCAGAACAACTTGTGGCGGTTCTGGAGCTCGAAGAAGAAGATGGCGAGAGACGGCCTGGTCTCCAACATATCATGACTCGATTTAATATCATTGCAGAGGAAGTTCGTCAAGAGTTGACCGGAAAGCTTCCGAGCATCATGCTCCCGGCACACTTCATTGACGTCGCAACCCTCTCCGAGGAAAGATTTCCACTTTCGACCTCAGGCAAGGTTGACAGGAATAAAGTCACAACATGGGTCCGAAATCTGTCCGTCAGAGAATCTCAGATCCTCGACGTTTCTGCGCCGATACCAAGTACAGTGGCAACCATTCAACCTCACGAGCTCCCTGCCTACGAGCTGGCACAAAAGGTCACAGATTTGGTGTCTCGAAAGACCCTTTCGTCAAGGCCCCGACTAGACGATTTTGACGATGTGCTGTTACAGACTTCCGGTCTAGATTCTCTCAACATGATGTCGCTCATGCACTTCATTCGTCTGAAGTACAGTGTCAGAGTCAGCATGCAGCTGCTCATGGACGAGCAAATGAGCATCAGGAAGCTGGCAGCTTTCATCACCTGTGCTGCTTCCAACGGCCTAGTAACGTTGACATCTTCGAACAGCAACTCTGAGACTCGGCGGATCGATTTGATGAGTGAAATTGATCGTCTTGACGCGGGGCTTCAGGAACTTCCAGGCGTGTTGTCAAGAGATGTCCAAGGTAGTTTGACCAAGAAGACAGATAATCTCAGGGTTTTCCTTACTGGGGCAAGCGGATACCTGGGTACTCAAATACTGCGAAAACTTCTGGAGCGGCGCGATGTTGCCCGTGTCACCACTTTGGTACGCGGAGCGACACTCCAAGCAGCGAAAGATCGCGTGGTTGAGGCTGCGCAAAAGGCTCTTTGGTGGACCGAGTTCCACGAAGACAAGCTGGACGTCTGGACGGGGGATCTCACGAAGACTATGCTCGGCCTTGGCCAGAAACGATGGGACTTGCTAAGCGATGGACACACATTCGATATCATCATTCACAACGGTGCGATTGTCCATTGGAACAAAAGTTATGCTGCCTTGGAGGCGGTTAACATCCATTCAACAGTTCAGCTCCTGGGCATTGCTGTTCAGAATCCTGCTTTGCGATTTGCTTTCGTGTCTGGTGGACGACAGTGGAAGAGTGCTGAAGAACGGGACGAGGACATCGCGCGAGAGCTATCGGACTCTATGGGTTATAGCCAGACAAAATTCGTTGCTGAGGTCCTCGTCAAGAGAGCTGCGGAACGATGTCCAGTCTCACAGCGGAATATCGGCGTCTTCAGGCCTGGGCTTATCATTGGGACGCCCGCAGAAGGTGTAGCAAATTTGGACGACTACATCTGGAGGCTCACGGCTGCAAACATTGAGATGGGCATCTATAATGCGGACGAGGAGCAGGCATGGCTGCATCTCTCCGATGCTGCTACAACTTCGGAAGCTGCCATTCGCATCGCATTCAATCCAGAATCATCTGCTAGTCCGGTGACACAGCATGAAGAAGGAATGACTTGGGGGACGTTCTGGACTTTGATCAAAGGCATGGGCTACGACATCCGTCCAACACGTGCTGCCAAATGGCTGTCAACAGTCAGAAACGATATCTCGAATCGGAAAGAGGAGCATCCCCTTTGGCCGCTGGCTCACTTGCTCGAAGATGGTAGCATGGAATGGGAAGAGGTGACCGAAAGCCACGACATGTGTCCGTTGCAGCTCAAAGTGGCTTCGAAGAAGAACGTGGAAGCTCTTGTGAGGGTGGGTTTCCTGCCGGCCACGCGTCGAGCCCAGGATGTTCAAGTTGTCGGGGGCACGTTTTCTAGGACGTGAGTGAGCCGGATGCCTTGTTTGTAATTATGGAGTTACGGAATCGGACTCGTTTAGAATAGAGATGCCTAGAGCAATATGCAAGTTGTCAGCGCGAGGTATCGTGGTTGCAGCATGAGTCGGCGGCTTATTGTTCCATGTCTATCGAGTCTTACTTGAATTGTATCTTGGCGCGTAATGTAGCTACTGAGATGAGACCCCTGTGCCCGTTGTGGTGACGTAGGTAGTGCACTATCACTAGGCGAGATGTTTAGCTTGTCATTCACGCCCTTGTACAATCAATGGCAGCCTAAAAGTACTGACAAAATTGAAAAGTCGTTCATCTAATCTATATCCCTCAGTCTCCAGAAACATATAACTTGGTTCATCTCAAGATCATAAACTTTTCGAGGATCACGACCTTTTCTATACGACAATGGACGACTCAGTCACTATCAAGGCACAGTGCATGTGTAAAGCACACACATTCTCCGCTTCACTGCCGAAATCCGCACTGCCGCTCAACGCGTCTTGCTGCCACTGTACGTCGTGTCGCCGACTGACTGGATCTCTCTACAATCCTGCCGTTGCGTGGCCAGACGCCTCTGTAGACCTATCTGGCCTGCGGAAATATCCGTTCTCGAAACACTTTGATGTTTATTCGTGCGGTACTTGCTCGTCACAGCTCTTTGCCCGTGGTCACAATCCTAGCATCGCTCCTTATGTTACAACCGGCGCTTTAGAGAACATCCCTGGTCTTGTCAAGTATGACAATCACATGTTCATCGGCGACACCATCGATGGCGGCCTTGCGCCATGGCTTCCGAAAGAAGAGGATGGAGACCCGGTCAAGCGCTGGAAAGGGCATCGCAACAGCGAAGAGGTTCCATTCGACTGGCCGGTCAGCAAATCAATCCCTACCGCTCGGCTGAATGCTAGCCCTTTTCCAACGTCGACCCTGTTCCACTGCCACTGCAAGGGCGTCCGGCTATCGCTGCGAAGCGCGGCGGACTTGGAAGCAGATCCGGCGAAGGAATCGACCTCGACATGTGTGGATCCCAAGACGCTCAAGTTCAAGGCATGTTCCGATTCGTGCAACTCTTGCCGCCAACACTTCGGCTCCGATATCATCGCGTGGACCTTTGCTCCTCTCACACACATCAACTTCAGCACTGAGGCCGCATCCGCGCCGTCTCAATTCCCACAGACGATCGTTAAACTCAAAGAAGCAGTTCTATCCAAGACCAAAGACCCACGCCTCGGAACATTGGCGGTTTACAATAGCTCTCCCGAGGTAGAGCGGTACTCCTGTTCAGTGTGTTCAGCCAGCATATTCTACGCCGTTTACGACCGTGAAGACATGGTTGACATCGCAGTTGGGCTGTTGGATCACCCGGATGGCGCACGCGCTGAAGGATTGTTGGCTTGGAATTATGGCCTGCTTGGGTGGACAGCGGATGCGGCAGGCGGATGGCGAGAAAAAATGGTTGCGAGAACGAAGGCCTCCATGAAGGAGTGGGCCAACTCCTTGAACGGAAATCAGAGCACCAACGACTAAGCAGAAGGTCAGAAGCATCTGAAGGAATCTCGAAGTCCTTGATGGCTGGACAAAGAGGAGGCTGATCGAGGCTGGGCGACAACCTGGAGAAAAATTGTAGGGCGCGGCGCAAGGCTTCAGAGACGACACTGCAGAGGAAAAGATCATTCAATCATCAGCGTCGATGGTTTAGTGGTAAAATTCTCCGTTGCCATCAAGCAGCGTCGGGGAGCCGGGGGTTCGATTCCCCCTCGACGCAATCTTTTGGTTTTGATGGTGGAAAACGATGTGCGAAGAGCTATGGTGGTCGGCGACGTGATCAATTTGCATCTTTACGCTTGTTTGATTGAGGTGGGTGGCTCTTTAGGTACAGTTGTATTTCATGCCTCGATAACCCTTTCTTTTTGTTTCCTATCAATATCTTCCTACCATGTTATTACCATAAGCGAAAGACAGAAAGCTCTCTATTTGTGATTGTATAATCACTCGGCACCGCCATCGTTGACAGAAATAGATTTCCAAGACCCTCCGTAGCAAGTAGAGAGTTGTATATGATTCCGATGGGCGATGCAGCCAGCATTACTGAGGTACCGTTGCCAACAGATAGGAGCTTCGGTGCCAGCCTCATGAGCCTTAAGCCCTCCATGGACGGCTGCCACCTATATTTGACTTCATTCGGTGTGTAAAGAGGATCTTCCGCTGGCTTGAGCACGGCTTTGTCGATATCTTCAGGGAATGGCATTGGATGCCGCGTTCCCGTGTCCAACAAAACCTGCAAATTCATAAGCTGCGTGATTGAAGCATTATAGATGATGAGCTCGGCAGCCTGTTCCGGCGTCTTCACCTCGATTGGCCTAGACGCCAACGTCTTGGCCCAAGGCAACGAAATGTCTTCCATCTCTTCGTCAAGAGGCATATCAGCTTCTCTTGCAGCATCTGGATTGTCACACTTCCAGCGCCATCTCCAGTCACGTAGATCCCTGAGAAGCTGATCAATCTTGTCACGGGCGGCCTCTATCTCGTTGTTGAATAACGGTCGATTGCGTGATGTGATAGAAAGAGTGAGACCGGGAATATCGACAAAATGGTCCATCAGCAGGTCGTGTGAGGTCTTGGGTATGTATCGCCATGGGATAGTTTTCCACGTCGTTTTTTCAAAAAAAGAGTGATCACGTTCATTGAAGGAGTTGCACGCCTGACGCCACAGCCAATTCTATCAGTACATGTAGAGACCACAAGTATTCAGGAAGTCAAAGAACAAAGCCCGGAATTCTCTTACATGAAGTGCCCGAATTTGGCGTAGATAGGTCAACATTGGCTCTTGCTGAAAGCACTCTGGCCCACACATTTCTATGATCTTCGACATGCCGTAATAGTGAGGAACGTTGGGCACGTTCTCTACCGCATACTGTATTTGTTAGAATAGGGAGTGACAATAGGCGCGTGCTCTTGACCGAAGTTCCTTTTCAAAGACTTACTTGGTAAAGACTAAGGATAATGATTGTGAAGGCCCACCTCGCCAACTCCTGATTGGACTTCGCTGACACAGCGTGATGCAACGCTCTGATTACCTTGCCATTCAACTCGTAGCCCTCGGCCACCATGCTCGGCTCGTTGACAGAATTTCCCATGAAGCCGAGCGCAGTCGCTAGGCTTCCCGTATAATCGGCTCTGGCCACATCTGAATCCAATTCTCCGTCTAATGACATTCGAAAGAGAGGTTTCCAAAACGGAGCCCAGCGGTAGTGAGCTACAAGATGGGAAAATGCCATGCGGTTACGAAAAGCTGTGAACGGGAGCTCTGGGACGATGTTCTGGTGAATAACAGTGCTCGAGCTCGTGTTTGAGACTCTGACTAGTTGTTGACTACCACCAGCATCGCCAGTGGCGGCAAAGTTTTGCATGCGGAGCGGCAACTCGTAGCCCAGGCATTTGTGGCCGGATTTGAGACATCTCTCACATGCAGGTCGAGCTTTGTCTAAGTGTTTTCAAGTGCGTGTAAGTGACATGACCGTTTATGAGCTGGACAGGCTAGAATTGTAACAGAAAGAGCACGATGGACATACCACACTTGACCCGTCTTCGTCGACAGGTATGACAGTAGCCGCTAGTTGGCGGACGTCCCATGGTGAAACGTATTTCTGGATAAAGTGTTTTAAGTCAAGTGAGAATGTTTACGATGGCTATATTAACTATGAGCCCACCGAAAAGCTTGCGAAGAAGATTCAGGAGATGTGTCGTCGTAGAAAAGCGAGACGGACTTAGCATAATAAATTGCTTCTGAATCAACAATGAAAGAGAGACCCCCAGTCTTGGATGTTGTCGAACAGACCTATTCATATTGTCCCAATATCCAAGTATCAGAATACCCACCTCTGTCTTCAGTGCCGGACATCACGGAGACGTGGGGCGAAAGAGATCGAGTAAGCAGAGCAGGCGGCAGAATCCACTTGGTCGCGCGCGCGCTGCAAGTAGCAAGGCAGTTTTAGACTATTTAGTCATCCTAGACAACGTAAGGTAAGCCGCACTCTAATTCTCTTCAGTTCTGATGCATCACTTGGCAGCAGCCAGTGGGGGCTTCGGACTGTCTGCTCATTGGCCAGGCTCATGCTGACTGCAGCTTCATTTGGTTATTCGTTTTCTAGTCCAATCACGAAGACGTATTTGAACATGCACGCAAAGATCGCCACAGGTACTTTTTAAGATAATCACGAGATTGTATGCCGAAAAGAGGCGCTGGTCTCATCGGTGCCTCCAGTCACTTCCTTGCCTTCATCAGTAATGACAGCATCGTTGCGATGGATCACAGGTTAACATCAGCCCGTATTTGATTATTTACCTATTTCGTGTTGGCATTCTTTTGTTAGCATGTTACATTGAGGTAGTCGGCGATCTTGGAGGTTGGTCGATGATCCACCGGAACTTATGATGAAGGGCTTATTGTGCATTCGATAAGCATTTGGTCTAAACGATCTACACCTTTGATCATATACATTTACCAAAAATATTAGTCTATTCTGTTTTGGAAGGTTCCGGGTTCGTACCCTGGTGAAACGATGAGGGAACACTCCCTAGATCTTTAAGTAGCTATATTTCCCGCAAGTCCTGAATAGCTGAGGTAGCAGGAATTAAAGGAACAAATACAAATAAGTGTATCTCAGATATTGATGCTGGATCTCTGATAATTCCTTGGTGGCCTTCTGACTCACTCACGGGTGGCTTGGTTCTCCACGATGAACACACATGCGACCTGATTCGGATGTGGCTACGAAGCAACTTGCACTGCTACGGCACACACATCCAGGAAATGTTAGCCAACATTTGCCTCCAAACAATACTCTGAAAGTATGATTGTGTATTTGCATACATCCTTCTCAACGAACACTCCGAGCAGCGGTTTGATCATAGTCATAATCTTTCATGTGCCGCAAAGGCGAAGAACTAGCCGGGGGTACTCAAGTCCAATGAGGAAAGGCTGCATTTAAGCACGGTTGCGTGAATGTGGAAGCATTGGTCTAGAAAGGGTCTCTCAGCTTAGACGTAGAGCCAGTCAAGTCTAGTACTAACATCATTAATTCACGTGTTCCATTTCTTGGGCGCAAATAATGTTCACAGCTAAAGTCGATGAGATAGAGGCTCTGTGAAAATACCTTACTTCATTGAGTAGCTTCTGGCAATCAGGCAGAATGTCAAGAGTAATACGTCCATATTTCCGTTAACAGGGTTGGCGCAAGCCTGCGAGATCATCCATTCGGGCTAACGCTTGCTTCTTGTAAGCCTACCGGCAGGTCCTCAATGATGTAGAAGTCATTGTATGGCTGGTCTACTTGACATATAGCGAGCACTAAGTACTAGGATACCCGAGAACTACGAGTTAGTAAACTCAACATTTGATGCTGAGCAAAGAGATCTCTACTACTCGCAACTAAAAGGTAAGTCCTGCAAGTGAAGAACTGCAGTTTCGTCTAAAATTTAAATTGTTAAGGCGCTGTACGGATACCATTGCAGAAGCACTCGCGTTTGTTCCTCTCTCAAGCTTCACCAAGTCGGATGTCACCGGCAAACTACTATCTGCTATCAACAGTGGCACCGCTCAGTACCTCACACAGAATACTGACCAAGCCGTTGAAGACGGATACTCGAAACACGTCCAGCAAATTCTGCAAATGCACCAACGTAATTCCACGGCCGATATGGAGCTTCTTTATGGGGACGGTGGACGCTCAGCAGTGAATATCTTGATGCACCCCTCAAGCCGTTAGGCTATTGGAATCAACCTCATCGACCCCTTCGCGCCCCCAGTCATTGAACCTCGCTGTCTCTCCTACTCTTACGACGGGCAAATGGAGGTTGAGTCACTACGGTCAACCGAAACTCCTGGCCACGCAGCAAGTCCAAGCTCTTGGAGCAACGGAAACGCTGCCTTGGGTCATTGCCCTGAGCGACTCTGACATTTTGGAATTCGTTGAAGGAGTCAGCGCTACAGAGTATCACTATACTGGGACCTGCGCTATGCTTCCCAGGCCACTTGGTGGTGTCGTGGATTCCAACCTTAATGTGCATGGGATCGATGGCTCGAGGGTAGTCGATGCTAGTATCATGCCTTTACTTCCATCGGCGCATAACCAGGCGACGGTCTATGCAATCGCTGAAAAGGTAAAATTGCGCCCCTACGCATGAGATGGCTCGAATGTGAGCGAGACTAGTGCAGTGACTTTAGTGCTGACTGACTTCTCTTACACAGGCAGCGGATGCTATTTTACAGCAATAATCTTTATGAGCGTGGCGAAAGATGAATTACTTGAAGACGAAGGAATAGACGAGGGGAGTTTGGACAACTTTCTTGTCGAGATATTCATTGGCTGAAAGCTCCTCTACTCACTCAAATTCCCTGGGTTCGGCGGCGCAGAGAGTTTGTTTTACTTCTGTGACTGGTGCAACCTGCTGTTACATTTGCAATGACTTGTCAACCCTGCCTATCGCTAGAAACGTCGTATTTCAGGAGGTGCTCGCCCACTTTCACCTAGGAAATCTGATAGGTAAATTATACTCGAGTGCCTCGAATTCTCGCCATGATCATTTCTCAGAAAATGATTACAGGCACAGCCGTTCATGGCCCGTGAGAGTTACGGACAGAGGGACGGCAGACAGGGGAGGGATGGGAAATGGAAAATCATGTGTGCACCAGAGGGCTGGGCCGGAATAGCGGTGCCGTCTTCTGCATGTCAGCATGTCCCGCCGCAAGGGTGTGCTACTCGAACCAATGATGACCACTACCGATTCTTGCGAACAGGGGACTGAGGCCCCTCATCGACCGTCTTAACCAACCAGCTGGGACGATGACTTCAGCCAGCTGGCCGTTGTGTCTAGTGCTTACTCCGGGGCTGAGTTGCTGGAACAAGTCTTCCAGACCTGCTGTTCCAATGTTGGGCATTCAATGTCCTGGTATTGGAGAATGGCTCCCGCTTTCTTTTTGTTTTCCTTTCGAGGTGTAACTCAAAAATTGGGATGAAGCGATAGGGTTCCGGGCCTGCTTTGCTAATTCCACTAGACTGGTAGATGGCGTCGGGGCGAACCTTAGTCTAGCTATAACTTGGCACAGATGATCGAATGAGATGCTAACAACTTTCAGCACTAGCATATCCGCTAGCAGTTCATATGACCAGCACGCTCCAGCAAGCGGGAGAGCCTTACGGCCCCGGTCTCCCAAGACAATTTGAATCATTTGTTGCACTTGTTCCATTATGGAGAACTGCAGGGGTTACACGTGATACTTGCTCCTGCGCAGGGGCTGATTTTGGCTGCCTAGCTGAACTGCATTTTGTCTCAGCCAGGCTCGGATCAGGCTGGCTGCCAGCACTGGAGAAAGCCCTTGATAAATCAGGCTCTCTGCTAATCTCTTTCTCCTTCAATATTTCAATAGAGTTTTAGTCACTGTACTCACTGTATTTGTATCTTGGGGGCTCAATGTCCCTTTTCACAATCGTTCCGAGTGCCTAGAGGAGCAACGTCAACTGCCTGCATCCAAGTTGAGGGATCTCGCCAAGATGTCGTCATCTGACTCATCCGGCAGCGACAGTGACAATAATGACAACCAAGTTGAGTTGATCGTAGCGGTTGTGGCATTGGTCATTTCAGTTCTCGCCTTCATCATTGCGATTTTCCAGGCCCTCCAGCAATACTACGCGTCGGCAACGGGCTACTCATCATGCACTCCAAAAGTCATGGGAGATTGGGCGAGGTTCACACGACGACGATTCAAATGGTACGAGTTCCGCTTTGAGGTGGAATTTGAAGTTCCCGTCATATTCGTTGCGCCGCCGACGAACCCGCGGGGACCCCTCGGCGTGCACGACGACAAGGAGATTACCTACATGACCGGAACGACAGATAGTTACAAGAAGACGTATACCTGGGACCAGGAAGAGTACGACAAGCACTCCAAAACTTTGAGGGCTGGCATGACGCGCCAAGCTATCCACACCGCCGACAACGAGCTCGCAAACTGGACGAGTCTGCTCATGGCTATTCAGCGTATGGAGAGGGAGTCTCGAACGTGGCAAGACAAGGAGTATTTCGGATACAACCCTCAATGGGAAGCCCAGACACCGTGTCACCCGACCCAGGCCAGCACCACGGTACCCTACACTCTTACCGTTGGCATGCAGAGGAAGAAGAAGTCTTGGGATAGTATGCCAGACAACATGAAGAAACCTTACGCAACGACAACGATCTCACATCTGGTGGAAATGGCGGCAATGTTAGGCGTTCATTGGAAAGAGTTTAACCGAAACGAAGACCGTTACCGAGGGCAGGGCAATGGGTTCAGCATCACCGGCTACGACGTCGACGATCTCGGTGTTGTGTTTACATTCGAGAAGACTGGTCCGACTTGGTTTCACGAGAACAGGGTAGTGCCGAACAATAAGGTCAAGGAGCTCTGCTTTGGTTATTGTCCGACGATTTTCCGCCAGCAGAACAACGACAACTACAAGTACGCTGACGAACCAAAGGATATCGGAACGCTACAGCTTGGCAGCATGTCGGCCATTGCAGAGACTCTAGTGGTGATCGGTTGTAACACTAACACTGTCCGGCATTTCCGAAAGTCTACTCCAGATACAAGACACATCCATCTCTTCCCAAGTAAGTCTTGCCAAGAATCATTATATTCACGAGATTCGAATACTGACTGTTATGTTTTAGTTGCTTTTGAGATCCTAGGCATGGTGGGTGCCGTCCTACAGATCCCCGGCACGGCTTTCCGCATGCTTCCCAACCCAACCATTTGGCATTGGGACCGGAAGTCATTTTCACTGAAGACTTTCCTCAGCGACTACGTCCACATAGTGGGTGAGTCGGCAGCAACAGAACCAATGCTCAGAAGTACAGAAGGATCTCGAATCAGCGTGATTCTCAAAGAAGCCGGCAAAATCGAAGACAAGTTCGAAGAGCTCGAATCTCGTGACGGCCCGGAAGCGATTCTGAGACGAACAAACAACACCGAGGAAAGAATCTACTCCAATGACCTCGTCATGGCTTTGCATTCGGCCATTTCGAAATGCGACGAATTCCTTCAGAATCAAGAGAGGATAAACCTTGTCCAAAACGTGCTCCGCGTGCACCTGCAAGAAATCTTGCGTATTTTGAACGACAAAGAAGGGGAATACAAGACGGTTGTGGTCACTACAGGAGATCATGCTCGGTCAAAGAGGGACTCAAGACACGACCTTGTTGTTCCAGGAGCATCCCCTATCTTGAGGACGCGAGAGGAGAACGAGGAAATCGAGAAGGAGATATCGCTCCTTCAGAAGCTGGATTCCGCGTCTTCGAGCGAGAGGCATGGTGTTCTAGCCGAAATTTACCTTCTCTCGGTGCGCAAGCGGGTCATTGATGTTGTTTGCAAACAGCTGCGGGTTGATAAAGCTCGTAAAGAGCGTGGAGCTAGATCGATCATCTCTGATGCTTCCACAGAGGTGATCGCCCACGACCAGCAACAGCAGATCAATGATGTGTGGTGCATGCTTGTCTTCCGCATGGTATGCTGGTTGCTTCTGCATGATTTCCATGGCAAGGATATCCAAGTTGAGAAGAGTGAGATATTTGGAAGCCGTCTGCCGGTTTACATCACATAGGGTTGGGATGTGGTCATGAAGTATAACACGAATTACGATGGAATGGAAAAATGTGTCAATAATGAAACTGTACATTTCTTGACTGATCCTGTTCACTACACTTCATGGCTCCTTCTGGGTTTGTCATCACTGATGTCCCATGTAATTTTCATCTACTTTCAGGACTGGCTACCTATTAATATGGCTTCACTTGCCCAAAAGGACATACACGCGACCCTAGAAATTACACAAGCGTTAATTATCAAATATCTAAGCCCCATTCGTGCCATTCGTGCCATTGGTGCCGTTCTCACGCTTCTTCAACTCCTCGCGGACCGCAGGCAGAATATAGCGACCATAGTCAATAGCATCGTTGAGGTTGTCATATCCACGGATAGAAATCAACTCAGCGCCAAGATCGACATAGTCCAAAATGGAGTCGTTGATGGTCTTGGGAGATCCTACCAGTGCCGTAGAGGCTCCGCGAGCGTTAGTCGCAGTGACGGTGGGGTACCACAACGCCCGGTCCTGAACCTCGCCCTTCTTAGCGATGTCAAGCAGACGCTGCGAGCCGACATTCTGAGGCTCGGGTCCGTTCTGACCAGGCTTGCCCTGTCCGGCAGAAACGTTTCCCTTGAGCGCATCGAGCGTGCGGTGTGCCTTGGCCCATGCAAGCTCCTCCGTCTCGGCGACGATGGGACGGAAGGTAACCCAGATGCGGGGCCGGTCCTTGCGGCCGGCCTTCTCGGCCTCGGCGTAGATGCGGTCAATCTGTTCCTTTGTCTCCTTCAACGGCTCACCCCACAGTCCGAAAATGTCGGCGAGGGAACCACCAATACGATAGGCCTCAGGGGATGAACCGCCAACGGAAACAGGAATTGTGCCCTTTGTCGGGCGGACGCTGCTGTGAAAGTCTTTGAAGGTGTAGTACTTGCTCTCCCAGCTGAAGGGCTCCGGTGATTCCCACGCTCGGCGGAGAATCTTGATGTAGTCCTCAAGGCGGCCATACCGCTCGTCCTTGGAAAGGAAATCACCCTCCTTGGCTTGCTCTGCATCGCTTCCACCGGCAATGAAGTGCACGACGACACGGCCCTTGCTGAGTTGGTCGAGTGTTGCCAGGGCCTTCGCGGCAACGGTGGGGTAGAGGGTGTTTGGCCGCAAGGCGATGATGACGCTGACGTTCTTGGTGACCGCTGCGATGGTCGCACCAATTGTGAAGGGATCAAATGAGTTTGAGCCGTAAGGAACGAGTGTGTAGTTGAAGCCGTAGTCGTCCAAGTTCTTAGCGTAGCGGACTAGGAACTCGGGATCAACGCCAGCACCAGGGATCGGGTTGATCTCCGTTGAGGCGTTGGGGAAAGTTACGCTGATGAACTCGGTCGGCATTTTGCTAAGTGTTTTCTTGGGTTTGGGTATCAATACTGCAGAATAGTCTTCTTCCTGAAATTGCTATTCGTGAATTATGTGGTCGCCTATATACATCCGTTGCACGATATGACGACAACTGCAAGATAATCACGCCTTACACCCCGAGCCGAAATCGGCAAGGGGTTCCCCAGTGAGATGTCACCATAACCCCATCTAAATCCAGCACACTTGATCAATGTGGCAATGAACATCTGGCGCCTTTATCGTTAGCTGTTTTGGAGAGCCTCAAGAAAAAGTCGCCAATTCTTCAACGTTGCTTGTTGTCGGGCGGGATGCGATCGGTGCTCGGCTACTTGGCGGTGCGGCCCCAGACCGGGCCCGTTCCGTCAAGATATGCCAACCGGACCACATCAAGGCCAGAGACCATGATTAACTATTCATCAGTAACTCTCAGCCTCTGAAACTGCCGAAAACACCTATCAGCACCGAGTTACCCCGCTCCATGTCAACACGCAATTCTCAGGATCAGTTCCACACATCCACAACTTGGGGCCAACGTCGGACATGCCCGCACACTTGAAGCCCCGAACGCTCGACATTGGCTGATTAAGGAGGCGCAGTGCCTCCGACGCGGATTCTGTCGTGCCATTTAATTACAAATCAACGATTGTGCAACAGACAAATTACTATGATGATTTGTCAACAGATATGGAAACATGCTCCGGGCGCACCACCACAAGTTGCAACCCCTCTTTCGGTCAGAGCCAAGGTTGCTCCAAGGGCGGTCTTCAGTGACGGATCGAATCAAAAACGATTTAACATGTTGAGTTCGGGACCATTCATCTTTGTGAAATAGTATCTATATAGCGTTGAAGTTGTGCTTTGCAACCGTTCTATGATGAATACGATTCAATTGCAATATATACGATGAGCAAGATAGAGTTTTCAAACTTCGACGTTCCCCATAAATCGCCCAATCACTACGAATAAAAACACCACGATAATTGCCCAAAAATTTTGAATCCTCACTAAATGGAATGGAATCCATTCCTATTTGCACAAACCGATTCACCTGAGTTCGGAAGGAAGCCAAAGCAATGAGTGCACTCCACAGATGAAAGCAACGTCTTGATTTTGGAGGTTTATTTATAATACAGCTGCACGAAGTACCATGTTGTAAAAGAAGATTCACTCTAATACTCTATAATCAAGTCGAAAAGTGAATAAAAAAGTGAATTGTTAGGGACTAGTAATTATGCGTGTTTGAGTCCTTCGAGAAAGACGCTGAAATTCCGGGGGCCCTCATTACCCTTTTATCTTGAGTGATTGAAGCCGAGAAAGCTGAGAGTCGGGTTTTTAGGAAGACTTCTTCTTCCAAAGTCGAGCAAGGGAGTGCTTCTTCGGCACCCGAGCTAGCCAATATAGGAATAAAGCTGCAAACAAGTTGAAGATTATGTAGACCCACATCAGCCCGTACGACCGCCATCGTCTACCGTATGACGTAGATATGGTAGTCAAGAAAGCATCTGTCGTAGCCAGAGGGCAGAATTGACAGATGTCGGTGCTGTTAGGGTTGAATACACTGCCGCCGGCCATTTGCATGTACGGGGCCATGTAATCACCGCATGCGGTTCCATTCGCGGGACTGAACTGCAGCAGCTCGAGTTGAGAGCAGTTGACCTTATTGTGGGCCAATCCCGTTGACAAGAGACCTTCGACCAGGTAAGTCAAGGGTGAGACGCGGTACATGAACTTCCAGAAACCTGGCAGGGCATTGACCGGCACAATGACACTGTTGATTCGTGAGTTTGAAGACTTCAGGTTGATTAAATCGGTGTTGAACTTACCCGCAAAAGATCAGACACAAAGCAAAAAGTAGAAGAGAAAGAGTCGCTCCGATCTCTGCTGTGGGTACACCAGCGACAACCATATCGGCAAATGTTGACTCGAAGAGCATGAAGGCCCAGATCAGTAGGAACATGAGACCGCCACGTTCCGTAACCGCATCCGTCGGTATGGCATTGCGATACATGCCGACCAGATAATAGAACGGGAAGAAAATCACGATAGCAGCCAAGGTGTTCCAGGGAAGCTCGACAATGATGTTGACCAAGACGAACACATACCATGAATACGCTCTGGAGGCGCGTTCTCTCGCCTCGTATTGCTCGCGTTGCAGGATGAAGTTGGGCATAGTCTGATAGACGAGGAAGGCAAAGACCACCAACAACATGAAGATGGAAAACATCTGACTCTGGAGTCCTTGCATCGTGAGCGGTGAGTTGTAGAAGGACACCCCGATGAATAAGCTCTGTGCAAAGTGTAAGTTGAAGGTCCATTAGGTCGTTGACCAGTAAGCATTGAGACGTACCGTGCCACCAGACAAAATCAACTTGGAGTAAATGTACGAAGGCGTGCGCCAATACTGTTGAAAGACACGCTCAGTGCATAAGGCAAGCTGAACATGAAACGGCGCAGCATAAGTAGACATCTCATCGGGACTGGACGTCGAGCCATTCGCCGCCACGCCCTGCTTCAGACGCTCGAGCTCGCGGCGCATCTCGGCACACTCATGGCTCTCCTTCCAGGTCTCGGGCCAATCCCTCTCAGCCTTGGCGCCCGGAGCTGCGCCGATGACTTTGAGCATCCACTCGGCGGGGTTCTCGTCCTGTCCGCAGGGCGTTGCTCCGTACTGCTCAAAGTAGCTCGTGAGCACGCGGGAGTTCTCGCCAATGTCGCCAAAGTAGACTGTTTTGCCGCCATGTGCAAGGAGAAGAAGACGGTCGAATTGCTGGAATAGGAGAGCAGAAGGCTGGTGGATTGTCACCAGGATGGCTTGGCCTTTTTCAGAGAGCTTTCGGATCAGTGATGAGATTGACCATGCTGTCTGACTGTCGAGGCCCGAGGTCGGTTCGTCAAGGAAGAGAAGGAGATCAGGTTTCGCAGCGAGCTCGACGCCAATAGTCAGTCGTTTTCTCTGCTCAACGTTTAGGCCTGTGGTAGTACGGATTAGCTTAACAGTCCTTAAAAATGAGGTGCAAAGACCAGTTGAGGACTTACCTTCTCCGGGCACTCCGACAATGGCATCGGCATAGGCCTCCATCTCCAGAAGCCCAATCACCTCTTCAACATAGTCGTACTTCTCTTGCTTGCTGACAGCCGCTGGCTGGCGTAGCATGGCGCTGAATCGCAAGGCTTCCCTAACAGTGGATGTCTCGAGGTGGATATCCTGTTGCTGAACGTACCCGGCCTTTCGCTGGAAGGACTGGTCTCTGAGAACACCGTTGACGAGGATATCTCCTGTCACAACACCCATGGTCACCCTGTTAGCCAGGACATCAAGTAGAGTAGTTTTGCCAGCGCCAGTAGAGCCCTGAATCGATCGTCAGCAGAAATCCTTCTCTTGAATGGAGGTAGACTCACCATCAAAGCAGTCAGAGTTCCCGGCTTTACCCATCCGCTAGCTTTGTCAAGAATTCTGCGGTTGTTACCCTTGATTGATATGTCGTAGCAAACATCTTTCCAGTGGAATACCGATTGGCTTTTACGAATTGCGGATTGTTTGACACCCGACTGAGGAGCATGTCCCTCGGACTTCTCATGTTGGTAAACGCGTTCAGGTTGGCCAGTCTCTTCGTCGGATGAGTTCTTTGATAGCGTCGGGACCGAGTGACCACGCCGGAAGATCAACACCTCGCCCTTGGAGCGGTCTGTGGTGATGTACTCCGCCGCGAGCAAGTAAACGCACATGAAGAAGACGATGAAGGCAATCAAAATGCCGAAGTTCCTGAGTGACACGTTAAACTCATTTGCGAAGAAACATCCAAAAAAAAACAGAACATACCTCCAAATGTGAGACTTGTAATAGCTGAAAGTGGCATTGATGTAGAAGTCACCGTCAACGAAGTCTGCGCCTGGTGCAGCGCCAGCGACCGAGCACGTCCTCTCGTTTGGCGCAGCGTTCGGGTAGGCCGGAACAAATGAGGGACAGGGGAACTGCCGACCATTGAACTCATTGGCGACCAGACTCTCGAAAGCGTAGGCTATGGGGTTGATGTAGTTGATCCAGCGGAGCCATCCCTTCATATCGCGGGTCGGGAGGATGAAGCCGGTGTAGATGACGAGCGATAAGATGAAGATAGCGGCTGGCGTCAAGGCTTGGTGAATGGTACGGGACGTCTGGCCGATGGTTCTGATGATCATGGACATTGAAAGTGTAGTGGTAAAGCCGAAGAGGAGGAAGATAAAAAAGGCATCGGCCTCTTGGCGGAGCTTTGCCATGAAGTAGAGAGGAATATTGAAGGCCAAGGTAGATAGAATCTTACTGGGAAGATCGCAGATCGTGGAGGAGATTGCTTCGGAGGCGGGATGATACAGAGCATAGCGAGCGTGCTTTTCGACAATAGGTCTCTGGACGTACAGTGTGAGAATCTGATCATCGCCATATTAGTAAATCTTTCTCATCGTAGGGCTACTTGGAGGAGAATTCGAAACATACCTCAAGAGCACTGCTGAGACCGTTGAACAAAATCGCAAAGAACAACAGAATGCAACGAGAATTCATACTTGATGCATCGGAGGGCAGGTCGAAGAAGATGCTTCCAAGAACCAAAGAGATGACCAAGTTACCACCAACAGTGACAACGAAGAACAGCCAGTCACCCAAGAGACGCTGGTAACCACGCGTCATGCACAACCAGATTTGCATGGGCATGGAAATGGTGTAAGGTGATTGCGGGGTCCTTCTCGACTGTTAGCAGGTGATTATACCACGACCTCCTGCCTGTATCACCACTTACACGAGAGATGCTTTGTGAGCTTGGCGCGTCGCGACAAACTTTTCTTCCCCTGAGCCATCAAGAGGATGTTCCTCCTCAAAGGCAAATATCTCCTCCATAAGACTTGCCCTGACATCGCTTCCCTTCCATACTGTTGCAAACTCGTCTGGCGTTCTGGGCACTCTGTTCTCAAATCCTTCTCGCACCACTCGTTCTGCGGGGTTCGTGAGGGAAGTGAGGAAATCAGCGGTGGTTTGGCGGTCGGGGCAGCGGTAGCCCATGTCGACAAAGTATTGCTTCGCCAGCGCCGTGGAGCCAAAGTAGATCTGGCGACCTTCATAAAGAACCGCGACCTTGTCAAATACCTAGACGATTATAAGTCAACAACGATATATGGCAGATTTGGGATGGAGATACAGACATCATACGCCGGCTGCGAAGCCTGATACATCGCGACAATGGCCGAAGTTTTGGCCATGTCAGTAGACAACCGCAGAGTCCGAGCAAACTCCAATGCGGTAGCACTATCCAAACCGCGAGTGCTGTTGTCCCAGCATTGAATAGGGCTCTGGCTGAGCGTGACCTCCGCAATACTGACACGCTTGCGCTCGCCTCCGCTGACACCTGTGGAGAGTTAGTGGAGGTTGCCTCAAAGCTGTCAAAGGCTTGAGCCACTCACCACGGACGAAGTCGTTTCCGACCTTTGTGTTGATGGTGTGGGAGATGCCGAAAACTGCCATCACGACGTCCCGCAAGTGTTCGGCGTATCTCTGTCTGCTGACGCCAGGGAGTCGATTCTTTGGCGTTCTTGCTAGTGAGGCGAAAAGAAGTGTCTGTCCAACCGTGAGGTGGGGGAAGTGGATGTCTGTTTCGGCCTGGTAAATCACTTCACCGCGGAATCGTTTGTGCATAGTTTCCATTGGGATACCTGTTTATGATGAATTTTGTCAGTCAGCTTTCGTGAGGACCTAGCATATAGCACCCCTAACAGAGTTTGAGAGGCATTGTTACTGACCCTGGTAACTGAAGTGTGAGTGATCTCCCAGATGAAGACCCTGAGTTTCACCAGCGATCGTCTTGAGCAAGGTAGAAACACCACTGCCAGGACGGCCCAGCACCAAGAGCATCTCACCACTCTTGACGATTCCGTCAAACTCTCTCAAGATGTCAATCTTTTGGCGACGGTTGCTGAGAGCCTGCTTGATCATCATTGGTGCTTGCCAGAGGACGTTAAGGACATCCTTCTGGTAGTCCGTGTCGGTGCCGTACCCATGAACACTCAGGTTGCGATACGCGACTCCAGCTTCAAGTCTTGGGTAGTCCTCGGGATGATGATATGAGTGCTGTAGAAGGGCTCGGGCCCACTTCTTGGCGTTGAACTCTTCGCGACAGCTTGGGTCCAGGGCAGGGTGGTCCGATAGGAACGGGTTGATACCAGGGTCGAGTCTTGACGCTGAGCGAATAAGATTGAGACTGTAAGGCCTGACGATCTCGTTGACCTGGGCATCGTTGGCTTCAATGTCCATGTCATTCCTCTGGTGATCGTGTTCCTGAATGGCTTTGGCGTGCAAGGTGTCATCCGACGGTTTGGACATGACGTTGCCGCTGTCACCCTGCGGGCGATGCATCTTGTGAGTTGATTTGATAAATGCGCAACGTGCAGATAAGAAAGAACCTGAGAATCGCAGAAGAGAGGAGGCTCAAGTAACGTCACCTAACGGGGATCAATGGCAAGTTATATCCTAACAAGCTTCCCAAAAGAGGCGCCCACCTTGTTAAAAATAAGTTTTCACGTTCAACACAAGGCAGACATGTGAAAACATCAACACAGCTACGCATTTCTAACGTCAATACCTACTATCAACGGGTCGACATGGGCAGAGAGGCCCCGATGAGCAGGGACCAGATCACTAGCTTCACGTCACGCTGCCGAAGCTAACAGCTCGCGAGCCGAGCCTGATGGTCGACTTTCCATGTTTTGGCTGCATATTGTGCGGCTTTGCTGATGTAGAGCAGCCGTATGAATCAAGTCGGCGCCGAGGGAGGAGGACTAACGCAAAATGAGTTGACGATGTTGACGAGAAAGCACCCACACGCGCCGCAAAGATCCTGATTGCAGATCCCGGGATGGCGGCTTTGTGAAGTGGCCCGATGTGTACGCAAAGTTGCCCGATCCGGCATCTCGGCGCCGAGGCTCTACACCCACATGGCAGTCGAACTTCTCCAAATCTCCACTCTCCTAAAAGGCAAATAAGGAGCCGAGCTCCTTTCACCATGAGCTGAATTGTCTTGGTCCCCCCGTCCCCTTGCGAACCACATCCTCGCATACTTACAGACCTCGTCTCCGACCTACTCGTCTTCGTTTCTCGGTGTTGTTTTGCTTCTCAGCCTGCATTTTCATCTCATCCTCTGCGAGCCGAGAAGATGACTGCTGATAAGCCCGCGCCCAGTCCTACGGGTGTTGGTGCTGGATCCCGAACCCACAAGTCCTGCGATGCTTGCAAGTCACGCAAGGTCCGCTGTCCTAGTACGTGACTCGGGAGAGCTCATTGTCATTCCTATTCTTCATTCACGAACTGACGAGCTGATTTCATCCATAGGTAACGGCCCGCCCGGACCTTGCGCGAATTGTATCGTGAGTAAACCCGAATGGATTCTCTGCCCTGACAAAGACGTGCCCGTTTACTCACAAACTTTGAACCTGGAAGCGTCGAAAAGAAGAGTGTCGCTTCAGTGTAAAGAGGCTAGCCCACAGGCGCAACGGTAAGCACTGACAACTAAACACCCACCATATCACGTTTACACTCTTTTGATGAGCAAGCACGACAACTCCGGTCGATTTCTGTGGCAAAGGATTTCAAAGTACTAAGCAAACTATCAGTCGCCGGACAGCTTCTGCCAACAAATTATTCGCCATCGAGTAATCGACCACCCAGTCTCCCAGACGCCAAAGCCGTGCTAGACTTGTCGACATCAGATGGAGAGGCCAAGCCACTCGTCCTCCCTGATCGCACGTCGCCAAAGTCTCCTCCCCACCGCATCCAAGAACTCCACGTCGATCGCGTCCTAGCACGAGCACAGAGGCCAAAGACCTCTACTGGAAGAGGCCAGGAGGAAACCATGTTTGTACCAGTAAGCACCACTAGTCAAAATTCCAAAGCAATTGACCGCAGAGGTGAGCGAACTGTAAGCTGACAGAAATCTCACAGCGCAATGGCATATTTGGTATTGAAGCGCCACATGCCCTCAGTGGCCTACACGTACTAACAGATCAAGGGGGCCGGAACAGCCTCACGTTCTTCTCCGACAACAGGCTACTCTCCCTGTCGACGCGCCTCCAGAATCAGAAGGTGAACGAGCTCGTTGGTCGAATTTCTGTCATTGTCAATGGACGTCTTCGTCGCACCGACTCGGCAGCGACGAATCCCCGGAAAACGCAACCTCCCGATATGGGGACCGACAGAGCGCGTGCCGCCTTGTACATCCGCCGTAATTATTTGCCATTCCCCCTTCTATAACCCCCCATTGAAGTCGGTGAAAGCTAATTATGATCAGTCTACTTTGAGCGAGTGCATCCCATGTTCCCGTTCCTTGACCGGACGACTTTCGAGACTACAGTGTCAAGTCCCAACTTCCCCAATCTCCTCGAACGCAGCAAGCCATGGTGTTGTCTCTACCACAGCGTCCTTGCTCTAGGGTCCCAGTATGCTGATGGGGGGACATTCGAGCCTGGTAAGGGCGAGTCGTGGCGGCTGTTCTCTATCAGCTTGAGCGGCTTCTCGGAGCTCCTGCTGCTTCCTGATTCTCTCACCACCTTGCAGGCATTGACGGCCATGTCTGTCTATGGCTTAGGGATCTCGGGCTTGGCTGTTGAGCCTGTCATCATGTCAGAGGCGGCAAGACGGGCTCAGATGATGTCCAGTCATAGCTTTACTGGTCCAACGGCTCACGCTTACCAGAAGTCTTTCTGGATTCTATATGCGGTTGAGAAAATCACCAGCTTCCACTTTGGGAGAAGTTCCGTAAGTGCTTGGAATTTCCCTCTCTTTACCACGCTAGCGTCATACTACCTATGATGGATGCACACTTCTTGTTTACTTGCTCGGCACTGCTGACAACGACAAGGGATTCGTCGATAGCGACATATCCTGTCCCATCCCCGTCGTCCCCGAAGCAACATCGGGAGACTTTAGCTGGTTCCTGCACCTAGTGCGTTTCGCTCGCCTCCTTTCTCGAGCATATACATCACTCTTCTCGGTCGGCGTGTCGGGCAACTCCGACTCGTACTATCTCGACGTGATTGACCAATTAAACGGTGAACTCGAAGAATGGAGAGCATCTCTGCCAGACAATGGCTTCCGCCCGGGTGGAATTCTACGCCCTCAAACCGTATCCGGTCCTAATGCGAGATCACTCGCTCTCATTCTTCATTATCTTTACTACAGCATGTTACTGACTCTTGCGAGAACTACGCTGTGCTATTTGCCTGTCCCTGAGACGCCGGCGGTGAAAGCGATAAAGGACGACAAGATGAAGACCATTTTGAATGCATCGAGGGCAATTTTGGAGTTGACTACGATGATTGAAGTTGAGCCATACACGGTCACATGGTAAGTAGAGAGCGAACTTCGAACTACACCCGCCGTTATCATCAGATCGGTGCTGACAGCCCGTAAGGGTCCTTGCGGGAATCCCTATTACCGCACTTTTTGTCTTATTTGACCTTGTGATTCATGATCCTCGGCAGCCAGATACAGGCACCAATCTGGCTCTGCTCGACATGGTTGCTGGTCACTTCAGTCGGATAGAGTATGCCAGCGGCGGCACCGTGCCCGGTTCTTTGATAGCCGAGTTCGCCAAGATTGCGCGAGACTACGTGAACGAGATTCAGCATGCCGAGGCTGGTTTGATGAATCCCGCGAGACCACATGCACCCACAAATCCTTCCACGATGCAAATGGTACAGCAATCGTCAGAGCTTGATGCCAGAAACAATAAACAAGTGGATAGGCCAACTCAGATGACTTTGGATCTATCTGATGTAAGTTCTCGGCCTCACAAGGTCTACCTTTCATCAAGGAAAAAAGCGTCTAATCATCATCTGCGTTAAAAGACTCTGCCGAGGGAGGCCATGATGTCTGGTCCGATGCAGCAACCAGGATACACCGACTTTGCGTTCGACAGCGGGATGGGCCAGGTATCTCCTAGTGCGCTCATGGGAACCGACGTGATGGGAATCTTTAATTATTTCCTGCCCGATCTGGACCCGATGTTTTACCAGGGTATGACGCAGGAGTACGATCTGCTACCACAGCAGCATGGAGGGACCGTTCAGAGCATGGACAAGTGAGATGATGCGGACGGGGTCCAATTCTTAATCTCCGTCCGTTTGCCAGGCCGGATGCAGCATGACATAACCTTATTTTTGGAGCTATAATAATGCATGCCCCCAACGGATACTAGCAGCTACCCTAGTTGCTACGCCCGGCAGTCGAGATCGTTGCTAGGCATAATGACGAAATGCTTATGAAGAACAAAATCGAACGTTCGCTGGAGCAACCCTCCAGGATGAAAAAGCAGGTAAGACTGCGTGTGTGTGTGGGTGGGAGATCACTTGTTCTTCGGTGGCAGTGAGCTCCGGGATCCCGGGCTTCGCTCCGGTCCGCTGCAAGGATCAGCCGGGTCTCGGACGGTCCAATGCAGCCTAGCGTCTCCTCCAAAGTCCGTTTGGTGGATCCCCAAATGTCGTGGCCCCCTGTCTTTTTTCCCGCAGAAAAGCGGCACGTTTAAAAGAGTGTTGCCGCCAACAGAGCAGAGCTTGGAAGAGAAACATATCATGCGATGAACGACAACAACTCATACACTTCTCTAATCTCTGACGAGCCCCATATTCTCATCTGTAGATCTTGATGGCATCCGAAAGCCCAGCTTCACAGGCGAGTACTCCGGTAGGCGACAAACCACGCAACGTCTTGGCCTGCGTCTTTTGTCACCAACGCAAAATCAAGTGTGACCGAAAGTCCCCCTGCGCCAACTGCATAAAGGTTGGTTTGTCATCATCTCACTCACCCTTCAGCCGATGGGCCCGAGGTCTACGCACCCACACCGAGGCGCAACGCATACTCACTGATGTGATCACGATAGTCTGATCAACCGTGCGTGCCATCGACGCGAGCACCACCAGGAGCTGGTAGAAGACGCGTGGTGAAGGACCTGTTGGAGAGATCGAATCAGTGTGAGAGTCTTCTGAGCCAGGTGGCTCCGCGCGATGCCGATGGCCGCCCCGTAAATCCCGACACGCCGGGTTCCTCACGCGATGTGGCGGACAGCCCGGCAATGTCCCACATAAGCTACGAAGAAGCCCGGAAACAACCCAGCTCGAGACCGAATGGCAAGATTGTCTGCGATGAAGGTCGACCAACATTTATGGAAAATCCGTTTCGCGGCAATGTTCTTGATCACGTAAGTGCACTGTATTTCGATCAAACCATAAGTCCCACCCAGTAAAGATCTAAGTGGAATCTAGCTCCAATTCTCCAAGCTCAGTCTCGAAGACAATGACACCGAGCAATCAACGAACCCGTCTGGTTCTACTAGCGTCTCAGAACGCGGCGACTCAACTCACCAAAAGTCTATGGACTTTGACATATTAGCTCTGGGACCAGTCGAAGTTCTGCGCCTGTGGCAGGTATTCCTGGAACGAGTCAACCCTATGATCAAGGTCATTCACGTCCCTAGCCTGGAACCTCTAGTCTTTGAAGCAGCAACAGACCGCTTCAACCTGAGCCCCGACCTCGAGGCCCTGCTCTGCTCCATCAACGTTGTTGCAATCATGGCCTTGTCGGAAGCGGAATCAATCCAGATGCTCAAACTCGAAAAGGCAAGAGCATTACGAAATTCAATGTCTGCACTGAAAAAAGCCATGTCCAAAGTGGACTTTTTACGAAAGTACAATATGACCACTTTGCAGTGCTTAGTGCTATACCTGGTAAGATGTCTGTCCCACACAAGCATGACTCTGATCTAAATGCAGGCTAGGTTTCTCTTCAGGGGCAATTCGATCGCCACGCCGCATGGGTGTTGACCGGCATGCTAGTCAGGATAGCTCAAAGGATGGGTCTCCATCGCGACGGAGAACTCATAGGTCTTCAACCATTCGAGACCGAGATGCGCCGCCGAATCTGGTGGCAAATCATCATGCTAGAAACAAAATACGCCGTCCTCGCAGGCTTCGGCGACACGCTCCTCCCGCCTAATTGGGACACAAAACTCCCATCGAACGTCAACGACGCCGACTTACTGCCCGGCTCAACAGAGCCGGTCAAGTCTCGCGATGGAGCAACCGAGATGGCATTCTGCCTCATGCTCTACGAATCACGCGCCTTCTTCTGCGACAATCCGATGCCGGAGTTCGAATCAGTCATCCTCAGCGGGGACAAAATCAGCCCGGAGAACTCGAGGAAATTCTCCGGTCAACCACATGTCCTCGACAGGTATCGACTCGCGCTAGACCAGTACGATGAGAGACTCGCTGTGGCCGAACGACGGTTCTGCAACCCGACGGCAGGCGGCATACATCTCGTTGCGAGTAAGATCCGGTCTTTCACGGCGCAGAGGATGCGCGACATGATTATGCACGCGCGAGAGCCATGGGACGAGAACAAAGACGGCGGAGCTAGCCAGCAATCCTTCTTCAGAGCATGGGTCATTTCCTTCGAGAGCGACGTTAGCTGGTACGACACGATCGACGACAAGTTCACCTGGTACCTAAAACTCCATTTTCAATCTGACGCTTTCTCCGTCATGATTGAGCTCCTACAGTGGCAGCCCGTCGGAACACTGGTTGACAGGGCATGGAAGGCCATCGACCGACTCTATCACCACCACCCGGAGATGTACGACTTGACTAGGAAGGACAACTTGCTGCGCGCGGAAAACTTGCTTGCAGGGTGGGCACGACGGGAGCTTGCGTTCCGAAATCTAGGCATGTCGTGTGACACGCCGCTCGTTGTGGCACGGTTCCGGAGCAGCGAAGTTTTCAAGCAGAGACAGCCCGACGGTTTGCCAGTTGAGCAGTGGCCGGCACCGACGCCGGACACCGCGCTGTTCTCTGACATGAGTCCATCCGACTTTGAGACGTTTGATGGCGGGATGCCTGGAGATACTCATGGTCTTAACTTCAGTCTTTGGGGTGGTGGTGGGCCAGGGCAACATGCTCTATGATGAAGGTCCGGCTGGTTTATGGGTAGTAAATGGCTCGGGGAAAGGGGGTTGTGCGTTTCAAGCACACGACCATGACTTAATGACACTGAAGACGGCTCAAGGGTAGACTGTACCCAATAAGGAGTTTATTCCCTCAATGCAAGGGTCTTTAGGGCTCTTGGAATATCTTTGAATCACCTCTCAAAATTCACGGATAGATGTTTTGTACTTGCTCTGGCCTGGTTTATCGAGATGCTATAGCAAATTTATGCGCGGGCTTCACGCGCAACTGGCTTCAAGTAGACATTCAGCGGTATTCTATCCCACAAACCAAATGCTCTTTGCCTCTGAATCCAGGACCCGTTTCCTTCGGCCAGTTGAAGATCAAAGTCAAAAACGATTCGGGCTAAAATCAACCTCATCTCTGCATACGCGAGACTGTTTCGCATAGGTTTCAGCGTCAGCGGCGATAATGGTTCAATGGATAGATGAGGAGTTCTTACTTCTTCCCAATGCAGTTGCGTGGGCCAACGCTGAATGCTTGAAGTGCGTCTAAATGGTTGTGTTCCTCTTTGTTAGTTTCCAGGAAGCGCTCCGGCCTGAACTCCCAGGGCTTGGTCCAGTTGTCTGGACTATGGTTCGCGGACCATTGCTGGATCTCGACGAAAGTCTTGGAGGAAAGTCTGGATTAGCCACCTGATGGGAACCTCGAAAAGGAGAGTTGGTACACAAGGCTACTTACTCCTTGAGGCACATGTTCTGCGCCAATCTGACACCCAAACGCCGGTACCTCTCGAATGAGGTTTGACGTCACGGGAGGATACATACGCAAAGCTTCATTGAGAACAGCGAGCATGTATGACAACTTGCTCACTGAGTTGATGGTGACCTCGCTAGAGTCGCTAAAGCTCGATCGGACCTCCTCGTTAAGTTTCTGCAGGACCTTGGGATTTCTCAACAGAAGATATGTCGTGCCGGCCAGAGTTGTAGCCGTAGTTTCCGAACCGGCGAGGACGAGAATGAGACCATTGGCTGACAGCTGTTCAAATGAAAGGTTCTGCGCACACAAAGTTAGCGCAAATTCACCTCCTCGAGGAGTGGCTTTGGGGGCCACATTCCCATTCTTCTTTCTTTCTCAAGAGTCCCTCGAACAAATCCTTCCGGTCAGGATCCATATCAAGACGCGTTTGCATCATCTTATCGGTGCTCTCACGTAACTGCATCATCGCAGCAAGACCACCGATCCGGAAGAGGCCTTGGACAACAGGATCAAGGCCAATATACTTCATCGCTGTCATGATGGCATTGTATCGGATAGTTTTGAAGATGAAGGCAATCCAGGGGTGGTAGTCTGAGCGATCGAGACAGCCAAACGATTGCGCAAAGATTAGGTCGCCGGCAATATCGAACGTTGTCCAGTTATACCAAGCCTCCACATTAAGCGGCGCTTCTTTCCCGTCGCAGTTCTCATGCAAGCGAGAAATCAGTTTATCGATGTACTTCATGATAATGCCTTCTTGCGCTCGCATAGAGCTATCCGAGAAACCATGGGATAGCGCCCGCCGGTACCGCTGGTGCTCTTCACGCTCGGCATTGATGATGCTCGTGGGTAAATTCTTGATCGTCGTTGAGAAGAGCTGCGACTTGGGGATCTCGTTTTCCGCCAGCTCTTTCCCGATTTGAAAGCCGTAGATGTCTTTCCAGGCCGTCACATCGGTGAAGGACAGGTGATTTGGGCTGATACGGACTATGGGGCCATATCGGTCGTGGAGGAACTGGGTTCGAAAGGCTTGATAGCCTGTGGCATGTTGCCAGGCCCAGATTAGAGGAGAAGCGCGTTGAAGGACAGGTCCTGGAAACCTTCGTAGGGGATGGAGGAAGAGGTTGTAGCCGGCTAGGAGGAGTTGCCATAGGACGGCCTGGCAAGTCAGCCATGAGATTCTTCACTGAGGATATGATCTACTCTAATCTTGTGTAGGAATGCTAGTCACTTACTGTACCAAAGGCAATAGCCAGGATATGAAAAGGATGCTCAGAGAGAATGGACAAAACACCCGCCATTTCCGTAGTCAAATCTGGAAGGGTTAGCTTCTCAAGTTCTGTGATAATCTTCTTGCATCAACAAGAAACATCAACCCCGCGTTGGCGTTGACGCATCGTTTATGTAGATTCATCCCGAGTACGAGCCTTTCCGAGCTCCTCCCCTGGTGACAAACATGTTCGCTTCTTGCCCAATGCACACACAACTTGGTTCTGCGTCAAACAATCAACCACCTTCCATTGAGGGGCCGGGCTCTGCCCTAGGCGCAAGAAGTTTGGGGTCATCGGACGGTGGTTTCAATACCACGTTTCTTGCGCGGACCAATCCACTGTCCGGCTTTGTCACATTCATGCATGCAGCAACCGTAAATATGCATGGGGAGGTTGAGACGGTTGGCCATCTGCGAGTGTTACTCCGCATTGGTGTTGCACGACTTGATGTCCTGGTCATTGCCTTCCAGCATGGGGCACTCGTAACATTGTGGAATCAACGACAAATGAGAGTGATTGCGCAAAGATGGCAAGCAAATGAAAGGCATAAGTTGGAGATTCTTGCGCTCTTGAACGATTAGTCGACTTTCAACAGAGCTTACAAGCCCCAGACTTGATTACTTTCCCAGTGCGAGATGACAGAAGGCAAAGACACACGGAGATCCTCCCGCGGCTGGCTGATGCTTTTCTTATCCTAGCTTCAGCCGTTAGGATCACTGAAGTTGATGTCATTCTTGATTGACAACTTACCAGTCGCCTATCAAAACTCCGGGATGACAGTGCCAGCCCCCTTCTTCTCCGCAATATCCAGAATAGCCGTCCCGATAGCCAGATCCGTCGTACTGACACCGATACTTTTGTAGATGATCAAGCCATCCTCCAATGTCGATAGCGATTCCAGCTTCTCCCCTCGTTTCCGTGAAATCTCGATTTCTCCAATCTCCACTATGTACTCTGCCGCGAGTTTGCTCTGAACGATTTCGCCAGAGTGCTTAAGCGCAGACTCGCGGTCGTCGACTAGCACGGCAAGCTTTGAACCTTGTTCGCGGAGTTTCCCACCAGCGGCGTTGGTTGCCTGGACGAGCAGTTCTGGGTCTACTTCCAACATGTCCGCCTGCCAGGACCCGACGGCAGAAATGTATGGATTTCTTTCCTTTCTTCCGTTTGTGACATAGTGTGCCGGAAATACTGGGCTTTTGGTGCCGACTGTGCAGAAAATGGCGTCTGCTGCAGCGAGACGATACTGAAGTTGAGCGTCGTACTCGGAGCTAGAGGAACTCAGATACTCAAAGTCGGCGGTAGACTTCCAACGACCTTGGTTCTCCTCCTTCAATCTCGAGATGAGCTGCTGTGCGCGCTCCGCGGATCGATTCGCCACGGTAATAGTCTTGATCTCGTCGCCCCTCAATGATAACGCGAAGCGAAGATGCCACAACGCTTGCTTGCCAGCACCGAACACAACAATGTTATCGGTATGGCTCCGCCATAAGTACGGCACAATGGCAGAGAGTGCCGTGCGATATCCTGTAACCTCTTCGGCGTTGATAACGCCAAGGGGTAGGCCGTCCTGGTCGCAAATGGAGATAATGCCGTGCAAGCTGTTAGCTGCTGGGGATGAAGGAGCCGGGGTGACGACGATCTTAGTTCCGAAGGCACCGGCGGAGCTGAAAGGTCGGAAGAGGCATTTCATGCCCTCAGGTCTGTTCACTATCGATGCATCGGGCTGATAGTCGCGCTCCGCGCCCTCAGAGAGCTCTATCAGTGCTCCCACAAGCCGATCTCGGAGCTGGAGAATGCCACTTCTTGGAAGGTTGAGCAGAATATCGAGAACAGCGGCGTCGCTGAGGACTCTGAAATTACCCATGGTGAATGGTGAATGAGATGCTCAGGTTTGCAAAAGGCCGCTGAACAGTCAAGATCGTGAGGGGGTCGTAGTGTGGAGAAGTCTCGCGAAAGAGGCACGGATACTAGTATGTTGACAGTGACAAGACCTTATCAGCAGCTTGTCACCTCTTGATAGTCAGTTGGGTCACTGCGATAACAAATGTGAGTAGACGTATCGACAGTCTCCGTAGTTAGGCGGGTTACGGCAGTTTAGTTTGTCTTCTTCCGTCAGACCCGGCAAGACCTACCGGATTTAATCCCACCGGCACGGCATCCGATGCAGGGAAATGGGTCGCTGCGGCGGTTAGCTGAGCCGCTCGACGGGGTCCGTTGTGGGCTCCAGTTAACCGATTGCGAGCGGGTGATACGAAAGTTCAGGTGTAATACGAGCCGGTTCCTACTCCGTCAACGACCCTCCGTTCCGTCTCACCGGCACATGAACCGTTCAATTCATATTCCATGCGTTTGTGAATGAAATGTCTATCGGCCATGAAGCCTATTAATACCTACTACGCAGTACTTATAGGTTTGAGCACGAAGATGCGGATATCTAGGTCGTGAGTCTATAGTTCTTCTCATCCACCATCTTTTGAACCATCACACCATGACTATCGGCCGTACTTTCAACGTCGTCGGCGCCCACTGTGGCGGCGAGGTCTGCGACGTCATCGTTGGGGGTGTTCTCGACGTCCCAGGCAAGACAATGTTTGAAAAAATGATGCATTTCTGGAAAAAGGCAGACCACCTACGAAACCTGCTGATGAACGAACCCCGCGGCTCATCATCCATGTGCGTTAACCTCGTCCTTCCACCGTGCAATCCCGAAGCCGACGCGGGCTTCATCATTATGGAGCATGAGGAGTACCCCCCTATGTCCGGTGCCAACACCATTGCCGTGAGCACCGTCCTGCTAGAGACCGGCATGGTACCGATGCAGGAGCCTACTACGACACTGCGCCTGGATACGCCAGCAGGTTTGGTCACGGTCAAGGCCGAGTGCAAGGAGGGCAAGGTTACGTTTGTGGAGTTTCAAAACGTTCCGGCTTTTGTCTATGGCCTAGATCTAGACATCAACGTGCCGGGCTTCGACACGCCCATCAAGGCCGACATTGCATGGGGTGGAATGTGGTATGCGCTGGTCGACGCGAGCTCAGTAGGCCTACAGATCAAGACGGAAAATGGAAAGGAGTTAGTCGACATCGGCGAGCGAATCAAGAGGGCTATCCAAACGCAGACGAGCCCGGTGCATCCCGAAAACCCAGAGATCCGAGGCGTCAGTGTCTTCGAGTTCACGGACCCGCTCTCGCCCTTGGCGCCGGACACGCAACAGACGGCCGTGAACACGGTGGTCGTATCACCGGGAAGACTCGACCGGAGTCCGTGTGGGACAGGAACGTGTGCCCGACTGGCGGTTCTCCATAAGAGAGCCCAGCTCGCAGTCGGAGGATCGTTCCGTCACCGCAGCGTGATTGGGACCGAGTTTATCGGAACGGTAAAAAGTGAGGCAAAGGTCGGGGACTACGATGCTATTATTCCCGTGGTGAAGGGGACTGCCTGGATAACGGCTTTCAAGCAAGTCATCTTGCACCCAACAGATCCATTCCCGGAAGGGTTCAGGGTTGGAGATAAGTGGCATGTCAGTTAGAAGATTCATGTCCCGTAGATCTTGGCTACTTTTGTAAATGTTATTTAAGTGATCAGCACAAGTCATTTCACCCTGTTTTTCTCCAAGGAAGGCTTCTGTTTCAGCCTTCTCCAACACACTCGATCCGCATTTCTGCCCGTCCTAATGTAGGTCAGGGGCGCAGTTACATATTGAAGCCACAGCCAAGCCGGGATATTGTACAGGCATGTCACAACATATCGAGGTCCAAATTATCCAGGAATAGAACTAGTGGGTATATTTCAAAACGCGTGGATCTAATTGGATCGTTCTTCCGCGGACAAACTTGCTCGCCTAACCCATTTGATCATGCGAACATGAGGCTTAATGGGCCGAGGACACAGAATTCGAGTTGTCGGCGCAGGAAAATGCGGCCGATCCACCAGACTTCTTGTAGCTGTCCATAATTCCAACTACTGAGCCGTACGCTCCAGCAATCATCAAAAAGGTGCCGCTAATAACAACGAAGCAGCTGAAGCAGACCATGGCGATCCATCTCGGTCTCTTCTCGAGCTTTCCCTCGGCCCAATGGTCGTACAGCCACATGCAACCCATGGGCTGGAAAGACAACAGAGTACCGAAGAGGGCACCGACGAGGGCTACCAGGCCATCAAAGACGGGAATGGAGCTGGCAATGACATAGGCGGTGATTGCGATGCTTGCAGTGCAGGCGAGCCAGATACCCCAGTGCTTCATGGTGTTCTCGGTCAAGTGACGGGATCCACGTAGCAGGCGAATGAAGATGTACTTGGCGGGCAACTGAGGACACAAACGTTAGCATTGATGTTTGTTGGTGACCGGGTTGTAAGTTTGGAATCTACTTACGTGGATAACCAGAGTAGTGGTAACAATCAAGCCGGGGAAGGCAAGACCGTAGCAGACTCTCTTCATGGTCGCACCGGCGGAGCCAAGAGCAGGCGAGGCGACGTAAGAACCGCAGAAGTAGTAGACAACGCATCCGATGGCAATGTAGGTGGCAGTCACACCACCCTGGCAGATGACCAGAGCGCGAGTGTAGTGGCGAGGATCGCGCATCTCAGAGACGATGGAGAAGAAGGCAGGGGTACCGGCGAAGGCAAAGACGAGCGTCGAAAGCGCCGAGGAAGCCTGGGCGAAGGTCGGGCTTCCGACGACCTTGTAGTCCGAGGTCCAGTGTCCAGTCTGGGGAGCGGCAGCCGGTCGGTCCTGTACACCTACGGCAACGGTGACGGTGAAGACTGCGTATGCATGGTCAGCTTCTGAATCTGGAATTTCCTCCAAAGGGGTTTAGCGGCACTCACTGGCAGACATGATGCAGATGAGACCGACCCAGGCGAACCAGGTTATCTTTCCGAGGGTCTGGATGCTACCGAAGCAGAAACCAATCGCTGCGGCAATGGCGACGAAGCCAGCCGTGCATGCACCGTGAAGGGAAACCGAGTTGAGCGCGATCGAGGCACCTAGCATGCCAGAGCCGGCAACGAAGATCCAGTCTGATCGGGAGAGAGTGGTTAGTCCCTGAGTTACCCTTCGAACGATTTGATAAACTCACAAAGGCAGAAGACGATGCCGAAGAACTCGCGACCCACGCGGCCAAAGAGAAGGCGTCCAACATCGTCGATACCGTAGACCTCGGGGTGGCGAAGCTTGAAGACACCAACAATGTAATCGGACCACGTGGTGATAGCGGCGATGCAGCACAGGGCAATCACACCAGGCACAATTCCGAGGACGTCAAAGACACCGGGAATGGACAAAACTCCCAGGCCAATCTGCGTCTTCATCATCAAGGCGACTGTTCCTTTCCAACCAACCTAATTCAGTAATTAGCATCCGAATGGAGGCTTAGGCATTCCAAGCCAAAAAGTTTTTCCGGATTGCTCCTTACATTGCGGTAGTTGGGGCCGCCCTCTTTAATTTCACCAAAGACAGCATCGTAAGACGCGTTCGGGTCTTCCAAGACCTGGCCTTGTTGCGAATGTGTTGAGACGGGTCCCAACGCCTCAACATCCTCCTTGTTCTTCTGCGTCATCTTGGCAGTTGATGAAGATATTTTCACGTGATGTTGGTTCGTATGCGGTCGATCAGACAAATGTGACTTTAAAGTCTTTAGAGACACAGGTCACACGCGAAGTGGGAATTGTCGTCGAGATGATCTTTTAGACTAAAGGTACTGAGTCCGAGTTGGAAGGACAACCGAATTGAAGAGTCAAGAGTTGTTGTCGTTGGTGATAGTCGTTGACAGCTCAAGACGAGGAATGAGTGGCCAAGCAAATGTTAATATGCATTGACACTGAAGCGAAACTGGTAGCTCACTAGAGAGATTGATAGCTTAGAGGCATGATGAGAAGACCCATTCCCAAGTTGGGACTGGGAATGATGCGCTTTTGTACAAAACCAGTCCAAGCGCGGCCTTCTCTACAGCCTCGAAGTCCCAGCCAGGAGGAAAAGCCGGCAAGGGCTGCCAAGATTTCCCTCTCTATCAGCCTGACAGGCTTCCTCCTGCAAGAGGTACCAGATAGTCTGCTATCGCTTGAGTTAGATTACGCACCGGTTAGGTAGAACATACCCCATATTTTCCCCAGACTGCCTTTCAACGGGGGGCTCCTACGTCACAGCGGGACGATTTCTTTCCCAAGGGTTCAGGGGGAGAGAAATGACTCGCGCGGCATTTCTCGGTGAGTTGCCTAGGTACAGACCACGGCACGCGGTATTACTGCACGCGTTTGCACAAAAAAAGTGTTGGCGTGGAAAATATGCCTCACTAGGGTTGATAACTCGACCGACATGGGATGACCGGGTGCCATCCCGATATCTCCCTCCTAATCATTAATGCTCGCGCTGTTGTAGTCGATGTTTTCACCTGATATCTTGTGTATCTTCAGCTAAGGGAAGCCAACATTCCACTACCTCGCGCCGCACGCCTGTGGGATGGGATATCGGACGGAAAGGCCGGATAAGAGTTGTCCAGGCCCATAGCCGCACATTCGGAACTTCGCAAAACGCCGTAAAGAGTCAAATGCAATCGTGGACAGTTGTGGTAACACGAAATGGGCCAATTCTTTTGCGGCCCTTGTCCAGAGACAAAAAGTCGCTTTTGCCGTACAAAATCGCGCCGTCGCGAACGCTTACCCGCTCTAGCGCATACAAGCGGAGGCGCCGTCGGCACGACTCGCGGACAACTTCCTCTTAGCAAGGATTCTTTCGCTGCGTATACCCCTGCTCGAGCGGAGCCTCCGTTTCAAATTCACACCATCGGATGCTCACCCGGTAAACCTCCCGCCCCATCTTGACGAAGTCGGGAGGTCATCCCGATGGCAGCGAGTTGGCTTGCCCCCTTCGAAATCAAGTTCCTCTCGTGTCTCGCACACGCCACCGCGCCACCACAAAACCCGGCACATGATGGAGGGCGTGAGACTCGAGACTCCAGTCCAGAGCATGGTCCTTCCCCAAAGTCAAACTTCAAGATGAGTTTCTCTTAGTCACGCGTGCAGCACTAACGTTGTCGATGATGGGGATTCAAGCCTCGAGACGTTGGGTTGACTTCCGCTTCCCCATGGGGAGAGGGAAAGACCACATGAGATGACGATTGCATCAACTCCGTTGGCAATTGGAACTCCTGGGGATCCATAGTGCTACCACCATGAACCTAGAGACACGGAGTTTGGAATTCTTCGGATGGCGGGAAAACCTGCAATTCGGCGACAAATTAGCCATCATTCGCCAATCACTTGGACCCCCAAAAGCTGCATCAGACTAAGGTGCTTTGTATTCGGGAGGCCCGTAATTACTGATCGACTAGCACAGAGCATAAGGTATGACAGCAGGTAATTGACAAGCTTGACCAGAGTTTCTCGGGCGTGAAACACAGAGCACAGCCTTCAGCCCTCTTTCTCGGTGCTTTACTATCTAGAGACCCACGAGCTATTGATAGCATGGGTAGAATCTTCCGTCTTGGTCACTTTGTATCGTCGTATCCCCTGCAGTCATGGGGGAGAATGCTTCTGTCAGAGCTTGTTCCCAATTGGCAGATGCCCGGGATTCCCACCGACGGGCAGATACCTATCAAGACAACACGACGACTCGACGCAACCATGCATGCGAGGGAGGCATGTAAGGTTCCCAAAGTTTGTAGTGTATCTCATGTGGCATCCTTCTGGAACGCCTTAGCCTTCATCCAACGCGGCTACTATCAACACGGCATGTGTATGGAGTATGGTATCTCGTAGCCAAGTCCCTCCGCGGGCCGCCCAGCGTTCCGGCATCGGTCCTAGTCTACAACTCTTGCATATCTTAGCTACTACTTAGTATCCGTACAGAAACCGAACGCCTACTTATCGCCGGTGCCATCTCGTGACATTTTCCCGAGACTAAGATAGATGCAGATAAGCCGTGCCCCCCTGGCCCGAGAGCCCAGAGCCCCATCAATTCGGTTCCACCAGGACCACTACCCCGCGTTCTCCTTCAGCAAAAAAACGTCACATCACAGTTGAGGCTCGCCGGGACCATACAGCAGGGCACGCGATTTCCGCAGCCAAAGAACACCGACAACCCTTTTATGCCTGTCTAATTGCTCCATTCTCTACCTAGAAGCTCGAGTATAAGCCTTCCTGAACAGTGAAATGGAACCTGGGGCCGGCCGAAACAAGGTATCCAAGCGGTCGTCGAATGCGTAAGTTTGTCCGAGCCAACCACACATACCACATCCTCCCTCCCTTGTCAATTGGCCGCGGTTGCGTACGACTAACACACTTGGATATCTAGCTGTGTGCGTTGTCGTCGACAGAAAATCAAGTGCTCAGGATCTCAGCCGTGCGATGCATGTGGCAAGCGCAAACAGTCCTGCACCTTTGACGAAAGGGATCAAAGAATCGTCGTCACCAGAGGGTAAGTAATCGGGCCTGGCCTTTCCTACCAACGATTAGATCTAGGCATAAGTCCGGCTCACCATCCGTGTTCTAGCTACATCATCGACCTTCAACAGAGAATTGAAAGGTGGGAGCGGAGCCGAAGCACCAATGAGCCAGCCCAAGTGTCAATCGAGGGCGGCCAGCGTCCCGATAAAGCAGGAAACAGTTGGTTATCCCTAATTATCTTACTTTGCATTGCAGAGAACATGTCTGAGCTGACAGTAGGAGATGAGAGCGACGGTGATTTGCCCATGAGGGATGAATCAAATGGCCCGATCATTGCAGATGGTACGCATGAAAAGGAAAGTCAGGAGGCTCGGCCTAAAGCGCCAATAGATCCTGTCGCGTCGAACCTCATCAACCCTCTGTCTACTGGACAGTCAGAGTACACAACAGCGCCAAATGGAAGGCTGTGTAAGTCATTTATAGTGCAGCTCACCACGTTGATAGCAATGAAGCCTAACAAGAGGACAGTCTACCTGGGCACATCATCTAACTGGTCTTTTACCCGACGAGTCCTCAACATCACACACCAATACGTCCACAAGACCCCATTGCCGACCAACGCTCTTCTCTTTGATGGCACGACGTACGTCCTCGATTGGGATGGCTACAGAGCAAGCGAAGTCCCCGAGATGCCAGCTCTTCCCACACAAGACTATGCCATCTATCTGGTCAACGCCGTCAAGTTCCACTGTGGCCAAATGTTCCACCTTTTTGACGAAGAAACGTTTATGAAGTCCTTGTACAGCTTTTATTCTGACCCTAATCCCAGACCCGATCCTACTGATCCGTGGTTCATTCATTTCTTGCTCATTCTTTCTTTCGGAAAAGCCTTCACCACCAAGACCAACAGGGGGAACAGACCTCCTGGCCATGACTTCTTTGTCAAGGCTATGCAACTGCTCCCAGACTTCAATGTTTTACTGAAGAACCATGTTCTGTCAACAGAGATCATGTGTTGCATTGCTCTATATACGCAATGCATCGACTTCAGGCACTGTTCATACAACTATGTAAGTTTTTCCCGTAATCCTTGATATTATACATTATACTAATGGTGAACTACCGATCGGTCAAGCACTTCGCATAGCCCTTGGAGAGGGGATGCACACAGACATGCCTGTGCAGCAACTAGGAGAGGCATATGTCGAAAGATGCCGAAGGTTATGGTGGACTGTACACATCCTTGACCGGGAGATCACATCGTTGTTTGGCATGCCGCCTTCAATACATGACGACTATGTGCTCTGTCAACTACCAACCTACTCTGGTTCAGTCCAAAGGACAGCCGCGTTACGAATGCGGATCAGACTGTCGAAGGTCATTGGGAGCATTAACAGGAGTATGTGTGATCCTGTTGAAGCCCGCTTTAAGAAATAATGCTAACCGCTATGCCAACTAGAGGTCTACGGTCTCGACGGAAGACTCAACAACAAGTTCATGCTTGGCACCAAAGAAGTGCTTGCCAGCGTGGCTGAGATTGCTGATGAGCTCCAACAATCGTTTGCGCTGCCTCTGGAAAGGGACACCAGCTGCATTTCGAGAACATCCGCCCATTTGCATTTATTGCACCATCAGGTATGTCTAGTTCAATACAATGCTCAAAACGGCACTGGAAACGAACTGACTTGGCTGTAGTGCATTGTTCTTGCAACCAGACCGCTGCTTTTCTGTTTTCTGAAAATTCGTTTTGAATCACAGAGTAAATGCACAGAGCTATTGGGGTCTTCGCAGACGGTCAGAAATTTGATTCAGATGTGTATCGATTCTTCTCAACAAATGGTTTCGATCCTAGACTGTTTGCAATCTCAGGGCTTGCTGGGTAAGCCATCTCCAAGATTAATTGAAAATCACGTTCTTTTACATAAACCAGGCTAACTTTGCATCTTGCAGAAACATTTCTTCCATTCGACTTGGAAGCCAGTTTCGTGTCTGCTAGCAGTCTACTACTAGGACCCGCAATCGACCCACAATGCTTTGAGTGCCTCGACCCGTCTCTGGAGAAAGTCTACTCCGTTCTGGACGAGATGATCATGGCCGGGAACGGGATCGCCAAGTACCGCAAATCTGAACTACAGCAGCTTGAGAACATGCTACAGCGACTTACGCCTTGGCCTTCACAGGCCTCTGAGCAGACGACTCTAGTAGACGAGGGGCGCCAAACGCAGCCCCCGGATGACACGAGTCCCCAAGACACGGTGGTCTCGGCCATGGCCTCGGAACACTCACAGCACGAGAGCTACTCTTCTTCTATCCCGGGGAACATGGATGAGATGGCTTATGATAGCGGGCTGACTATGGCGCAATTACTGGATATGGCCAACTCTATTGAACAGGAAGATTCAGAGTGGATGTCTCAGACGATAGTGGAACATAGCATTTGGTAGATCAAGAAGACCTGTCAATTTCATGGCGGCGTTATCTCCCATTTTGGAACCTTGCCGAATGTACATGTACTTGCTTTTGCTTCGAAGCTCATATTTGCCCATAAGTCCAAGTGACCTCTGTCGCACAGCTAATATGCCCGGTAGCTAGTCCGAACTTCTCAAGGCCTAAGTATACTTGTAGTTTGATATCTCTCTTTCACTATCACAGGATCGAACTCCGAGGATGGGGCCTGTCGACTATGGCGGACAACTCGGAGAGGAAGCCGGTCTGTTTACTGTCAACAGACAAGACTGATGTAAGCCCCGTGTTGTCAGCTCTTTACAGAATCAGATTAAACGTCAAGGGAACCCTCTGGGATAAGCATGGTTCATGAATGATAAGACAATGCTATGTGGATAGATAATCTACAGCTTTGACGTCCTTGCCTGGCGGATCTTTGCAAACTCCTCGGTGTTTCCGAGGCGCCAGCTAACGGTATCTCCCCACTTCCCTGCCTCCTTCTCCTGAGGTTCCTTCCAACGCCACCTTGCGACCGGCTGCTTGTTATCAGGAGCCTCCAAAAGGTTCTTGACCCAGTCACCCACAAGCGGGATCAGCTTCGCGGCGTGACCCGAGTCACCAGACATGAGCACCACGGAGTCACTCGACTTAGGGACATAATCGATGATGAAGTCCGAATCAGCCGTGTCAGCAAACCAGCAGATGGTCTGCTTGATAAGCGGACGGTCCTTGAGTGCCGGGAGCGTTTCCGCCAGCAGCTGCCGCACCTTGGCCTGATCGTGCGGCGGCATAAACTGGCTCTCCTCATACGCCGGCGGGAGTGAGATTCCCGTCTTTGGATCCGTGTTGACGTATCCTCCGCCCATGGGGCACAGCTTGAGCAGGTTGGTCTTCGGATCCGGCTCGAAGTAGAAACCGAGGTCGCGCGCGTAGGTGACGGGGATACCACGGAGCGCAGACGTCTCGTCGTCTGTCAGCTCGACGTGAGCGACAGACCAAGACTTGGCAACGACCTGCTTGCCGCACTCTGGAACAAGTCTCGCCGCTGCCGCGCCAGTAGCGACAATCACGAGCTTCGCCGAAATCTGACTGCCAGTCTGCGTCCTAATGCCGGTTGCCTTCCGGCCGGCACCGGTGTTCTGGTACACAATCTCCTGTACGCCACCGTGCTGCCCGAGGAAGAACTTTACGCCCCGTACCCGGGTAGCGTTGTAAAGGGCGATCAGGGCATTGCCAGAGTGGACATATCCGTCAAACTTGTTAAGGTAGCCCTTCCAGCCGGAACACGGGCCTTCTCCGTACTGCCAGACATTGTAGTTGATGTCCTGGCCACCCTTGATGGGCACCACGTACTTTGCGAGAAGGGGGTGGTCTTCTGAGGCCTTCTGGAACCTGTGCAGAGTCTCGGCGGCCCGCTCAGGGGCGTTGGCCGAGACGCAGTGAAGAAACCCTACCCGGTGAAATGAGGGTGCGAAAAGAGGCGTTTGCCATGCTTTCGCAGCTTCCTGTTGCAAGTCAGAGAGGCTTTCCCTAGTAGATAAGGCAGCTCACTGGGGTTTAACTTACTATAGTGAGATTTGTGTAGAAAGGGTCTTCGTACTCAGCCCTGAAGATCTTGTTGATATCGTTGGCAGCAGAGTCCCTGGGAGGTATTTGCTCGTGCTTGTCGAAAACGGAAATGTCCGTGTAGCCAGCCAAAGACAGGTGGTAGGCCGTAGATAGACCAAAGGCACCGGCGCCCACAATGATGATTGGGTCGGATTTACTGACACCCATGATGATGGTTGGAGGCTAAGGCGGAGATTAAGGACGGGATTGTGCGAATGAAAGCACTGTTGATTCAGTGTGAATACAGGGCCCTTGAGCAGCACTACTAGCCATTGAAGTATGATATCTTCAAGCAGTCGTATATGACCTTCCGTGATCTTTCCCAGGACCGGCTGGCTTCGGGCCCTTGCCCCGGCTTCGGATCCAAGATACTGGAGATACTCATGGCACCATCTCCATCATGGGGTAGTTGGTTAGCGTAGCCGCGTCGAGCGGGGTGGTGGCCGTGGTGGAATCAATGCCGTGTTACTCTGTTCACGGCCGGGCAACTTGAATGGCCTGGAACTTGTTTGCGGCACAAGAGGCGTGGCTCTATTTCTGGGCTATCAAGGCGGATGGTGAGCCGATATCTGTCCAAGAGACATCGGGAGCTGACCCGGTGGTCAACCTTCGCTTGATTGGTCAAACTGACTCGGGTGGAACTTTACCAACACGCCGGCCATCCAGCCGGTCATCTTACCGCCCAGCCACAAGCTTTCATGATTGCGTAGTAATGTTCGGCAACGAGATCAAGACGTAAAAGACGAGAGTATGGTTTGCGATAGCGATATCACATGGTTTCAAGGAACACATTCCTGGTTTTCCTATCGCTGGTAGAACTGACGCGTGATATGTATGTACTGTGTAGGTAGTAGACTTGCAAGTATGTGACTCCCATTCCGTAAGACTAAATTACCGCTGTGGTGATTCCCGTAACACTCAGTCAGCATGTTACGTCACTTCTTAAGCCCACAGGAAATGGAGCAAACCAAGGCCACCAATTCTTCGGCGCCGCCCAGGCAATTCACCTCTGGCAAGTGGGACGATAGTTGCTTCAAGTCTCCGTACTTGACCAAATGAATCAGAGCATTTGCGTCCGGGACGATACTAAGATGCAAGGTTGGTGTTTGACAAGGGTAGCTTCGCTACTTTGCGCAATTTGCGAATTTGCGGCAGGACTCTTAATGTTCAAGAAATGGGGTGAATGTAAAATTTCTTCATTTTTTGACTATCCCTAAATTACACAATGCGCCATTTTGCATGCAACCGTGACCGCGACCCATTCGGTATCCCACACACTGCACTTATTTGTTGCTAGGGTACAGGAACTCAGTCTGAGGGAAGAACTCTTCCTTGATCAATCTGGGGCTGACGAAGCGACGCATGACGTCTGCGCTTCCTGCCTTGTCGTTGGTGCCACTGGCGCGGGCACCGCCGAAGGACTGCTGGCCGATCAGGGCAGCGGTGGTCTTGCAGTCTGGGAGAGGGTTTGGAGTTAGCAAATGGATACACGTTGACGTTAGTGGTGGGGAAGGGAACATGGGTAAACTCACTGATGTAGAAGTTGCCTGCAGAGTAGCGCAGGGCATCCTCGGCCTCGCGGATGGCGCGTCTGTCGTTGGCGAAAACGGCGCCGGTCAGGGCGAAGCCGCCTCCGCTCTGGTCGACCTTCTTCAGAGTGGAGGACCACTCGGCATCGGGGTAGGTGGAGATGGCCAGGACGGGGCCGAAGATCTCCTCGTTGAAGAGGCGGTGGTCCGGAGAGTCGGCCACGTAGACGGTGGGGTTGACGTAGTATCCGTCGGAGCCGTCGTAGGTGCCGCCGACCACCAGCTTAAGGGAAGAATCCTTATTGCTCTCGTCGATAATGTTCTTGATCTTGTTGAAGGAGCGTTCGTGGATGACGGGGCCCATGAAGGCATCTAGCTTGCCGTCGGGGCTTCCAATAGTAATCTCCTCGACCTTGGACTTCAAGCTGGAGATGAACTCCTCGGCCTTAGACTCAGGGAGGTAGACGCGGGAGGTGGCGGAACACTTCTGGCCCTGGTACTCGAAGGCGCCGCGGATAGTGTGGTTGACGGCGTGCTCGATGTCAGCGGTCGGGTGGATGAGGTGGAAGTTCTTGCCGCTAGTCTCGCCGACGACACGGGGGAACTCGCGGTAGGTCTTCTTGCCGATGCCCTCGCCGATTCTGGCGTACAGGGAGCGGAAGACGTCGGAGGAGCCGACGAAGTTGAGGCCGGCGAATTCGCGGTGGTTAAGGACAACGTCAGTGACTTCCTCGGCGTCACCGGGGACGAACTGAATGACGTTGGGGGGCAGACCAGCCTCAAGGAGGATGTTGTAGAGGATCTGGCTGGCGTAGATGTTGCTGGGTGAAGGCTTCCAGACGACAACGTTGCCCATCAGCGCGGGGCCGGAAATGAGGTTACCGCCAATGGCAGTGAAGTTGAAGGGGGAGATGGCGTAGACAAAACCCTCCAGAGGACGCCATTCCAGGCGACTAAAAGTTTTTGTCAGTATCAAATTCATTGAAAATCATCGCTTGATCCACATACCTCCACATGCCGTCAGAACCACGGGTGGGCTGCTTCTCGAGAATCTCTGCCGCGAAGTTGCAGTTGAGTCTGAAGAAGTCGGCCAACTCGGCAGCCGCGTCAATCTCTCCCTGCCACATGTTCTTGCCTTGGCCGAGCATGGTCGCCGCGATGAGCTCATAGCGGTATTTGGTCACGGCGAGCTCTGCCGCCTTTTGGAAGATGGCAGCCCGGTCGACGAAGGGGGTGTTCTGCCAGCTCTCCTTTGCCTCCAGCGCCGACTCAATTGCTGACGAAACCTGCTCCTTGGATGCGAGGGGGAAGTTGGAGAACTTGGTCTTGTGCTCGGAGGGAAGAACGGTGTCGAAAGACTTGGCCGCGACTTGGGTCTGGCCGCCGAAGAAAAGGTCGCTCTTGGCGGGCAGCTGGGTGCGCAGCTTCTTGAGGGCCTCCTCGAGCTTTGCGCGCTCGGGAGAGTTCTTTGTGTATGTGGGCTGCAAAATGATCATTAGCCAATGCCTGAGCGTACCTCCTCAGATTCGGTTTAAAACTCACGTTGGGCTCGTTTCTGGGGTCGGGAAGTCTGAATGGCGCAGTCGCCTTCGTCCTTCTTTGTGTAAGAGCGACCGGGGCTGTGGTAGGGCGCAATCCTGATCTCAGAGATCCAACTGGTCTCGCAGACCTCATGACGCTGTGGACTTGCATTCTGACTGATTGTATGGGTATAAAGCTCAAAGATAGAAAATGATACACGAAGATTTCGTCTTGAGTGTCGATGGGGTGATTATGGGTGATGAACCTGTGCTTTTGATGAGGAGAGCTTGCTGATACTGCTTGAGATCATATGACAGCTTCGCAGTCTCATCGTCTTATTTGACAATGGCTGCTGCACTAGGCCGGTCAAGCTCCCGATAGCTACATGGCATCGTGAACCAATCAAGATCACAATCGATGTCATCTTCACAATCATGCCGAGATCGGACGGGGGTAGATCCCGGAGCGGAGGGGTTGCGGACGCCCTGCCGATATCTACATGCAGGGCCCCCGCCGGTGCGGAGTCATGGTGCATTTCCCCGCAAAATCGGAGGTTGGGGGTCTTTGACAGTTGCATCCGGCGGCGTCTGTTCCCGTGCTCCATCGCGGTTAGAGTCCTATCTTGATACATGGTGGTTCTACGTAGTCGACGATGGCTTCACGGAGACAAGTCCGATTACGCTGCTACAGCCATGGGTTCTGATTGATAAGTTTTAGGAAATGCGGCGTCATGGCGAAGACAAATCGATAACATTAGTTGTGGGGCTCAGCTTTCACAACTTACTTAGAAGACAAGTTTGAAGCAGTCACAATGCTGTTAAATCCAGGAAATGGCTATCTATCACGGGCCATCCGTAGCACATCTGTCTCAATTAGCGGAGTTGTGGGTATGCAATGGGTGTAGAATAGAGATAAGTAAGGCGTTAGCCACGTCTACCAAGCATGGAAGACTGTCTGCGCTCTCCTACCCAAAACGCTTGTGAGAATGACTCGGCTCGAGACTCAACAAGGTCTGGAACACAACGACCACGAACCATGTTCCGTCTGGGGAAACTTGGCGGGTGACCTCGCGGCTGGCACCATCTCCGCAATCCTCATCTCTCCGGCAATCACAATCCTAGATCGGTAAGATAAATCTGCCCAGGACCCTTGGAATTCCATTGACTAAACAAAAACCGTTTGCAGAGCGGTAGTCGAGCGGACAACAACAGGGCGGCCCCTCATCCGAGGGCTCCACGCCCAACTACGCTCCGCCATCCGTCGACCCCGCGGCTTCTTCTTCGCCCGGCCCCTCGGGATCGTCTGGACCCTGTACGCAGCAACCTACGTCACAGCCAACGCCGCCACCACCGTGGCCGAGAGGTTCGACGGTGCAGCTGCCGCAGCGAGCACAGCTACCTTTGCCTCCACGTTTCTCGTCAACGTACCCCTCGGGGTGTGGAAGGACCTCCGCTTCGCAGAGATCTTTGGTTCCTCCTCCGGCGCCGCTCCCGAGGTGGGAAAGGCAGTGGTGGCGGCGGCCCCACGCAAGCTTCCCAAAGCCGCGACGGCGACGTTCCTCGTCAGAGACGCTGTCACCATCTTTGGGTCGTTTACGCTCCCGAACTGGATATCGGCAGCAATCCCGGACTCTGTCACGTCTTCCCCACATGCCAAGGCGACAATCACGCAGCTGACGGTTCCCGTGTTGTCGCAAGTCGTGGCATCGCCGATTCATCTGATTGCGCTGGACTATTACGAGAGGCAAAGCAGGCTACCGTTCTCTAATCGAGTTGCGCGGACGCGGGAGCACATGCCGTCGACGATCGTGATGCGATGTGTGAGAATTATACCGGCGTTTGGTATTGGGTGTTTGGCAAATTTGGAGTTGCGAACTTTCTTCCAGCAATGGTTTTCAGCATACACATAGCAATTGGTTAGAAAATAGAGATAATAGCATTGAAAGCATTCTGCAGTGCCAATCACATTTCTCAGTCGTGAATCGCGATGTGTGAAGATGCAACTTTTGTATAATGGGTAGTCCGACCTCTGAACTAATGCCTGGTATCATTGGGGTGAGGATCGCTACCCATGAGACGAGCGACTGTCACAGCCTCTCTCAAAGCCTTTCCAAGGTGTCCTCTTACAGCCCCTTCCTCCAAGACCATCAGGCCTCCGATTGTGCACCCTTCCGGTGATGTTCCTTGATCTCTCAGGCTGCCTGGTTGCAGACCGTTCTGCATGAGTGTCGCGCTACCCAGCATGGACTGGAAGATCATAGTCTGTGCAAGATCCCTTGGAACACCGACGGCAACGGAAGCATCGATGAGAGCATCTGCGATGACTGCAAAGAAGGCTGGCGTAGATCCTCCCACGGCGGTCGTAGCGTTCATCAGCTTCGGCGCAATCTTCACCGTCTTGCCAATCTTATTGAAGATGGCTTCGGTGAGCTCCATGTACTTGGCTGGCACTGATGGCTCCGAGATCTCGATCGCAGTAAGGGACTGAGAGACCATAGCCGCAATGTTGGGGAGCGTCCGAACGACCCAAGCCCGGTCCTCTGTGTTCTCGGATGTCGTTTCGCTTCCGTATATCGTAGCTTCTAGCTTGCCTCGAGTCCAGCCGGCGGCTACGCTGATCAGAAGCTTGTCTTTCAAAGCCTCTTTCGTACCCGGCTTGGACAGAACTTCTTCGACATCCGCGGGGTCCACTCCTAGCACTACAACATCCGATTTTTGCAAGGCCGCAATGTTGTCGCCCCTTGAAACCACGAGCTTGTCTCCTGCACTGGAGAAGCGTGTCTTTAGGGCTTCTTCAGACTTTTCGCTTCGAACACATGCGATGAATTGAGTGATGGGGAGGGTGTTGTCTTCCAGCAGTGATTTCAGAATGGGAATCCCTAGGTTACCTATGTACCGGTTGATTAGCATAGGTAGTTCGAACGATCAATCTCATATGATAGTAACTTACCACAACCCAAAATGCACAGCTTGACATCCTTGAATGCTTCCATGTTGACTCTTGTGGTCTAATGTGAGATGTGTACTGTTTGCCGGCTGATGAGAGGCTGGGGGTTGAGAGGAATCTGGGCTAATTCTCGCTTGGTTGAAGTTGTTGTTTGTCCAATACCTTTTTCGGCCGACTGCTCTGAGTTGAACTGAAGAAATGCCCCTCCCCCTACTATCTTGATGTGAATCGAGTGCGATAAAGCTACCCTGGTCCTAGTAGCTACCCCTCACACCGGCGCTGGACGGGAGATCCCCCGCCACGAAGCTAATCAAGTGGGGTTGATATACGGGAGGCCATCCGACACAACATCGACCTCACGGAGTCACGGCACTCTCTCTCTCTGAGTCTCTTTACTCGGAACATATCACGAGAGACCCACACATGTCAGATAAGATTAACGATTAACGAAGAAAGATCGATTTGCTATCTTTAGCCAACAGTCCGAGACCGGAAGAATCTAGACCGCAGTCTCCTGCCCACCTCCGCCTTCAGCGCCGCATACTCGTCCACCGTCCTAGAAACGGCATCCCGGTTCTCCACCGCCCTCCGCAAAAGATACGCCACGCACTCGCCCATGCTGCCCCACGTCGAGCACTTCCACACCTGCGGCGAAGGGTCTTGGCTCCCCTCCTCCTTGAGCGCCAGCAGCGAGAAGCTGACCTCGTCCGACATGCCCTGCAGCTGCGCGAAACCAACCGGCACCGTCGGGAGTCCTTCCTTTAGCCTCTGCTGGTGGAGCTTGTGCGCCGTGACCACGCTCTCCTTGTTGTGACTCGCCAGGAAGAGGTTGAGCGAGGGGAACGGCTTGCCGCCCGGGGCTCCATATTCTCCAATGTGCCGCCTAAGGGCACCCTGCGCGATGCTGTTGTAGGCGTTATCAGTATCCTTCTTTGTGTCGTGAATCAGGGACCGCTCGTCGGAGCCCATGTAGGCGCCTCTGACTAGCTTCAGGCCGTGCGTGAAGCCTTCTTGGTTGGCCATCTCCAGGTGCTTGGCCAGGGTGGTCGGAGTGCTCTTGAGATATGCCTGGTAAGTGTTGTAAATCGTAGCGTAGCCGTCGCGGTTGAATTTGCGCATCAGTTCCATGCCTGCAAGGAAGATGCCCCATTGGAAGTGTTGAGACTCGGCGTCAAGGAGGAGTCTCACGCCACGGTCTTTGCATCTTTGGCTCACTTCTTCGAGGGCTTGCATCATTTGTTGGGGAGGCAGCTGCCTTGCGGCAAAAGCTTCTGTGACACGAGGGCCGGCTCCTGTAAGTCTGCGAGTTGGCAATGTTAGCAAATTGTCAGGTATCATAAGGCGTATAAGTGATTTTTAGCTTACTTGAGAGCAAGTTGATCGCCATCACCAAGTAGATCGACAGTCTCCAAAACACCCTGCCTCCAGGACTCGATGGTAGAATCGAGACCACCCTTTGTCAGATCCTCCGACTCGATACCCAAGCCGTGCTCCACGTTCGTCTTTGCATCAAAAATTGTTTCTTTCGCGTATGTGAGGATTGTACCGCGGAAACCCATAAATCTCAGGTGCCGCATGGTCTCTTGCGTCTCCTTTGGTGTCTCTCCCGCACAGAACTGCTTGTAAAAAACGCTCTTGAGCAAAGAGTGAAGAACAGGGTTTCTGTCGACATCTGTGAAGAATCCTCTGTTTGGTCTTGTGAAGAATGATAGCGCTGCGAGTGAAGGGCCGAGGAGCATAGGCTTTGAGGAGATGGCAGAGACCAAAAGAGACCTCATGAGAACTGGTGTGGGCAGAGCTGCCAAAGTAGAAGGTGTGACAATACCAGTCGCCTTGTCTGCAACTAGGGGTGCTGTAGAGAGTGACCTTGGTCTAGTCGTCTTTGAGAATGCGGTTGTGACATGGCGGCTAACAGGCTTTCCTGCCGTGAGGGAGGATTTGCAGTATGAAGGCTTCATGGTGAGAATTACTGATGTGATGATGATTATTCTGACTTGAACTCAATAGTATCTACTAGAGCGGACGCATTGCCTTTATGATGTGGCATGTGGCACATCGTGGTCCATCCTGGTGAGCCGTACCAGTTCCCTTTCCTACACACCAACGCATAGCTGATCCATCAGACGCTCCCAACGACATCGGAAGTGTCAGAATGCGTATACTCCTTTGGAAACTCAATAGACACACAGCCACGTGGATTCCGATGCCAGCTTATCGATACCCCGCTTAACAACGCGGGGTAAGATAGCACAGGCATTCATGTCTGGCTGTCACGAGGTGACAAAGATAGGTGTGCATGCAGTGTGCGCTTCCGGTGGCACATCTCGGGGGTCCATGATGACGGGCTAGATTGAAGGTTCGCTGAAACCAAAACCGGCCTTGGAATCCGATTGTTTTAGGTCATGTTTGTGGGGGTGGACGGATCTTTGAGCGACTGGTCGGTTTCGAATCCGGATGGGTTGAGTCGGAGAGGGGGCCGATGATAGTCTAAGTCGGGGCAACGGGTGGCAGGTACGAAAAATGCGCCGAGTGATACGAGCATCGCGGGGATTCGTCCTAGGTCCTATCACGGAGCACCCCTTGATTCCTTTGACTAAGTGAAATGGTCTAGTGATCAGTCAATGACTAGTTGCAGATGCATTGTCGAGATGCATTGTCGGAAAATCGAAACCAAGGGATTGGTATAAGCCCGGCATTCGCTCCGTTGAGGGGTCTATACAAATACCGCCGGCTACCTTGACCATATGGGGCAGATAGTGGCGGGTTGTATAGTCGCTATTGATCAGAGAGATCTCCTCAAGGCAACTTTCCTCCACCTCTTGTTGCCTGTCCCACCCCCGAGTTGGTCTTGTCCTCAGCGTACCGTTTGTACACCTCAATATAGGCATCACCGTCACTTAGCGTATCCTTTACGCTTTGCCTCTCTTTGATAGCATCGTACCATTGCCTCCACCTCTTCCATGCCGCTTCATCATCGCCGCCTTCCCCTTCAGAGGGGATCCCAAGTCCTCCTGGCTTGTAATGATCGAATAGGAACAGACGCATGGCCCAAGGGGCTATCATCACGTCCACGAGACTGAATGTCTTTCCCAAGAACCAGGGACCTTCGGAATCCATCTGTGCAGTCAAAGTTTTGATGTGAGCCAAGAACTCATCACGTGCTTTTTCGATGCTGTACTCCTTCTCTGGAGTGTGCTGAATAAATTTGTAAAATGCCGGCACGACGCGAGAGTTGATGTGATCGATCCACAACCGGCACCTCGCACGATCATACGCCGCCTCCGGGAGAAGGTGCGGCCCATAGTTGTTCCCGGCATATGCTTCCTCAAGGTACTCGGAAACCACAGTGCTGTCGTAGAGCGGTCGTTGCTCGTTGCCCTTCACATCCACGGGAACGGCCAAGGTCGGGACCAGCCCCCGAGGGTTCATCTTTAGGAACTCGGGATCCTTCTTGTACGGGTTGATCTCGATGTACTGGTGGGGAATCTGTTTTTCGTGGAGGACGATCCATGATCGCTGGACAAAGGGGCAGAACCAGCCGCCGTAGAGCTTCAATGGGTGCTCTTCCGAGTGCTTTGCTGCGAAGTCGGCTGCGGCACCCGTGGTACGCGCGCCGATTGATGTGTCCACATTTGACATGTTGCCAAGTAGCACGAAGTTGAACTAGAGTTACAATATGCCAAATGACTGTGGCTCAGCGTTCTCTAGGTTGTTTTGTTGATGAGGTATTATGTGTATCTTATGTGGCGATGGTAAAGTTCTAATGATGATGGAAGTGATGCGACCCCTCTGATGACGTGTTACTTTACAGCAGACAGCCGGAAATATGGAGGTCTCGGCCGGCTCTTACTGCTGGTATCCACTTCAAAGCCGTTCACTTCGGCAAACACCTCCGGATTACCGCCGCTGCTACAACGCCTACCCAAATCAATAGGACTCCTACTGGAACTTGGTATTCGAGGGGAGCTTAAGGCTTGAAGATCAAGTGTAATATTGGCAAGAATCTCTTTGTCGAGTGCAAGTGGAATGCGTGATTATTCGCCAGACTAGGATAAGTGATGGCTTTGATGTCAAACCCCCATTTCTAAGTCGCCGGTACAAGAGTATCGTGGTTAATCTTTTGTGCCACAGGAGTGTACCTCCACCGACTAAAGTATGCGGGCGTCATCCCATCACCGCCATTGTTAGTAGCATACGCCCCGACAATTGTGCCTACAGGATCGCCATGTCAATCATCAGAACTTCAATGGACTGAGTTAGGGGGCTTACCGGTGAACGGGCCACTGCCTCCAGAAACGATCAACGCATTCGCCGATCCAATTTCCAGATATTCTTCTGGGCGAGAAGCCGGAGCTGCCCCGAAAACATACTTTGAGTCGCTGATAGCAGATACGGAGAGCTTTATCGGCTCCGATCTCCAGGCTTTGGGCACTGTCACGAGAGCTATCTCGGGAACGGTGATGTTGGGCTTTCCTGAGGCCTCGACCTTGAAACGGAACTTCGGAACAAGCGACTGGTTGGAGCAAGCTGGCAAGTTCACAATGCCTAAATCTATGTGCTGGAATTGGGTCAAGAAGACCGAAATGCCGGCTTCCTCGTTTTCAACTTTTGGCTGGAATGAGACGTCGACGGTGTAGTTGAACAGCGTAGCACTCTGCTTGCGTGCGATGAATCCGAGACCATCTTGTTCTGGGTTAAATTCTGGTGTTGCTGAAAGGTTGACAGGTGAAGGAGATATCTGCAGCGTGTTGGCATGCCCCTCCGGTGAGACTCTGAACAGATCTGTCTTTGGTGGACGCCAAAAGATAAAATGCCTAGGAATCTCCGAGCCCGGCGTAAAGTCGACAACGTCGGGTTCGTTGATCCAATGACCATTGCCGGGGATATCTCTGTTCGTGGGAGGCAAAGGTCCATCCATAACACCAAGTACCTCGTCGAGTACTGGCCAACCCCCATCATCCCATTTGACGGCAAAGAGAACAGTCTCGCGCCCCATTGGGTAGATCTCCCACTCGGGACCTGACCTAGTTGCCAGCGCGACACCCCACCAATTCCCGGAGGCGTCTTGGAAGAGGTCAGCGTGTCCCACCGTCTGAAAATACAAGTCGGTATTCTTGGCCGTTAGAATAGGGTTGTGCGGAGCTCCTTCGTACGGTCCTGCCAACTCTTTCGCTCGAGCAATCGTTACAGAGTGATTTGTTTCCGTTCCACCCTCTCCAATCAGCAGATGATAGTAGTCATCTTTGCGATACAAATGCGGCCCCTCGGGGTTGCGATCCCCGGTGCCGTTCCAGACTTTGATAGGCTCCTTTGCCGCGCCCGTCGAAAGATCGATTTCGCTAATGTAGATACCGGCAGCCACCGACATGTACACCTTGTTGTTGTCCCAGAAGATGTCCGGGTCAATATCGTTTGCCGGATTCTCGACGCGAAGGGGACCCGTCCACGAGGCATCATCGTATGGGTCGGTGGTTGTGAAGAGTAAGATCTTGGGGCCCCACCCTTCATACCAAGAGACGTACGATGTGATGAGGTAAAACGTTCCTTTGCGGAACCTGATTGTAGACGCCCAAATACCCTCATTCTGTCCCGAGTTCCGGTAGAGTTCCGGCACTTGCTCCGGTCGCGTCAAAGCATTGCTGGCAAGTCTCCAATTTACCAAGTCCTTGCTGGCGTATACGGGAACACCCGGGAAAGCCAGAAATGAGGAGACAGTACAGAAGAACGTGTCATCATATTCCTTGACAAAAGTGCAGCTAGGATCAGAGTTCCAACCCGGGAGGATCGGGTTGTTGAAGGTTTTGTTGACCTCCTGAGACTGGCTTTGGGCCGCCAGTGTGACGACTGACAGCCAGACGAGGCTGAAGAGTCGCATTGGGAGATCTGAGACGAACGTGATCAATCTGAAGATGTCGGATCTTGTCTCGCAGCACTTCGAGTTTGATTGAGTAGCCCTGGGCGTTAAGTCGCCTTTTGTATCAAGTCTTTTTTTCGACCAAGGTACATCTTAGCGATTACGCACTGTCGGCAATGCACAGAGTTCTGCTTGTGGCATAATTGTGGGCGAACCCGAGAACGATTTCTTAGCAATTTCACTGCATTTCTTCCACCAATTCAATGGTCTGATTTTGATGCCATCTTGGGTGATTAAGGTATCCTAGGGCGGGGTTGAGCGTTCATATGTGGTTTGTCTATCGTCTTGAACCCCGCACAAATTACCCGTCGTGTTCGGCTCTTTTCCCGATGATACCGTCGTATTCATAGGCTTGATCTATCCGACAAAGTCGCTTATAAACAAGAGTGCCTAGCGTATGCAAGCGGCTGACACCTTTCAGGGGATAATCGCGGATTTAGCGATGGTTGCTAAGTCGAATAAACATAAAGCATCCTAGACCTACTTATGAGGCACTTTCATCCTGTCTTTATTTTGTTCCCCGTGAAGAGCGACTATACGAGGTGTCTACGACTTTTGTAACATGCCACCTAGGGGAACCATACTCACAGTACAATATCTTTTGGTAGCCGCATTTCGTGTTCAAAAGCTTTCGATGTTCATGAATGCGCAGGGATTGATGGAATTCAGAGAGTGAATGAGTGTTATAGAATGTTATATATCTGAAGTAAGCTAAGAATCGAAGGTTGTAAGACAGAAGATAGCTCAAATTTCCCAAAATTTAACGCCGCCAAATGCAATTCCCTTTTGACCGTACCGTGCAACCCGCTCAATGCACATGCAATTACCGCCATGACAGCCCAATAGCTCCCACAATCAAATGGCCTAATCATCGATAGACCGTATGTTTAGAGCTTGAAGCCTCCAAGGGGGTTCGGGTTGGGGATGACAAAGCCACCCTGCTGAACAGGAGGAATGACAGCATCGCCCTTCTGCGCAGCCAAAGCCTTGTGCTTGGCGAGAGTGAAGTCGGGGCTGTCAAAGTTCTGGTTGATGACGCCGACCATGCCGTTCTTGCAGTGCTGGCCGGCGTTCTGGGCGCAGTAGTACCAGATGGGCTTCTTGTCCTCGACGACGATTTGGAAAACGTTGCCGGACTGGCCCTCGGGAGTGAAGAAGTTGAAGCCGGAGAAGAAGGAGGAGCCGTCGGCCAGGGGATTGCACGGGTTGCCAAAGTTGGACTCGGCGACGGAGTGGTTGCGGGGCAGGTAGTGCCACTCGACGATGTCACCGACCTCGGCGACGACGTTGTCCGGGTCGAAGCGGAGGCCGCCGAGGCCGGCGACGACGGAGTGGGTGACGCCTGTGAGCTCGTAGGTGCGGGTCGGGGTCTTGGTGCCGGCGGTGTTGGTGGGAGCGGCGGAGACGGTGGCGGCGGCGGCCAGGAGGACGGTGGAGAAGGTCTTGATGGAGAACATTTTGTCTGGATCCGTGGTTTTGGATGTATGTAAGAGGTAGAACTCGGATGCGTAGCGAGAGAGAAGACTCTAGGAAATAAAGAAAAATAGGAAAGAAGATAGGAAAAGTTGGAAGGTTGGTTTGGTTGTTTGCGCGAATGTGTGATGATGGGAGAACAAATACACTAACCGACAGCGACATCTTCTTATTATATATAATTTACAGCGTCGTGCGATGCTATTGCTTTGGGTCTTTGGTCATCGTGACCAGCTGACGGCGTTATTGTACAGCCCTACTGAAGCATCCTCTTCCACCTACACGACCCGCCTCCTCCGACTGGGGGAAGCTCATCTCCCAGCTTCCTTCGCGTGAACAACGCTAGCTCTCCGAAAGAAGTTTCCTCATCTGTCATGTACCGCCTGGCACGCAGATCCGGGACGGCGGTTACCCGGAGGGCTGCCAACCGGCACTAGATCCTTTGTTGGCGCTAGAATCTCACTCAGACGAACGAGGAACGCGACGTGAGTGGTCCGTTGCCGCGCAGCTGCGGACAAAGAACGTGCTGACAGTGGAATTGGCGTCTGACCTATGCGTGTGCGGCACATATCGCAGAAGCTAAGGTCGTTAATAGCCGGGGGCTGAGCTCGCTCGTGGGCTGCCAGCAAACACCGCCCCGATGCTGAGATGAACGCTGCCCGCGTCTAATTTTAAACTCCATTACCAATTTCAAGCTAGCCAAGTGGTGACTGATAAACATGGTATATGTGCATGACTTTGCCATGCGGACTAGCCCTGAATATATTGGTATCCCTCCTTTTGCTCTAGCTCCCTCCGAACCTAGGACGATGGAAAATCCTGCGATGCCGAAAATAGGTGTTTGATATTCACGATACCTTCGTTCCGTTTCCGAACTGAGATTTAGATCACTTCATCCCGGTTTAATCAGAATCACAGCCTAAATGCCCCATCTTGATATTTGGAATGAGCGCAGTTGACCCTTACTATCCACTTGTACGATGGCGCCTAGCAAAGGAGAAACCCCCGTCAATACTTCATAGCCTGAACTCGGCATCAGCGGAAGCAGAAAAGAAAGGCTTCTCGATGCCTATACGCCTCTCGAAGAGTTAGAGAGCTTGAGCCCGATGACGGAAGACGGTCCGCGACAGAAACCAGGACTCTGCATATCCCCAAATGACACGATTAGAGCAACGTAAGCTAAGGTATTTTACACACCTATGGATAGACCTTTTGAGCCGAAGGATCGATTTAGCTTGTCGGCGTCTCGACAAGAATTCTCTCTTCAACATATTTCAGCAGCGACCAGTCATATGGCCAACCTCCATAACGCTCGAGTTCCGAGATACGTCCTTCAGTAGGCTGCTAACCTCAGCTATCCTTGATCACCAAGACCTTGCGCCTAATGTGTGACTTGCCTGGAGCCAATAAACAGCATAAACAACCTCGCTGCCGAGAATAGCATGAGGCTGTGGACTTCACTGCGAGTATTGACACCTAAGTCATGAAGTTTCTAGGTCGTCCGCATAAGCCCATACGTATAGCTGGTGTTTTCCTACACCTCTTTTTGAAAATCTAAACCCTGAAAGAACCCAAGATCGTGTTGCTATGCTAGGTATAATGGAAAGAAGAATGACAGAAAGGAAAAGAAAACTGAAAGCAAGGCTATATGCAATGGTCGTTTTCGGTCGTAAGCCATGATCACCCATCGCATCCCAAAGGCGAAAGCTGGCAACCGTATATCATACAGCTCTCGTCAGATGGTATCGTCGCCAAACAAACAGGACAAGACACAAGGAAACACGACCGCGGTCTAGGTTTCATCCGGCCTTGACGGCCTTCTCAGCTCCTTCTCCATCCTCGGACTCTTCCCCATCCTCCCCATTCGCCTCGGCCTCCTCAGCCTCCTTCTTCTCCTGTTCCAGTTTATACCAAGGCCCGTGTATCGCACCCGTTCCAGCGCCAACCAATAGCCCGAGCCCTGTCGTAGGGATAGCTGTGACACCGCCGACAACAGCCCCCACCAACGTACCCACCCCGGCGCCCAGTCCCGTACCAAGTCCGGCGCCGATGCCCGCGCCACCGATGCCGCCCTGCCACACGCCGCTCTGCAGCCGCTTCGACTGCTTAGCCGACCCCTGCGCCTTTTTCTCGTGCTCCGCCGCCTCGGCGAGTATCTTCTTCTTCTCCTCCGGGTCCTCGGTCGCCTCGGCCCGCTCGCGGAGCGCCTGCGCGGCTTCGGTCTCTTTCTGTGCCTCTTCGAGCTTGGCGGTCGCTTGGGCGAGAACCTTTTCTTTTTGGGTCTGCTTTTGTTCTTCCGTCTGCTTCTCGTCGGGTGGTGTTGGTGGGGAAGACATTATGTGAAGTGTGGCGTCGGTGGCCGTGCGAGGTTGCTCGAAGAGGAGCTTTTGGACGCTTGAGGCTGGAGCTCGGGGAATGGAATGCTGAGGTGGGATGAAGTGTGGAGTTGCGCTGTGCTGTGCCGTACGGTCGGGACGAAACAGTGCAATGAACAAGGCGAAGGAAGGGATGCTGTCGATTACTTGCCAGATTTCGGTAGCGAGTCGTGCAGGTCTGACAGTCACTGGGTAGGATTTGCTTGCGGACTATTGCAAGGTTTTGGAATTATTCGATATCGAAGAAGTCAAGGAAAGTTGGGCGGGCAGCAGCCATAGTGAGGGAGGTACTGACATCATTCGCTTATTGCTTTTTCTGTTTTTCATGTTCTCGCGACATCCCTGCTGCGTGGCGGGGTTGATCTGCTGCCACACGCACAGTGACGTCGGGATCGGGTAAGTTCATAACATGGGGCGCGACGAGCTTAAACGCTCAGAGGTATCTCCTTAGAGCATCAGTATTCCAGCTCTCAAACTTTCTCTTTTTGCATGCAAGTCGTTTTCCAATTGCATAAATGCGTTTTGGATGACCTGCTCACGTGAAGATGGTGGTTTCAGCATTCTGTCACATGCGATTTCCAAATAGTGGGGACTCACGTGGACTGGCGGGAGGTTCGCGACCTTGAAGGAAGGGACAGCATTGAGAGTAGCAAAGACCAACCTCAGGTACCAACTCCTTCACTGGCCACGGTTCTCCAGGGTTCATCTTCATTCCCCCAAGACTCGATATCACAGTTGCTCTACTAGCTAGTCCCGTCGTAGAGTCAACTTCCCTAACCCATTGTTGCACTACCTGGTCTAGAACGTTTGATATAAAGCTTGTGCGAGATTCAAGTAATTGAGTATGATTTCTCCAGGATGGATGCATGTGAATAATTCTTAAAGACAATAATCACTTGAATCACCTATTCATCTGGCTACTCTCAAAGTAGATTGACCTCTGAAAGGGAAGTCGAGTCGAGAATATTCATGGAACACCGCAGACGACAAATAGCCTACACGTAGAGCCCATTTCTCAAAGATAGAGATTGATGAATACTCCAGATTGAGTTCGAACTATCACTAAATCCGAAGTGCTGTCCTTGGACACTGCCAATCTGGTTGTGCTAAAGGTTGGGTTGGAGCCCGGGCACTGTTATGAGCTGAAACCCTCGCACAAATTCACATCGCAAATTTCGAAGTTCTTAAGATCGACCTATTCTCATGTCCCCTCACAACACGTATAGGTTCTACTCATGGGCCTGTCATAATGAGATAGTATGACAGAGAACGAAAAATCCGCACTAGGTGAAGAGTTTTCCTTTTACTTGGGGCCCAACTGAAAATTTCAGATTCTCCTGCCATCACCGAGTCATTCAGCATACGTGTATGACGTTGAAAATCTACTCATGCTTGTACGCTTTGGCCGTATTTCAACCAAGAGAACGTGAGGAATGCATGTATAAACGTACATTGACTCGTCTGACAGACTAGCATCTTACAATTACAGCAAGATATGATGAGCGGTTGGCCACAGACATCAAATGCTGAAAAATGTCGAGTCAGCAAGTCTCTAGGTCTTTGAGGTCAGCAAATATGAAAAAAGGGACTTGATAGAGGAAATAAAGATTTGCAATGTCTGACGGCCCTAGTACCCGGGTTCCACGTATTAAGGTCTCGGAGTGGACCCGCCCCCAGAAATACGTGTATCTGCTAGTGAGCAATCAAGTGACGATAAACTTTGTCAAGTACTCTGTACAGAATCTAGTACAAATTCTAGGCTATGGAGATTACTTTCCAATTGGCCTAGAATAGAAATGAACTGCCGTCCAACACTTTTAAATCAGCCGCCGGTACCCATTTCAGCGTTTGTCTCGGATTTGGAGAGCATTGCAGCGGAACGACCAAGAGGTCGTCACTATCCACATGCGTGGACCGAAACTTGCACGGAATCTGACGGGTATTTTGCACAGTCGTTGAAGAGTGAAGATTCTCAAAGATGCAGGCGCCTGGGAACGAAAACGAGTATCCTAGTCGCGATGTACACAGCAAATGACTACATATCGTGTGCTTTTGCGTCATCTTGTAATGGCAGCGCACCACGTGGTGACAGTAGCATTCACCGATATTGACAAGAAAACTCAATGTCGAACAAGGCGACCACAGCCACGCCTTCGCGAACAACAGTATAACATCCCATGTTCAGGTCAAGCGATTGAGTTTGGCAATGCAGTGACGCAAAGGCTTATCTCGACATCCAAAGTTGAGCCAAGTCCGCCGCCCAGTCTGCCTCGTTCGCGATACCGACAGGACGTTCCCGCCTCCCGCTGTTCCCATCGCCAGCGCGGCCAACGCAAAAAGGTTCCGGCAGCGCGGAACGACGGTAGAGATCCACTGCAGGCGCCAAGACGAACCGAAAGCGAGACCCCGGTCAAGTCCGAAAACAGCTGAGCGGTTGCCGGATTCCGGACTAAGCCTCAAAGGTAACCTGATTTCTACAGACTACCGTTCGTCTACATCACTAGAAGTAATGGCGCAGAAGTCAAAATTTTGTGAATGCGAAGAGCGAAACGATTGCGCAGAGTAAATGGAGAGACAAGGTTGACGGCCAGGTGATTTTACGAAGTATGCATGGCTCCACGATCGCCGCCGTTCCCGTGGAGCTGTTTGATGGGACTTTTTCTGTTGGCCAAGCCACACTCAGAGTTTCCTCGTGTTTGGTGACAGTGTTGCAAGTTTTGCTGGGGAAAAATACACGTAAATGCAGCCTCTTCCAAAGACTGGAAGGGGGGTTGCATGAGGTACGTAAGCTTGCCGAACGGGATGTTCCTTATCGGCGTGGCTTTGTCCCTGCATCAGACGAACGACGGAAAGTTGGATTGGGTAGGACTTCACACTCTGATATCCGTACAAATGTGAAAGAGATTGAATGTCAGAAGGGTGGTGGGGTGACGAGTCCCGGCATGCCTCCCTCAGCCTCTGTGATTGCAAAAACATCACGGCCAAATTCTCTGTACGCGTATGGGATGGGATGTGATTCGTCGACCGAAAGGAATATGTAGTGAGATCCACCCACAAGGCTAGCAGGGGAGTGGGACACACGAGCCAATCACGACTCAATTAATCCACGTATACATCCTTATGGGGAAGACTCAGACCCCACCTGTGGATACCAGCGAAGCTTGGATCTCACACGTTGATAGTCAGACACATCTAGACTCTTTGCCTGTTGTTCACGACAAACGCGTATGGAGATGCCGTCAAAGAGACTTTATTCGAGAGTTCGCGTATACGGTGGCCGCAGCAGCAAACTGAAGTTCCAACCGCCCCCATCTCCCATTCTTGGGGACGCTATAAAGATGGACTACAACTTCGAGACACCCCCTTGGCCCTTGGCAACATATCCAGCAACAACGTCAACACCAACGAGGTCTTAGGACGAGATTTCCATCGACAACAGCAAATCAGCAGTCCTTTCTTTTCCATCGGACGCCAATATTTGAAGCAAGTCTAATCTCGCGATCAAATACCACGAAAAAATCACAGCCCACAATAACAGGCAGGGAATGGGCAAAGGTGGAGGACAAACCAACTACCGATAACCGATTCCTGGCAATCCTCAAGACTTTGACAAGATGCCTACCCTCGAGTCCTACAACGGCTACTACCTCTGGCACTATGTGCCCAGTCTGGTCGCCGCCATCATCTTCGAGGTCCTCTTCGTCCTCGCGACGCTCTTCCACGCGTACAAGATTGCCAGGACAAAGACGTGGTTCTGCATCGTCTTTGTGATAGGCGGTATCCGTACGTGACCAATTTCGACCTTCCAATTGTTACCTGGTATCAAGACCCTGGGCTGACATTGAAATCTCCTATCCAGTCGAAATCATCGGATATGCAGGCAGAGCCATTGCACGCGACCGCACCGGCGAAGTCGGACCCTACGTAATGCAATCCCTCACGATCCTCATCGCGCCTGCCCTCTTCGCGGCATCCGTCTACATGACCCTCGGCCGCATCATCCGCAGTGTCCACGGCGAGTCCCTGTCGGTGGTCCGCATCAACTGGCTCACCCGCATCTTCGTCACCGGCGACTGCTTCTCGTTCCTCGTCCAGGCCAGCGGTGGCGGTCTCATGGTCAAGAACGGCAGCCAAAAGATGGGACAGAACCTTATTGTCGCCGGCCTTGTCATACAGATTGTGCTCTTCGCCATCTTCTGGGTCACCGCCATCGTCTTCCACTCGCGCCTCGCAAAGAACCCTACCCAGGCGTCCCTGGCGGGCCACTCGCCTTGGAAGTCGGGCCTGTGGATGCTCTACATTGTCAGCGCGTGCATCATGGTCCGATCCATCTTCCGTCTCATCGAGTACGTCCTCGGCGGCGACGGATACCCGCTCCGTCACGAGTGGACCCTGTACGTCTTCGACGCCACGCTCATGTTCTTCGTCATGGTGGCCTTCGGGTTCCGGTTCCCTTCGGCGTTCCAGATCCGCAAGGGCGGTTCGCAGTCGGCTTCGGATGTGGAGAACTATGACTTGGCGGTGGAGAGTGAGCAGCACCAGCCCGGCTCTATGCGCAAGACCATGCGATAGAGAAGAAATTTAGAGTGCCTTTTTCTCTTTGATTTTTCGTCCGGCGGAAATTGCGTGTGGAGGCTCGCATTGGGGATGCTCAGCGAGCGCACACCTACGGAGTATTATTAGTGTAATTGTTGGGAATGGAGGACAGAGAGACATGGCGGAGTTTGAAGGCCAGTGATCCATGTCACGATCATCGTTCCGAGGAGTTGAACGATTCAGGTCAGCGGAGACAACGCTGAATGTTCCAGAATAATACCTAGCGATGGGCGGAGGGCTAAGGTATCAACCGCGGAAAGCCGGGTATCCTGCCTTGGCTTAGTATTTAGCACTTTAGACGCACTAGAATGATAAATGAGGAAAATGTTGTGCAAACCGTTGGCCCGAAATCCTTGGTGTATGGTATCCTCACTTTGACGAACCGACTAGCAACTCCTGCATGTCCATGTTTGTCAACGGGACTGAATACATGTATTTCATCGTGTTGACGATTAGCTTCTCTAGGTCTGGATCATACAACCGGGCCATTTCCGGCGTAATTGGCTTCCTTGACGTTGCCATTGGATCGGAGATGTTTTACAGGGTGGTTACTAATACAACCGCGTGGGCATTTTAAGGAAGGCACGCAGGTGGGTGGGCGCACCTGTCCACACTATCATAAAGATTTAGGGGGAAGGGGCCGCGTGGACTTGGTTGGCGCAGCGTCCATCGACCTTCCATTGCTCCCCTGAAGGTCCTGTTTAGGAATTTTTGGGTGCATTGAGCTGCAGAGTAGCCCCTGTAGCAGACCCTCCTAATGGCCCTTCCCTCAGTTCCATAACTTGCTTCCCCGTATTAACGTCCACCGGTGGCCCTTGGACCCGCTGAAGTCATGTTGGAGCGCGGTAGATGCCGCACCCCTGTACGAAACTAGTGGGAAGGTAGGCATATTCAGTAGTGCCTTCCTTACTTTACTTTTGTAACTCCCTGTAGTCTGTACTCGTGCCCGCCCCCACTTTTTTGGGCATTCGGGACTCATCACCCACTAAAATAGGTACTTTTTAGCCAAACGGCCTCCTTAGCTAAACGGGCAGATAATTATTAATTATATATTATTATACACAAGCCTCGACTACCCCCTTTTTAATAGCCGCCTATTATCTAGACTATTAATTATATATATAAGCTAAAACTAGCTAGTATTCCTTATCTTCTTAGCTTTTTTTTTTATTTTAAAAACCCCTTTTTTAATAACTAAGTAAATTTTCGTATTTACTACTTTAATAAGAACTACTACTTTAGTAATTTTAAATACTTACTTCCGTTTAATTATACGTTAACTGTCCTTTATTATAATAATTCCTTTAGTCTATAACTAACTATTCTTACCCTACTTACGGGCTCTACTTATTTATTAAGCTAGCTAAGTTAGGCCGAGGTCTCTTTTTATTTAAAAGAGCTTAGAGCCTTATATAAATACTCTACGAATAAACCGCTCGAGATTCTATTTAAGTAGGGAAGCCTTACTAATTAAGTACTAAATCTCCTTATTAAGGGTATTTATATCCTTTTATAAATACTAAGTAACGTAGCGGAGCTTTTAAATAATTATAAATATAATAAATAGTAAAGAACCTAGCTCTTAAAAAAGTAGTATAGTTAATTAAGAATCGTAGCTACGATTACGGATCTTTTTAAATATAATTTATAAATTATATAAGTAAATACCTATTTTTTTAAATACTAAAAGAATTATAGAATATTTAAATACCTCCTTACGAATAGACTATATAAAGCTAAAGAATTTTAGTTTAGTAATATTAGTATAGCCTTCTTAAACTACGAAGTTAAGTACCTTAGTATAATAATACTTAAAGAGCTAGAAAACTATAATATTAAGAGATTAAAGAATATATATACTATATAATAAGAATCTAAATAGGATAATATCGTATTTATTATAATACTTAATAAACTCGATAGTATAATAAGATCTATACCTATTTATAAATAGTAGTCTCTTAGCTCCCCTAGTTTAACCTTTCGTATATATATTAAAGTACTTAATCTAATCTAAAGTTATTATATTATTTATATAGCTAGTAAGTAAAACTCCTATAATAATATTAAATTCGAGCTTTTTAACGCTATACTACCTAGCTATATAAATAGAGCTACTAAAAATTAGAAAAGCTAGTACGTAATCTCTAGTAATAGAAATAGCCTCTATAGTAGTAGCAAACTCTTTATTAATTAAAAAAGTAAAATAATAAGCCCTTCTTCTCTTTATAATAACTATACTAAATTTCCTAACCCCTATTTAAAATCTAGTCTCGTTTATATTTTATATATCAAAAAGCTAGATCCTATACTTATTAACGACCTCTTTTAGCTTAAAAAAATAAAAGTTAATAATATTCTTATTTTTAAATTTACGCTACTTAGTATCTAGCACTTTCTCTTTAACTAAAAAGTAATTATACTTCTTAATAAATCGACTAGCCTATTAAGAATTAATAATTAAAAAAAGAAATAAATCCTTAATATTATTAATATTTACTAGGTCTTACGACTCGGTAAGTAAATAATTAATAATATTAATAACTAGCTCGCGCCTTACGAGTAAGTTAATTTAGTCTAAATAATTAATATAATTATAAATCGCCTTTTCCTAGTCCTAAATAAGCTTATAGCCGTAGCTAGTACGCTCTTTTAACGAGTATTTACTAAAAATCCTCTAACTAAGCTTCTAGCACAAAACAAAGTATTACTAAACCGCTACTATAATTAATAACTCCGGGTCTTCGTAAATAGCTACAATAGCTACTTATATACGCTCCTCTTTAGTAGTATTAAATTTAGGTATTATAATAAAAAGTAATAAAAGTAGTAATATATAGAGATAAATCGCAATAATTATACCCGTATAGCTAACGTAGCCGTTTAGCTAAAAAGCACCCACTTTAGTAGGTGATAAGTCCCGAATACCCAAAAAAGTAGGGGCGGGCACGAGTACTTCGTCTCTAGAGCAGGTAGGCACGCTGTACTGTATACCTTCCCAAGTGGTGCCAGGTACCGTTCCTACCTTAACTGGACTGACCTGAGCTTATCCATTCAAGCTACGGAGTATCTTCGTAGGTCATCTTTCCTTTCCCCCTCCCCCCACCAAAAAAAGGCTGAGCTTCCCTCGGGTTCGCATCCCTCAAAATCATTCCTCGAATTCAAACACTTCCCTTTTTTCTTTCTCTCGTCCATTGTCATTTCCTTTCGCGTTCTTCAACACAAAAGGAAGGCCCTCGTCGTTTGCCGGCCACAGACACCACGTCTTACCTGCTTTGCTACACGTCGAAAAGGCCCCATGGCAAACCACTCACCTTGAATCTACCCACCCTCCACATCGCTTTCATCCCACCGGCCGAGACAAATCAACCTCGAGGTACCTGGAGAATGATGGACATCTCACGCAGCAACTCTCCCGCCCCCGGCACCGGCTCGACAAACGGCGACGTCAGTACACCGGGAGGAGCATCGGCATCGGCCGCAGCAGCAGGCGACGTCAAACTCCGCCGAGCCCACCGGAAATCTCGCAACGGATGCAAAGAATGCAAGCGCCGCCACGTGAAATGCGACGAAACACGCCCGACCTGCGTCAACTGCGCAACAGCTGAGCGACACTGCTCCTACCTCGACTCCCTTCCGGCATCGGCTCGCTCTTCCGCCGTCTCCTCTGGCCCGGCCGCCAAGCGAGCAGCCGCAGCCGCCGCCCTTGTCGCCAGCCCAGCGGGCAGCTCCGGTAGCAATGGCAATGGCGCCTCCGCCGCCGCAACAGCGGCTGCCTTTGCAACCTCACCTTCCATCACCACAGTCGTAAACGACTTTGTCATGCGCACCGAAGATGACCGCGGCGTACCGAGCCCCCCTAACGGCCAATTCTTTACCCTCGAACACATGCGCCTCCTCCACCACCTGGAAACCCGTATGGGCACCTTCATGGCCGCAGACGTATTTATGAAACCCTTGGTTGACATGAACCTCGAGGCTGCCCTCCACGCCCCTTACCTCATGGACGTCCTCCTTGGTCTTTCTGCCCAGCACATGGCCGAGCTGAATCCCCAACGCGCTGATTTCTACCAGCATGAGGCAACCCAGCTCCAGACCCGCGCTCTCATGTTGTTCAACGACGCCAAGGAGGAAATCGACGATGACACCTGCATCCCAATGTTCCTCTTCGCATCCTGCCTCGGAACTCAGGTCCTTTGCGATACCCTCCGCAGCTACCGTAGCGACTTCAACGGATTTCTCGACCAATTCGCCTGGTACCTCAATCTTCACCGCGGCGTTAGCACCGTCACCGGCCGTTCCTGGCACATCATCCGCGAATCCGGTTGCAAGCCCTTTGTCGACTTCCTGGAATCTAATAAGCCCGACCCGAACGAGCGCTCCGAAGTCGACATCCTTCACAGTATGCTCGACCAAGCCGATCTCGGCCCCGTCTCCCTCCAAGCCTGCCGTGATGCAACAGAGTCTTTACGGCAGTCGTACTCCATCTACCGCAGCATTGCCATGAAATCCAGGCATCAATCCGCCTCCGTCATGGCCTTCGGAGTCCGCGTCACAACAGGCTTCATCGACGTCGTTAAGCAGCGCCGCCCGGAAGCCCTCGTCATCCTCGCCTTCTACGCTGTCCTCCTTCACTGGTGCCGCAGTTACTGGATCTTTGGAGACGCTGGCCAGTGGATCATCCGCTCCGTCTCGGCGCATTTAGGAGATTACTGGTCAGAATGGCTGGCCTTCCCTCAAGCAGTGCTCGAGGTGCATGCAGGCTGAGAGGTTGAGGCAAGGAAGCAAGGCACAAACGTACCGGACAATATCCTCCATTTCCTGACCACTGATGCAATGAAATCAACCTTGTGCACAATAAGCTACACAGTGAGCTTCTCTCCTGCATGAGAAGGAAGAAACAGATCGGTTTTAAGAACTGCAAGTCTGTAGTCATCCAACCCCGGCCGATATAGCCGGTGGCGGGCAGGGCAGAAGTAAAAAGCAGAGCCAACCAGAAAAACCGGTATCTGGAAGAACTCCAACACGGCAAACAAGCAAGCGAACTCTAGACAAGATGGAATGAACAGTGTGCAGATGCGGGTGCGCGCGCCCCATCTCAACTTCGGGCTTTGCGCCGATGCCGAGAGAGCTAAGTAAACAGTATGTCAAAGTCCGAAACATTCTCAACGCGCCATCTGCCACCGACGTCCACCGACAGAAAACGATGAATCCGTCGCAGTCGCAGTCGCAGAGCAGAGTGCAGCTGCTGGGCTGCAGTCGTTGCCTTGGCCAAACGCGCCAATTTCGTCCACACCCCGGGCACGTCGGGTATCCGGGACTGGGTGGGATATTGAGGATGGGGCTCAGAGGTTCTTAAATGTCTTGGAAAATTGGGTGGGAGGGAAAGTGGCGTACATCAACCGGAGATCAAAAGAACACACGGCCTCTGCGATCTGACGTTGGTCCCCTCGTCTCACACTACGCCAGAACGCCCGGGAGTCGGTGCGGCGCTCAACCACCACCACACGCCCATCGCGCACCTTTACCTCACTTCACCTCACACCTCGCTGTCTCTCTCTCTCCTGTACCTTATTCCTCCTGCATATGCTACACCCCCATCAAGGGACGGGCGCCAGGAACGCCAGGGAATCTACGCCATGGCCGTCGGACTTGACATGGGGACTTTATCAAAAAGGTCTGCGCCTCCCGCGCCGATGACACCATGAAGCTCGTTCTCTTGGATGCCGGAAAGAAGGAATCGGCAAAGGATTGGGGCAAAAGTTTCGCAAAGCTTAGCTTTTCACTTTGTTATCCTTTCTGATGAATCCTCCTCCGTCTTCCCACTTTTTAAACAAACAACCCACACCAGCTTCTCCAAGCTGGCGCAGCCATTCCCGTCCTTTACATTTGTGCGGCCCAGCATGTCGCTCCCATTCCCAACATCCAGGTTCGGTCCTGGCTTCACGGTCCCGACCGCCGTGACCGTCACAGAAGGGGGGAGAACAGTCACATTCACGCCCACGCCCACGGGCGGCACCACCTCGGACTCGTCGCCCTTCCCGGACAACATACTCCAGCAGTCCGGCCTCGCCCCGGGACAAATCATTGGCATCACTGTCGGCGCCACCTCGGGCCTCGTCTTCTTCGTCGTCGCCCTCGTCTGGTTCTGGAACAGGAGGAGGGCCCGGAAGCTCGCCGCGCGCGATGAGGCGCTCGACACCGTCATGGAGGATCCGGAGAAGCCCGACGACGCGGCTATGATGATGGCGCAGAACACGGGGGAGACGGTTGAACTGCCGGCGCCGCGTGTGGTACACGAGATGCCCGAGACACGTGAAGGCCCGCCCGTGGAACTCCCTGCTCCCGTTGAGCGACACGAAATGCCTGCGTAACACCAAACTTCCCCCAGAATAGGGTGGGGAGACGGGACACCTGCCGGAATTGCTAAGAGGACGAGGGCGCGAAATGGATGGCGCCTCGCCGAGTCTGATGAACGAAATTGGAAATGAGACCCACGATACCCTCGCTAAGCCATACTTTCGCTTAAGCATTATTACCAAAGAGTTGGACTCTGAGAGGAAGACTCCCGCCGCAAAAGACACTGTTGCCATGAAGTATGATGAATAGTGGTGTAATACGTCAAAGAGAGTGAGGGGCTTTGGAGCAAGGCAACGGTGGGCGGTCTGACAATTCTTACGGCCAAACCAATGTGGATGAGAAAGTAAACGGGAATATGTTTCTACCGTAAATAGATCAATATGGATACCAAAACATTCACGTAGCTTCAGTCACATCGCGTTATTAGGTCACAATTGAGACCCTGTTCAATACAGGACTCGCTAGCCTCAATGCAATCCTGAGATGGACTGCACGATTGAGCACTTGCTGTACGAAATTTGTGTACACAGGCCTAGATATCGACCCTTCGGCATCGCTTTCTCCCCTTGGGCAGCGTACTTGCCTCCCATCCCTGAAACCACCTTACGAACTCCCTGTTGCCATGTAGAATACACTCAAGAGCTTGATGCTTTGCTCACGCCCATATGAAAAAGAAATGAAATGGTCTCTGCCTTCGCATGAGATCAAAGCTTGTGAACATCGTCCTCGGTTGTTGGACCACTTTTGCCCAACTAGGACTGGTTCTCGCCGTAGGTCGATGGAGCTATGCTGAAGTCAATGTCGAGCTCCTTGAGGAAGACATCGTCCAGGCTGCTGCCATCACGGGTGTAGATCCAGGCTCCAGCAGCAGTACCCTCCTTGTCATTCTGCGAGTCGCCGACGACGACCCAGTCGTAGCGCTTGGGGCCGGACACGGGCGATGAGAGCCAGATTTGCTTGTTCGGGGGCTGCTTGTTGATCACGTAGGTGCCAGATTCCGGAAAAGTAACCGTCAAAACTCCAGCCTGCATCCGTAAGAATTAGTGATTCGTTGCTTGGTTACGGGACACAAATCCTGAGCTTCGCAAAAGGCGACAGTGGATACAAGGACTGAAAAGTTAGATTCAGTCTGTCAACTTACAGCATACTCGACATCGACTCCCTCGCGAGCATCTGCTATCTCCTCGAGACGAGTGACAATGTTGTCAAGGTAGGTCTCGGACAGCTCGTGGTACTCGGCATCTGTAAGCTCGACGACGCTCATCTTGACCTCCTCCTTGGGCGTATCCTTGACTTGAGGGTCATCGGTGTCGGGCATAATGCCACGATGGGCGATTGATGAAGTTGTGAAGAGCTTGCGAGCCGAAATGGCAGACACTGTAGGTTTTGAGGCTGCGAGAAGCAGGGCAGAACGACGCGGGACGACCAAGCGGGCTTGCGAGGAGGCACGGAGGGTGCGGGCGGCGGCGCCGGTGAGCTTGGTGATGCTGTTGCGAGCCATGGTAGCTGGGCGTAGGTGGTGATAAGCGATTGGGAGAGATTTGAGTTTGATGATGCTGAGGGATTGGGGCGTCAAGTGGTCAGCGTAAGTGAAAGAAGAGGAGTTCGGGTGGTCGTTGTCGATTAGCGAATCGAAGAGGTGACTGATTTGCTTCGTAAAAGACGGCAGGTCAAAGGCAGCTCCGTTGCTTCCCCACGTTTGCTGCAGGTGTGACGGAAGCTGCAGGACCAGCTTCGATCCGCGTTCAAGGGAAGGAACCGAGCTTGGGCCAGGAGGAGGTCCGGGCAGATATGATTACATCAGAAAGTCATGTGCAGTTGCGAGCCGTGCACCTCGAGCTTCTCTCTGCTGGCTGGTGGGAGACGGTTGGGCGGCTGGCACCGGTCTGACCCCACCAAAGCCAGAACACCGCGAAGCGCATGTAGTGTCTAGCGGGACACTATCACCCAGTCGCATTGAACATAGACATCACTGGCGAACCCACGCCCTGGTATCGACAACTCCAGCCAACTCGGGATGCTCAGTCAAGGGAGAACACAATGATCAACGCCTTTCTGGTCTTCAATGGCCAGGGTCAGCCCCGGTTGACCAAGTTCTACACACAGTTGGTATGCTTGGGCATGCACTACTGAACGAAAGCTGGCATCGCTGACTTGCACATTTACTCAGGAAACGAGCATGCAGCAGCGCCTGATTTCCGAAATATTCACCCTCGTATCGAATCGACCGGCTGGGTCTTGCAACTTTCTCCCGCTCCCTCCCCTGCTCGCTGCCTCGGGCACCTCACATTCATCATCGGAAGAAGAGAACGACGTTCCCTCCCTGGTTACATACCGTAACTACGCGACCCTGTACTTCATTGTCATCTCGACCTCGACAGAGTCACCACTTGCCCTGATCGATTTGATCCAAGTCTACGTCGAGGCGCTCGATAAGCTGTTTGAGAACGTTTGCGAGCTTGATCTCATCTTCAACTTCGAAACGCTACACTCAACGCTCGGCGAGATGATTGTGGGAGGAGTGGTCATCGAGACGAACCTAGATCGCATTGTCTCTGGCGTGCGCGCACAAGGCACTGTGGCCAAGAGACCTGTAAACGAAGGACGCAGCGCCGGACTGGGAGGCGGACTGAGTATGGGAGGTAACTTTGTCTGGCATGGACGGTGAGGTGGGCGGCCTCCTGTCTGAGAGGAACATGATTCTGTTTTCGAACAATATGTTATACATGGGCTTCTGTGCCGGGTATTCAAAACGCCATAAACTCCTCCCTATGCTGGTACAGTGTTGTCGGCCGAGAATCTGTCTATTTGGGGGTCTCGATGGGAGCGGGTGCTTCGGGCGCATCTCTGCGACGTTCGTATCGCTTGTCAGACTCGATTGTGCCAAACAGACCGCGCACACGCTTTCGGATCTGGACGGAATGGTTAGCATCAGTCGGAACTGGAAGCGACAAAGCCATATACCTCTTCTGACGGCCTGTATTCCTTGCCAAAGAACTCGAGCTCGGAGAAGAAAAATGTCCAGCCAAGGAATCCTAGAGCAAATTAGCATAGAGCGCAAGCAGTCGCTATGAGGGCTTCACGAACCAATGACAGTTGCCAACTGCGCAAGCTTGACAGCCTTGTTCCATCTCGGTCGCGCATAAACTAATGCTAGGCGTCTCTTGTACTTCTTCTCAAATCGCAGTTGTGACTGAGGGGACAGGTTCGTGAAGTTGGGAGGCCAGACTTTTTTGGTTCGATACGGGTTGGTGAAGACTGTGAATTTAGAGCCAGCTGCTTCAGCCGCTCGCCGAACGATCGTAGGAAGCATCTTCGATGTATTCGAGCTTTGGTTGTGGATTAATTGGCTTGAATTGCAGAAGGTAGTTCCGGGGATGACATGTACAAGGCGGATCTCGAGGGTATGTCTACAGGTCTCTGCGTGACTGGAGAAGCTCACCATGTTTCTCAGCCACACTTCGCGCCACGAGCGAGTGCCCAGGCTGCACCAGCCACACCTACAAGGCGGCCAGCGACCAGAAATAGAGCGGTACGTACTTCGCAAGGGACTCAACCGCCACAGCACTCCAAACATCGGAGAGTGACCACTGACCCGACAGTACCCCGCCATAACCACCAAAGCCATCGCGGGGCACAGCCTCGAAAAAAACATCGGAGCTGCGACGAAATCTCCCCCACGTTTGGATCTGTGACTCAGTATCCTCGCCAGCGACTATCTCGAAGGAGCACCAGCGACAACGCGATATCGAGCGTGACTCTCAGTTTTCGGCGCAAGAGTCACCGTCGAATCATATAATACGCATTGGTCCTGGAATTGGCCTTGCGTATTTGCCTTCCCCGACAATTCCTGACCGAATCGAACGAGAACCCGCAATCATGGCCAACGAGGCTGCCAAGGCCCTCGAGGCCCTTCAGGTTTCCAAGACCAAGGAGCTCAAGGGAACCGAGAAGCGTGACTTTTTGATCTCTCTTGAGAAGAAGTACCAGCGAAAGTGGTCCGAGGACAAGATCTTCGAGGTCGACGCTCCCTCCACCAAGGAGGTTCCCCTGCACTCCATTACCGCCGCCGAGCTGCGCGAGCAACAGCCCAAATGGTATGGCGCAATTGGATAGGAATTGAGGAATGGAGGCTGACGGGTAAATAGGATGGGATGCATGGCCTTTCCCTACATGAACGGTCGTCTTCACGCCGGTCACTTGTTCTCCGTGAGCAAGGTCGAATTCGCCGCCGGTGTAAGAGAACTCTCGCGATAATGCAATAAGGGTGGAGCTAATGGATTGTTCTAGGTCGCTCGTATGCAGGGGAAGCGTGCTCTGTTCCCTATGGGATGGCACGCGACCGGTATGCCCATCAAGGCCGTTGCCGACAAGCTCAAGAACGAGGTTGCCTGGTTCGGCCGCGATTTCGAGGGCTACAAGGAGGAGGAGGTTGTCGTGGACGAGAAGCCTACTGATGCTAAGGAGGCCCGCGAAGACATTACCAAGTTCTCCACCAAGAAGAGCAAGGCCAATGCCAAGACTATCAAGGCCAAGTACCAGGTATGCATCGGTTATCTCGGTTCCACGTTGCACATCACTGACAAACAGACAGTTCCAAATCATGGAGGCCATGGGCATTCCGAGACAAGAGATTCACCTCTTTGCCGACGCATCGTACTGGCTGGACTTCTTCCCCCCTCTGGCTCAGGAGGATCTTACAAGCCTTGGCTTCAGAATCGGTCAGTTCCAAGTCGAATGGTCATCGCAACGACTTAGCTAATCGATATCAGACTGGCGTAGATCATTCATCACCACCGAGGCTAACCCGTACTTTGATGCTTTCGTTCGCTGGCAGATGATCCGCCTCAAGGAGCTCAACAAGATCAAGTTCGGCAAGAGATACACCATCTACTCGATTAAGGATGGCCAGCCCTGCATGGATCACGACCGAGCTGAGGGTGAAGGAGTTGGCCCCCAGGAGTACACTGGCTTGAAGATGAAGGTCCTCGAGTGGGCCCCCAAGGCCGAAGAGGCCCTCAAGTCTCAGCTTCCCGCCGATGCGAATGTCTTCCTCATTCCCGCCACCCTCCGTCCCGAGACGATGTACGGCCAGAACGCCGTTTTCGTGTCTCCCAAGATCACCTACGGTGTCTTCAAGGCTACCGAGAAGGACTACTATGTCATGACTGAGCGTGCCGCCCGCAATATGGCCTACCAGGGTCTCTTCCTCGCCGAGGGAGTTGTTGACGAGACTGCCAAGATTGACGGTTCCGCCCTTATCGGTACTCGCGTCAACGCCCCCTTCTCCGTCCACAAGGACGGCGTTCGCGTTCTTCCCATGGAGTCTATCCTGCCCACTGTACGTATTCTTATTTTCGCATTGAGCAGTACATCTCTAACAGTTCGCAGAAAGGTACTGGTGTCGTCACATCCGTTCCCTCGGACAGTCCTGCCGATTGGGTCATGACCATGGATCTCCGCAAGAAGGCCGCCTACTACGGCATCGAGCAGGAGTGGGCTGAGCTTGAGATCATCTCCATCATCAACACTCCTTCCGGTGACATGATTGCCAAGACCTTGGTCGAGCAGTTGAAGATTGCCTCTCCCAAGGACACTGTTCAGCTTGACAAGGCTAAGGAGACGGCTTACTCTGAGGGTTTCTACAAGGGAACCATGAACATTGGCGAGTTCAAGGGCGAGTCTGTCGAGTCCGCCAAGCCGAAGGTCCGCCAATCACTCATTGACCAGGGGCTCGCGTTCGTCTACTCCGAGCCCGAGCGCAAGGTCGTCAGTCGTTCCGCAGATGACTGCATCGTCTCTCTGATGGACCAGTGGTACCTTGACTACGGTGAAGAGTCCTGGAAGAAGACCGCCCTTGACTGGGTTGAGAACACCGATGGCAAGGGCCTGAACACATTCAGCCCTGAGACCAAGAACGCTTTCCAGGGTGTCCTCAACTGGCTTAACCAGTGGGCTTGTGCCAGATCATATGGTCTTGGTTCCAAGCTGCCTTGGGACCCTCAGTTCCTCGTCGAGTCTCTCAGTGACAGCACCATCTACATGGCATACTACACCATTGCCCCCTACCTCCACAAGGACATCTTTGGCAGAGAGCAGGGTACTGGTGCCATTGCTCCCGAGCAGATGAAGGATGAGGTTTGGGACTACGTCTTCTGCCGCCGCGAGCTTGACGACAAGCTCCTCGCCGAGTGCAAGATTCCTAAGGAGACTCTTGAGAGCATGCGCCGCTCATTTGAGTACTTTTACCCTCTCGACCTTCGCAGCTCTGGAAAGGATCTGATTGGCAACCACTTGACCTTCTTCCTCTACATCCATCTCGCCATCTTCAGCCCCGAGTACTGGCCCAAGGGTATCCGTACCAACGGTCACCTGATGCTCAACGGCGAGAAGATGAGCAAGTCGACCGGTAACTTCATGACCCTGCAGGATGTTGCTCGCAAGTTTGGTGCCGACGCTGCCCGTATCGGTTTGGCCGATGCCGGTGACACCAACGGAGACAGCAACTTTGAGGAGGATGTCGCTAACCAGGCTATTCTCCGTCTCCACACTCTCAGAGGTATGTTTGTTTCTTCATACTGCGATCATTATACTAATAGCAGCAGAATGGTGCGACGATGTCGTCAAGAACAAGAGCGAGCTCCGCACGGGCGAGTACAACTTCTTCGACAAGGTATTCAACAACGAGATGAACGTTATTGCCAAGGAGGCCATCCACCAGTACTCCGAGACTGCCTACAAGCTGGCCCTGAAGGCGGCTTTCTACGAGTAAGCTTAGATACCTACTAAAATGCCTTGCATTTCTGACGCATGTGAACAGCTTCAACAACGCTCTTTCCTTCTACCGCGAGAGCAGTGCCTTGTCCAAGATGCACGTCGACTTGGTCCTGCGCTACATTGAGCTCCAGGCTCTTCTCCTCGCTGTCATCGCGCCCCATTGGTCCGAGTCAGTCTGGGTTGAGATCCTCGGCAAGCCTACATCTATCCAGCAGGCGACATTCCCCGAGATTCCGGAGACGGATGCGGCTCTTACGGCGGCGAGAAAGTACATTTCGGTGACGGCTTCCAACGTCAACTCTGCCGAGTCCCTGCAGCTCAAGAAGAAGGCTAAGGGCAAGGAGACGTCGTTTGACCCCAAGAAGCCCAAGAAGCTCACCATCTTTATGAGCGAAAAGTTCCCGCAGTGGCAGCAGGCCTACATTGACCTGTTGAAGGAGATGTGGAACCCTGAGACCAAGTCAGTGGATGACAAGGCGCTCAACGGTAAGATCTCCAAGATGGGCGAGATGAAGAAGGCTATGCCGTTCGTTCAGGGTCTCAAGAGACGTCTGCAGATGGGCGAGCCCGCGAGCGCTGTCCTCGAGCGCAAGCTAGCATTTGACGAGAAGGCCGTGCTCGTGGACATGATTGAGGGTCTCAAGCGTAGTGCCAACCTGGTCGAGGTGAAGATTATTGCAGTGGAGGAGGGTGGCAAGAAGGGCACTGATCTGGTGACCGGGGCTGTGGAGGAGAGCCTCGCGCCCAACGCCGAAGGCGCGGTACCGGGTGCACCCAACTTTTTGTTTGCCAATGTTGAATCGTCATGAGCAGCGAGGTGCACGGGATAGACAAGAGTCTGGAGGGGTAATGGTAGCATCTAGGTATGTCACATCCTGATGTAGAGCCAAGCAAAAGGAAGCAAGACGAGATTTGATATCAATTATTACGATTTCTGTTCAATGGCAAACAGCTTCTCTCAATCTCAGACGTGAACGATGTGGAGGATGGCTTTGAGCAAAGACCGGGACATGCAGGTTTAGTGCCGGACTTGGCATGGGGCTCGTCGGCGTAGGTTGTTCGGGGACTGCGGATAGCTGGGCTGTCTGCGAGGCTGGTCTACCTTACTCCGTACACTACTCCTCTGAGTTTGTGAACGGAGCCAGAAGAACGGGACGCAACACTGGAGAATGGAGGGGGGGAGAGCAGACTCGGGCTCAGCTGTGGCCGTTGGGTTGCGGCCTGAAAGCAAGGCTTGACGGAAAATCAGGGAATTGAGATTCGGGGGTGAGGTGAATTGTCAAGCAGCACAGATTAGGTATGACAAAAGGCACGATTACTTTACCTTACCTTGGCCATGCGTGGCCACCGACATGCAGATGAGAATGCACAACGGTGTATAAGAGTTTCCTTGATTCGCGGAAAGAAACAATAGCGTGGCTTGAGAAGTCGAAAAGGCGCGAAGGGCCGTTGAAGTCGCACAGCAAACGTCAGGGAAACGTGCGGGTGGTGGCTGGTGGGTCGAACGTTGTGTGGCTTGATTGGATGATTGGCTGCAACGGTTGTGGAGGACACAGGAGGGCAAGTGGCTGGGGTGATGCGGTGACAGATGTCAAAAAAACGGGCAGTCGCGTTCTGGAGAGTGGAGGGAAAGAGGGAAGGAAGGTGACTGGATGAGGAAGCAGGCGAGGATGCGGTAGAATGGGAAAACCTGGCAGGGACCCCTGCCGCGTTGCTCTTTCTCTCTTTTCCACCCTGGTCCCTGCCTCCTTCTTTTTCTCATGACGGGATCTTTCACCGTTGGTCACCGTCTGCCATCTGGTGTTCCCCATGCCCAGTTGCAGTTGAGGGAGTCTAGTCCTTCAACTCCAAGGAACTGGCCATGTTCGTCCCATCCATCGAATTGGCTTCGGCCTCGGATTCGACCACCGCTACCACCACGACTCCCGTTTGCCATGTTTCTCGAAAGAACCAGAGTCTTGGCCCCTGGGAGCTAGAAGGGAAGGGTCTGACTGGATGACTTGTTCGGCCCTAACGGGTCACGGTTGGCATGATGTGATTCATGGCCAGAGATCTCTATTCTTGAGAGGGGTCGTCGAGGGCCTGCCAATGCCATGCAATGGCCCGGCCAATCCAGGCACAAGGGGAGAGCCGTTGCAGCCGCCTTTGCTTTTTTCCCGCAGCATTTCACTGGGCCAGCCTCGATTCTCGCCGACTATCCCCAGCTACCACTGGCAGCCTGGCCCCCGTTCTGCGGGATGCGTCTCCGGTTGCTACAGTGCCTCTTTGTGGAAGTCTTTCTCGCCTTTCCCAGCTGCAGCACTCGCTGGCCCTCGTCGACGTATGACGCAACAGAGCACGGCATCGGACGCAGACTATCGCCAACTTGGTCTTCCCCCATCTTTCTGGACAACCTGGGCCCCGGCCTTCGGTACGACCACCTTTCTCTGCTGGCAGGAAAATCCGGGACAGCTGCAGCATACTGGACATGCTAGCAAAATGGCACAATGGATGCTTACCTGATTTCTCATGTTTGCGCGCCTTCCGTCACCCAACCACTACCCTGGGCCGAGATGACGAGAGGCTTCTTGTACGAGTGTGCAGGTTTGCGGGAACTCGGCAGACTAGCAACCGTTGGCAAGCGTCACTCCTCTTTTTTGTTCTATGTCGAAGGCGGATGGACAGACGGTCGGATGGTGGATCTGAGTCGGTTGAGTTACCCCAGGATCAGGGCACAAGTCCGCTTTGTGGGCGACTTTGAATATCACCACCGACAGAGCCTGAATTCCGGTGACTACTGACACTGGAAAGAATAAGCTGATGGGCATTGCATCTGCCAATGGGACGGTATGGCAGCAACATGAAACGAAAATCGAGGTGGTGGGGGAAACATACACGTCTAGTGCTGCGGCTCATCATTTTGTGTGGCCATTGTTGCTCTTCGCCGTTGTTGCTCTTTGCTGCAAGTGAAGCCATCCCCAGCCATTTCACTATGCACATTTCAACCCATCAGAGTTTACCACGGTCATCCCAGCCTTCTTTCTCTTTGTGCCTCCCGATGAGCAACCCACACAGAGTCCACTTGTGGTTTCCCGGGCTCCGTCGATGAACGAGAACCCTGTCCTGTCTCGCCTTGTTCGGTTGCTTCCACCCTCATCCCACCCATGTCTGTGACCAGTCCGAATCTAGCACCAACAGGCCTGGAGGCAAGCGAACATGAATGATGTGGTTTGGTCTGAGAATCTGGTCGGGGACTCTGTTCGAGGCCTGGCTGATCAAGGTCGGCGGCACAATTGTTCAAGGCCCAAAAGAAGTCGTAGGTCGGGTTTCCCTGCTTCACCCAGGCGCCCCGCATACAGCTTGCCCACCGCACCACCAATACGACCCCCGGTAACCAAGCTACCAACCCTCTGCTTTCTTGAATCCCCAGTGACGGTGCCGTCACGGCACCCCTCGTCGAGATGATGTCGTGCAAAATCGCCATTCTTGGCATCACTGCTGTCACCGACTCGTAGCCTGTAGCACACAATGTCCTGTGTGCGTCGTACCTAGTCGTACGGCCTGGGCTTTGCTCGTCACGCAGACCCTCACTCCCGTCTCGTAGTATATATCTCCCATCCAGTCTCTTTCATATCAACAGTCTTCTTTTGCTCTTCATCCGCAACAACAAAATCAGAACATCTCACTCTTACTTCCCGCCTCATCTCATCAACAAGAGCCTCAGCTTTCGAGCTAAAACAGTCGCTTCTCTTCCCGATCTCTCATCAACGGCTTTTAAGCTTCTTCTCTCCAAACACCACCAACAAGCCAAAATGCGCTCCTTCGCCATCCTCTCCGCTGCCGGCCTCGCCGCCGCCCAGTTCACCTCCATCGTCATCACCGACGGCATCACCGCCACCGTGACCCTCCCGGTCTTCCCTGAGCCCACCGCCACGGCCATCGTGACCGAGACCGTCCCCTTGACCACCGTCACCGCTTCCCCCGAGCCTTCGGTCTCCACCACCGTCACCGTCCCGGAGGGCACCACCACCGTCTCCGAGGGCCTCACCACCGTCCCAGGAGGAGGCTTGACCACCACCACCCAGGTCGTCGTCAGCGACCCTCCCGTCACCGTGACGACTGCCATCGTCGTCCCCACCGGAACCGACCCCGTCGAGACTCTCCCTACCATTACCGACTCTGCCATTCCTTCCATCACCGCCGTCATTCCTCCCATCATCAACAGTGAGTTATCACCCCTTGCCCTGATTATGAAAGACCAATTGGACTAACATGACCTCTCAGCTACTCTCTCAACCCTCACCCAGACGTACTTCACCTCGTCTCCCAACGCCACCACCACCGGCCCCGTCACCGTGCCCACCGCTGCCGCCGACAAGGTCCAGAGCTCTGCTGCTGGCCTGATTGCCTTTGGCATTGCCAGCTTCTTCCTTTTGTAAAGGGAGTTTCCTGAGATTCGGGACTTGGAAAGCATGATGGAATAATGGGTTTACGCTTGAATGATGATAAGCGCGGTGCACACACACACACACACACACACACACACACTTACTTGACACGGGATTCATGAGAAAGCAAAACAGCACTTGCTTTGGACATGTATTATGACTCCTTTTAACGGCTTGGAGCAACGGCGTTGGATATCTTGCATACGATGATGAAGTACGGTCATCATGAGATAGCATTAATACTGCTAATTAATTTTCAAATAAATACTTTCACATATATTATGCTCATTCACATCACCTTTGAGATTTAACCTTGCCGCTGCAGAGACTGCGTGGGGAACATTTCTCAAGCACATGTGCCTTATACATATATATATATACTATACAAACAAAAAGGAAAGAACTAACAAAAGAGTTCACCCCCCCGGTGGCGAACGGGGGCTACATCTCTGGGTGCACATGCTGGGATTTTTGTCGACTTGAACTCGGGACCTCTTGAGCCTTCACCGATTAGGCTGTTCGTGGACTTCAACCACTCCACCACCCAGCCAGTTTTGACCTGACCCCCGAGGGGGCGCCTGCTGGCTGGTGACGGGAATGAATTTGGAGGGGTATATGAAGTGTTCCTTCCGTGTATTCACTCATGTGTATTCGGGAGCCGGACAGACAATGTAAGTTGAGAACCTTGAAAGACTTGCCATCATGGTATACGATGATCCATCCCTCCCCTCTTCTTGGCCCTGCGCTTCTCTGTAGCGCCGTTTATATTGAACTCCCACCACTTCCGTAGCGGCCGCCGTGTCCCTCGGTCTGCCTAGCCAATACTTCCAAGTGCGATACCATCAGCGCATGTTCATCCAGCAGCGGCGCGGCACGATGCCCAGTGTCCCATTTTTGTCCTAAGAACAGGTCCCGGTGGCATCTTTCATTAAGAAAAATGTTTGCCTCCACTGTTACCTCTGCGGCACCATGTAATCTCCTCCATTCCCGCGAAATGGAAATAGTAGCAAGAAGGAGAGCAGAATCCTTCATGCGCCGTGTCACGCAACCAAGTCTTGTGATACGCGGGCGGCTAGAGTATTTGTCCAACCGTGGAGGCTTCCTCCCGTGCAGGTCCTTAGCCCGCAAGTGGCAATCTGCTGTTGTGTTGATGCGCAATGAATGAGGATCAGCTTCGGGCGCTTGTATATACCGCTCACGTGGTGTGCTTATTCCGCGCTCGTAGTTTCTGCGCTGGACCTTGTGGTTGGGCGACGTGCTAGGCTGGCTGGCGGCGCGAGTATCTGTAGTGCTTCTCGCGCAGTTGAAGTAACCGCTTCGTGGCGCGGCATTCTTATCTTGGAACCTGAAGATAGGTCTTCTTCAAGCGGCGACGGGAATCTGAGCGGATGCCTCCTCGACACCAGGTTCAGCTTCATCTTCGGGGTCCTCAGGGAGGTCGTCCTACAAATCGCGATTACATGTTAGTCATACACCTATTTCCACGTGAAGTTTTCATACGGGACAGAAACCGAGAGAAACGGGAAAACGCACCTTATCAAAGATGACGCGAATCATGAGACTGCAGCTGGGACACACGGCAATGTCCTCGTCGTCGCGCAAGTCGGCCAGGGCGATTTGGAACTTGTCGCCGCAGGGGCATGGGTAGTGGTAGATCTGCATGTCCTCGTCAAAGGTCATATCTTCAATCTCTATCTCGTCGTAGATGGAAATGTTGTCGTCGGACATTTTGGCGGTGTCGTGGTGTCGCGATATAGGTGTATGGGAGTATTGCGATTTAGTCTTGCTAGGATGATGGCGATGGAGTCATTCAAGTTGAGGGGTGGCAAGCCGACTTAGAAGAAAAAAAGAATCAGACAAAAATAAAAAAAAAAGCTGCGGGAGGAGTTGCCCCGCGATGTGGCTGATGAGTCCGCCAGAGTTGAGCCACATTTGATTAGATGATGGAGCCTCAGGCACACAAGCCAAAGAACCACAGAATACAAATCACATGCCATCGGCAGCCAATTCACATGGGAACGGGCCAAAAGGGCCATTTTCCGGGGTTGGCCAATCACGCCGTTCGCCGCTACGGGGCCGCTCTTCTCCAGCACCCATGTACCGTGTCACTCCGGGGAGCCGAGGGACAGAGAGGTCCAACAGCGCCAGCTTTCCCCCATTTTCCCCAGCGGAATCCAATGCTCAAATCACCCCAGTGCTAAATCAGAACAAAGACCCGAGCCACCGAAGCGGTCCAGTGTTATTTTAACGTTTTGGCTGCTGAATCTGGAAGCGGAAGGGGACTGGGCTTGGTAACTTACCTACCGCTACCCCCCAAGTGCCCCAATCGAAAGCCTCGTCCGAAGGACCAGCCGTGTGACACTCACCCCCAAGCACCCACAACCAGCCATGGCTGTTGTCAACATCATTATCTTCCCCTTTCTGACTGACTGCGAACACCTTTGATATTCTCCCCCGCGATACACCCGTGATCTCTTGACGACCGACGGACCTCGATTGAAATACCGCGACGAATGCGCTGACGATACAATCCCATCGTCAACCGACGGACGTTCCCCCATAGCCGCTGGTGTGACGTAGCCGCGGCATCTCGTCCATCTTCACAAGCAACACAACCACGACCCTCATACCCCCCGAAAGACATCGCGAGACGAAAAAGAAGTCGGGATCGCCGTCCATAAACAAGCGGCGCGCGCGCGCAGAGACACCAACCCCCGAAACCACCGCCCATAATGGCCGCCCAATCCAAAGTCTCCCTCATCGGGCTCCCCTCAAACCGCACAGTCCGCAACCTCGCCCTCCAGCTCACCCAGCTCTACCTCCAAAACCGCACGCGCATCTCCCGCGCCGTCTGGATCACCCTCTTCGTCGCCCTCGCGAACCGCATCCGCCGCGCCATCTCGGACCAGAAGGCCGCTTCCGCGCGCGAGGCCGCCGCCCGCGAGTCCCGCGCCACCGTCGCCGCCCCCTCGGACGAGGACATGACCAAGAAGCGCAAAAAGGTCGAGCTCAACCGCGAGTTCTTCCGGTCCCTGCTGCGTCTGCTCAAGATTGTCATACCTGGATGGCGGAGCAAGGAGGCTCGGCTGCTCATCAGCCATTCCTTCTTCCTTGTTGTCAGGACGTTGATCAGCCTCAAGGTCGCGGCCATGGACGGCGCTATTGTCAAGAGTTTGGTCAAGGGTAACGGGCGAGAGTTTTTGATGCGCATCGTATGGTGGATGTTGATTGCTATCCCTGCGACATTTACAAACTCAATGGTGAGCTCAGCTCCATGCTCGAATACACCCGTGTTGGAGTCGTGCTAATATGTTGTGGCAGTTGTCCTACCACCAAGCGGAGCTGTCGCTCAAGTACCGGACACGGTTGACGCAGCATATTCACGACAAATACCTCTCCAAGCTCACCTTTTACGGCATCTCTGCCCTTGACGATCGGATAAACAACCCCGACCAGCTCATTGCAGTCGATGTTGCTAAATTCTCAAACAGCTTGGCCGAACTCTTTAGCAACCTCGCAAAACCCGTCCTAGACATGGTACAAGCTTCCCCCTCAAGCTGCCTCTATCAACCTCAAAGACTAATGACTAGTAGACAATCTACACGCACTCGCTCTCACGTAGCGTAGGCGGCGAAGGCGTCGTCTCAATGGCCCTCCTCGTCCAACTCTCCGCAAACGTAATGCGCGCCCTCACCCCGCCCTTTGGCAAGTACGTCGCCGACGAGGCCCGTCTCGAGGGTGAGTTCCGCTTTCAGCATTCGCGCCTCATCGACCACGCCGAAGAGGTCGCCCTCTACTCGGGCCACGAGGCCGAAAAGGACACCCTCGACAAGGGCTACTTCACCCTTATCAAGCACGTAAACTACATCCTCCGACGCCGCTTCTACCACGGCTTCATGGAGGACTTCGTCATCAAATACTTCTGGGGCGCTCTCGGCCTGCTGCTCTGCTCCGTGCCGGTCTTCGTCAAGATGCCAGGTCACATCGCCATGAATATGGGTGATCGCACCGAAAGCTTCGTTACCAACCGCCGCATGCTACTGTCGGCCTCTGACGCGTTTGGTCGCATCATGTTCTCCTACCGCGAGATCATGGAGCTGGCAGGTTACACCTCCCGCGTCGACTCCCTCCTCGAGGTCATGAACGACATCCGCGCCGGCCGCTTCGAGAAGAAGCTCGTCTCCAGCTCGGGCACCGAGAACAACGAGGCCGTCCTCAAGGGCCGCGGCACCGTCGTCGAAAGCAAGGATATTCAATTCATCAACGTGTAAGTCATACATTTTGCAACAACCAACTCATATGCAGACTAACACTCCAAAACAGCCCTATCATCTCCCCCAACGGTGACGTCCTCATCAAAGCCCTCTCTTTCTCCCTAAAACAAGGCGATCACCTCCTCGTAGTCGGCCCCAACGGCTGCGGCAAATCCTCCCTCTTCCGCATCCTCGGCGGTCTCTGGCCAGTCTACGGCGGCACCGTCCATAAGCCCCCCTTCTCCGACATCTTCTACATCCCGCAACGCCCCTACCTCTCCCGCGGCTCCCTCCGCCAACAGATCACCTACCCAGACTCCCTCCGCCAGATGCGCGCCAAATCCGTCACCGACGCAGACCTCCTCTCCATCCTCTCCCTCCTCGGCCTCGAGCACCTCCCGGAACTCTACCCAGAGGGCTGGGACGCCGAGGCCGAGTGGCGCGACGTCCTCTCGGGCGGCCTGCAGCAGCGCGTCGCTATGGCGCGGTTATTCTACCACCGGCCCCGCTACGCCATCCTCGACGAGTGCACCTCCAGCGTCACCCTCGAGACGGAAAAGGTCATGTACGATAACGCAAAGGCGCTGGGTATCACCCTCATGACCGTCAGCCACCGCCGCAGTCTGTGGAAGTACCACAGCCGCATCCTCCAGTTTGACGGACAGGGCAACTTTGTCTTCACCAAGCTCGACGCCGATCGCCGGCTGAAGCTCGAGGATGAGAAGGAGGACCTGGAGGTCTTGCTGCGGCAGGTGCCTGAGATTGAGAGGCGTATTGCCGAGTTGACGGCCGCTTAGATGACGGTGTTGGTTACTGCCCTCTTATCTTTGATGGTTTCCATGGGCCAGGTTGTAGCGGTGCATTTTCTTCAATTAGTTGATGACGGAAAGGGTGGCAAATCTCGAATGAAGAAAGCATGATTCGATGGATGTTGGACGATTATCTTATTTTTGCAAATTTTGTACACAAAGGTTTGTAGAAACAACACCTACAGAGGATACGGGCGTAGAACAGGATAGGCAAATCGAAAGAAATAATACCACAACTCACAACCTATCCGTGCATTCGAAATACCCCAACTCATGGCAAAGCTTGACGTGCGCAAATATTGGTTAGGTTTGAGGAACCAATATGCTTTAGACTCCTTGCTCGCCACCTGAGGCTTGTCAATCTTCCTGAATGCATCCTGAAAATGCAGAACTCCACATTTGTCCAACTCAATGCTGTTGGTAGATCAACTGGCAGCTGCCATCTACCTCTCTACCTGCTTCGAAGACACGCCGCCTACCAACGTCCACCACGGGTATCAAAGCTGGACAATTCCGCGTCTCCTTCTGTCAATCGACAAGATTTGTCGGATGGAAGCGGCAGCTCTCGCTATGTATGCTGTTGTCAAGCAGTAAAATACGCTTATGATCCGCCCCGCACTCGTAGCAGAACTCGTGCTTGCATTTGGAACCTAGGAATCGGTCTCTAGGTTAGATGTTTCTTGAATTTCCCTCCCGATATCTGCTTGGCTGCAAGCACCGTGGCTCACTCTCGCCTACACTAGGGGCCCAAGACCCCGGCATTGAACGCTGTGCGACCGTTCCCAGATAGAGTAACAGCCCCAACAGAATTCGTAGCGGCATTTAATGCCTGCGATGATGTTGGCTTCAGTTTGACAGGTACAACGCGGCGATAAGCAAGTGAAAAGGACTGGACAGGGGACCAAACATGAGAGACACAAGAACAAGGGCACTTACAAGTCATGTGCGAACTACCAAATTCCTGTCAGCTTCACCTGTCGCTCTGAGGTTACAGAGGGTCACTTACCACCCAGAGTTCTTCTCAATGGCCCATCCACAACCAGGGCATGGCTTTGTTGTCCGGTTTACGGTCACTCGACTTTGCTCTTCTTCCGCCTTTCGGCGAGCGGCAACTTTCCTCGCCAGGGCTACCGCCTTTCGGGCTCTTTCCCTTTCGGCACGCTCTCTAGTCTCATTCTGTTGGATCTCCGCTTGTTGTTCGGCCATTAGGCCCTGCGCCATTGCCCGATCGGCAGCCTCTTGCGCCTGTCGCGCCGAGTCAAACTCATCATGCTCCATCTCGATGCGCGAGCGGAAATTTTCTGGGTCTTGAAGCAGCGCATCAAGCTCTTGACATGACAGGTTCTCGTGCCATGTTACGTTATGGCTAAAACAAGATCGTTGACCGCAATGCAAACATGTCACGATGGGCTGATCTGCGCCGGTATCGTGAAGTTGGCCCGAGCCACAATTTGCCGTACACCAAATGAACTTATCAGCTTCAGCCATGGCAGCGCGAAGAGCCAAAGCCTCGTATCTTGGAAAACGTCAGTGTTTTTGTACCCAAGAGAGGCCAAGGGGGTATACCGGGCAAATGTCTCTTCGTCTGCGTACTTCTGAATGTCGACGTATTCTAGCAACTCGCGGCATTCTGGGCACTGAATGTCGGTCCATAACTTGCTGTTCAAGTCTGATTTGATGGACATTCGAAGGCACTCCAGACACGCTTCTGGCGGGTGAGTACATGTTGGAGTCACACTGAGGACAGGAAATGACGAAATATCTCTTGTCTCCGCACAAATCGGGCATTCTCGAGAACCGCCCAGGTCATTAGCTGGTAGCCTTTGCCTTGTAACAATAACATCTGTTGTGTCTGCCGCCTTGTGATATCTCTGGCCAAAACTATGACTCGTCAGCAATGCTGAACTGAAACATGAATGTTGACAACGAGAAGTGTTAACGCTGAATTGCGCAATCCCCAATTCATTGATGAAGGCTGATAAAGAGTATCAACCGAGCTTCAGGGTGCATTTACCTGAAATCATCAGCTCCGAGATCCGTGGATCGAGATCCCGATCCTGAATCTTGTCTGCGCAGAAACGCAACCGTCATTGCTTGCTCCTTCTGCTCAAGAAGCTCAACATAGGGGTTGTTCGAAGCCAGCGACGGGACCTTCGACGTTGATCTTGACCGTGTGGGCGGCGATGACACTGGTGGAGTACTAGCCGCGGTGCTGGAGCTGCCGCCTCTTGTTTGTGGTGAAAACGGGGTGATATCGAAATCCTCAAGAATAGACGCTGGTGTTGGTCGGTAGCCCCTTTGTGGTGGTGGAGTTGAGGAGGATGGAATCGCAGCCTCTGTAACCGTGGCTGTCGACTTGGCTACCGGGAGTGGGAAGTCGAAGTCTGCCAAAATATCAGCGCTTATAGCGCGGTAGTAGTTGACTCGACGCGGAACCTCTGGTAAGAGGGCTGGTGGTCGGGGCTGATCGTGACGAGCACGCCGTGCTGATGTGCCTTGCTCGTTGTTTGCGTTGTTTGATTCATCAACATCCATAGCCAGCCCCCAATCGTATGCCGGGGCGGGATCGAGCCCATCGCTGCCAAAGCCTTCCACCAGAGAGGGATTGGCGCTGGAATGATAGCTTGGTGGTAGTCCGCTGGTTGGAGGAGCGAACATCTTCGTTAAGGGGAATTCTTCGTCATGTGGCACGAATCTTGGCGATGAATCGCTTGATGCGTCTGTATGCTGCCGGGGCGAGCTCTCTTCCAGAGCTATGATTGCGGGAATAGCTACTCGTGTCGCCGCTGATAATCTTGGAGCGTCTATGGAGCGCTCTGGAGTTCCGTCAACGAGAAAGTCCGCAGTCAAAAGATGAGACGTCGAAGGGATTGCAGTAAGACGAGACGCGATCTTCGGGTGCGACTCTGGAGAAGGGGAGTCGAATCTAAGAGACGAGGTGAAATGGCTCTCTTCCGTGGTATCGTTTGGCCGTTCCCCGCGCGCTGAAGTGGACCATTGAGAGGGGGGCAAGGACGTGTTTGTTTCGGACTCTGATGAACCGTTCGTGGTTTGCGGATCGTGTTGAAATGCTCCAGTCAATCTTCCCTTGAAAGATCGAAACATGGTGAAAGGGCGGCAAGCTAGCTGGGATGTCCCTGCTGATTGCTTGGAGTTCAACTCGGACCTTTAACCTTGCATCGCCGTCCAAGCATAGAGCTGATGCAGAAAGGCCACGAGGCAACGTGTTCGCAGTGTGGCTGGAGGGTTTAGCAGCCGGGTACCTATCAGGGCAGAACGACTGACAACAAAAGTAAAGGATAAGTATTAGAAGCCGGTCACGGTACCTAGTCCAGACGAACGTTAGATGGCGGCTCTAACGTCGAGGTGTCTTCGGAGACGAAACCGGGGCGCGGACTCTAGGCTCAATGGCCTACACTCATACGTCTTGCGGCTGCTGGGAGAAGGGGAATGCGGTTCTCGCGGTTTGCCAGGCGGGATATGATGTATCGCGGCTTGGCTCAACCTTGTGAGGGCGTTCCGAATGAATGATGACGGCGGGCGCATGAGGCAACGAACTGAAAGGGCATCAGATGAGGCCGAACGAGGGGCGTTGGCGAACCTTGACGGTGGGAGGAGTTCCAGATTGGCGTCCAAGTGGTTCATGCCATGGTCAGACAGCTCCGAGGCGAACCTGCCTTGAATGTTTCTTCCACTTTGGGAAGCGATGTGTACGTACCGTATGTATGTAAGTACCTCTGGAGGAGGCAGATGTACCTACCGTGGGTACCTGAACGTCTCCACAGATCGCCTGAACCCACTCGCTAGCGCATGTCACTGCCCTTTGCCCGTCCTTAGCGGCCAACTGTTAAGCCTCGCTCAACCCCACCAAAGTCAATGGGCAGACTTCGCAGGTACCAAAGGCGGCCGGTTTTTGGAATCAAAGTCAAACAACCTGACAGTTCACCTACTTGCCTAAGCCCATTTGAAAGACAGAACAAAGCCATTTGCACATTTCTTACTTGCATTCTTTATACTTGCTTCAGCCTCAGACCCAGGGAGTGAACCGATCGGTTGTCTTTATGGGAACTTTGACATGCAACTCTTTCCATAACGCCTACACCAGGCTCCAAGAACCCCGTCATTGCACGTAAGACTCACGGAGAGGGCTCTTGTGATAGCCTCTTGTTGTCCACATGGATTTGACACCTCATGAAGACTCTTCAATCAAGCAGTGATGCTTCATTCAATGTCACCCCACAAGAATGACTCATGGGAAGCAATATAGGGGACTATTAAGTTGACAGAGTGCACCTGGAGATTATTTGCTTCTACTGTCCTTAATGTTTTCCAATTGGGTAGATCAGCCAAACTGGTCCCGTAATATGTGCAATTCGGGAATATTGCGGCAATCCTTATATAGCAAATAAGCCATTGCACCGATACTAGTGTACCTAGCAAATGAAGGATATTAGTGTGAGATACCTAGGTCTCCTAGCCCCCCCAACGGAAGTTTGTCCATCCACCAGCTTCCTGCCTCTCGCGGTCGCTTTTAGCGTAATAGAGGTGGCTCAAAAGCGTACGATCCCCATTCTCCTGGAACCTGTCACGCTTTTCTCGCGGTCCCCACGCCACCAGCATCCGTTGGCGTCGCACAAGCTGAGGTTCCTTGATGACATCCTTGCGGCCAATCTGTCGCATGTATAGTGCCGGCGTAAGAGTGCAAACGTTGAGCAGGTGGTGATATAACTCCTTTTTAGTAGGCTGGGGGTCAATCTTTGTCAAATTGAAAGCCTTGCGGTTCTGGACTATGTTCTTGCAGTCGAGGTCTTGCAAATTGTCGAGAAAGTCGGTTGAAGTTTGCATCTCGCCGTCGCCACCCCAAACTATGTATGGGTTGATGTCGAAGTAGAAATGGTTGGTGGAGACCTGAATCTTCTCGTAGAGTTGCATCGCGGGCTTAATGCAAATCTGTTCGAAGCTCCTGAAAAATGCATCTATCTTGTCTCTTCGACAGAAGATTTTAAAAATGCTCGCAAGTTCGATCGTGAGCTCGCGCAATTTCTTTTCCCGGCAGCCCTTGAAGTCGCGGGAGCTCAAGATTGCATTGTATGCCTCTGCCGTCCAAGTTCGTATCGCGAAGAGATCTGCAAGATGCATCAGTTATCAATACAGATGTTCAATGGTAACCCTGCAAGAATATTCTGGTACCTCGCTTTGGGTCGACATGATTCTGAAGCGCTGTTTCCACGAAGCTGAGGACTTCGACGTAGTTGGCGATGGAGCCGTACATGATATTTTGGAAAATGTTCTCGTTGATGAACCTCATGATAGTTGCAACAATAATGTCTTCGTCCGTTTCTGGAAAGACTGCGCCATGAACTAGGTCAGGATATTGGTGTATGACCTGCTTCAACTTGAGGGCGTCGCTAGGCCTCCTACGGGTAGCCGTCATCAGGTCTTCAACCCCCTTTTCATGGTCATCCAGATAGGGATCCATGAACTTGGAAACCCAATCGCTGATTCCCTCGACGAGATCATCGTATTCCTATCGGCCTGTCAGATAACTCTCGCTGGGTGTCTGGGGAGATACTTACGCGCCCAACTTCCTCAGGAGTGAGCTCCTTGCGGTAGGGCTGAAGGCTAAATATGTGAGATTGAGCATCTCTGAGTTGTTCTTTCAAAGCCGCGTTCTCCGTGCTGAGCTCATTGATTTTTGACGCAAGAGGGGCCGTGTCTTTCTCGATCTCTGTAATAGTTGAGGTTACGGTAGACTTGATCTCGCCTATCCTCCGCTCTGCTCGTTCTACCTTCTCCTCTGCAATCTCAGCTCGAGCCGTTGTTGACTTGAGCCTGTAGCGCAGCTCCATGATTTCGCGGCGTAGCAATGAGTCATCACTGGAATCTGCTTCGCCTCCGCCGTCGCGTGCATTGGGGATAACATCTTTCTCGGAAAACTCTCTTGATGGCGACGAAATGTCAGCACCAAGATCGATCAGGTCGCATTCGACAAAAGAAGATGATGTTACTGTCGAAGAAGGCGATAGAGGATGACGAGAAGAATTGGAGGCGGGATAATGATTGAAACGAGTGGCAACAAGGCCTTTGGGTAGAGCTTGCCTGGGTCCGCTGCTCTGAGCCCCGTTCTCCGGAGCAGGTATCTCGACCTTGGTGAAGCCCATTTTGTCAGTGTCAGAAGTCGCGTGTGGGCCGACTGGGTCTATTGTGGCAGTTGCTTGATTCCCCGGGGCTTGACTGTAGGTAAGTCTCGAGTCGTCGAGGATCATGGCACCAGCATCAACGTCGAGGGGTCTCTTGTCCGGAATTGGTGGGCTGTGATCCTCGCGGTGCTGCGGAAGAGCCGGATCTACCTGTCTGAGATCTTCCATCATGCCGAAAAGCAGTCCTGGAAAATGGCAACGATGAACAAGATGTTTGGATGAAAAGAGAGGTCCGAGTCTACCTGTGCATCAGAAAAAAGAATGACTTGGAGGGATGGGATGTTGCTGGAGGAGAGGCCTGAGGGAAGTTGCACGGACAAACCAAGGAAGATTCCAGTGTCTTGAGGAACCTACCTTATCCAAGGTCGGGTACTCAGGCCAGGTACCTTGCATATCTCGAAATGCCGCCTGTGGTGCCCAGCCCAAGACAAAAGTTCAAGGTCATACATCGAACCTTATTGTGTGATGAATCCTGGGGCTGAGAGGGCTGCCCAGAATAGGAAACCTGAAAGAACACCCTCAAGTCTCTCGAACATCTTTGGCGCTTGATTTGCAGTCGGCCTCTCATGGGCTTGTCTTGGTATCAGTAGGAAGCAAGGCAGCTTTCGGTGAAGGAGGGCTGTTGCTGCATTGGAAGCTGCCTGCTCAGTAACCCCGCCAAGTGGGGCCGGACAACGGCGGGTGGGGCACTGCTGAAATACGTACCTTTAAGGCTGACACCCTAGTTGTGCTCAGAAGTACCGATCCACTCCATCAAAGTCACTTTCTTTAACAGGCATCCTGACCTTCGCCAGAAACAGCTCAACACGTTGGAGTGATGCTGGGAGGCAGTGAGGGTTGAACACTTTGGAAAAACAGTGGCATAGTACGGACCGAAAGGTGCCTCATGAAGGTGCCTGAGCTACATGGCATGCCGGACGAGTATCTCGGCGCTTAGGCCTACGACATGTCGATACATCCAGACGTGTCTGACAATGGAAGTCAGAAGCCGCATGAGCTTGACGCATAAGGCAGTGTTTCTCCAGGGGGCTGATTACTCGATTCAATGATTGATAGCTCTCTTTCATGTGCAGTCTTATTCGTGCCTCGCTTTTTTGTCTACCTTAGTCTGGTATAGATACCTCTGAAGTTTACCTACTCGTACCTGCCTCAGAAAGCTTGATCGGCCAGGGAAGGAGCTACAAGCAAATCGGAGCTTCCTTCCTTACCCGTTTGCGCAACGCCCCGTCAAGGACGTGAAGACCAAGAAGGTTCAGCCAGAGCCTCTTGCTGCCCTGCACCCTTCAACACATCCACCCAAGCTTCATCAAGGCAGATTTTCTTTCGCCTGCTGACCTCTACGTACCTTGCCCAAGCACATGCTTCCATCAAGCTTGATGAGGCCCGGCTTCTGACATCGCCCTCCTTCCTATCACCTCAATTTTTCCTCCTTACCTTTTTGCACCTCTTTCTACTGCGACCAGGCCATCCTGAATAATTGAAATCTTCTTCACCCTCTTCTCGGGTCCGTCAAGCCTACTCGGATACAGCTTCATTTGGAAACACACAGGGCTTCCACTACACCGACCCCAAGACTTTGATTTGTTCTGGTGGATGACAGCCGAACATCGACTTGCATCTGCCTTCTACATCCATACACACTTGTTATCGCTTCTCAGCTTTGATACCTTCTGCAACACCCGGCAGCAACACAACGCCTAGTCATGGACGCCTTTGACTTTGGGCAGCTGTCCGTCAGCGGGCGCAAGATCATTGTCGGCATCGACTTTGGTACCACTTATTCAGGAGTAGCGTGGGCTGAAACCCAACGTCCCGATCGACGAACTGCCATCACTACCTGGCCGATCAGCAAGACCATCCGCGAGGGCGAATCTTCGGACAAAGTCCCTACCAAGCTCCGATATGCCGGCGACGAGGTTCAATGGGGCTTTTCAATCCCCGTTACTGCACCACAAGATGAAGTTGTCGAGTGGTTCAAGCTGTGAGTGCCTTCAATCCCAATCAAACTCGGTCTTGGCATAATGTGTCCGGATGTTATAAGACGCAACAGAGCTAATGTATTCCAGTGACCTCGATCCTTCTCTCCAAAGCATGGGTCAAGCTGTCTCCTCAGAGGCTCGAGGTGGCCGCAATGTCGACAAGCTTGTGACGGACTACATTTCTGCCCTGGGCAATCATCTCGTCTACACTTTGAAGGAGAAGCTCGGAGAACAGGTTGTCAACACCACACCGTTGGAATTTGTTGTCACGGTGCCCGCTATCTGGTCAGATCTCGCCAAGGATAAGACCAAGCAAGCCTGCCAAAGGGCTGCTGGCCTCAACACTGTTACCAACACTGTTGCTCCCATCCATCTTGTCTCTGAGCCCGAGGCTGCTGCCATCTATGCCTTACATGGCCTGGACCCACATGGGCTCAAGGTGGATGACACTGTGGTGGTTGTAGATGCTGGAGGAGGAACTGTGGACTTGATCTCGTACACAATTACCAGTCTAAAGCCTATTCTGGAGGTCCAAGAGGCTGCTCCAGGATCTGGTGCTCTGTGCGGCTCGACGTTCCTCAACATGCGCTTTGCCAAATTTCTGAAGGCTAAGCTGGGCAAAGAAGACGGATTTGACGACGAGATCATGGCCGAGGCCATGGAACAGTTCGAAAAGAAGGCAAGCTTATTTATAACTTTGATCACTCTTTGACCAGGTATCTTGACTAGAGCTCTTTGACTAACGGTGCACAGGTCAAGCGACAGTTCACGCTCGGCGCTGCTCCAGACGACACCTACACCATTCCAGTCGGTGGTCTGGCGAACAACAAAGAGCTGGGAATCAACCGTGGTCGTTTCGCCTTGAAGGCATCAGATCTCCAAACCATCTTCGAGCCCGTTGTTCTCGAGTGCATCAAGCTTGTCAAAGACCAGATCACAGCAAGCAATGTGCCGATTCGTGCTATTCTCCTTGTCGGTGGTTTTGGCGCATCCAACTATCTCAAGGAGCGTTTGCGCAACGCTATCGATAAGAGCATCCAGATCATGCAGCCACCCAATGCTTGGCAGGCAGTTGTTCAAGGCGCTGTCATGAAAGGTCTAGCTCAAGTATCTCCTGACAAGCTTACGCAGGTCAAGGTGCAGAACCGCAAGGCCAGGAAGCACTATGGCACCGAGTGGCGAAGCAAGTACGATGCCAAGCTTCACAAGCATCTCGAACAGAAGCGACACTGGTGCGGCTTGGATGGTTGCTACAAAGTGTACACCATGGAGTGGTTCATTCAACGCGGCGATAACGTCTCCGAAAACGAACCCTTCTACACATCGTTCGTGTGGACCGGTCTGGTCAGTCAGGGCCGCATCAAGAAGATCAAGATGGATATCTACGCAGATCGCAACCAGAGAATTGCGCCTGTTGCTCGGGATGAGAATGTTGCAATGCTCGTTCATGTCGAGGCTGATGTCGGACACATCCCCGAGCACATGCTCTCCCGCCGCCAGGGACTTGATGGCCAATGGTACTACGAGCTGAATTGTAAGATCGAAGCCGTCTATCTTTCGGCCTCAACCACGTACACATTGCTCTACAACAGTGAGTTTCCCTTTCACTGGGCATCTTGACACGAACGTTAACCCCTTCTAGATCAACGGTACAACACGGTGACGGCAGAGTATGTTTGATCTCGTTATGCTTTGGCTGCAGACGCATGTAGTTGGGAAAGCACCTTCCATCTGGATACGCGACCATTTTGGGGCAGGAGATTGATGAGCACATATGAAGAGGTAACAGTGTACACAACGCAAACATCGTGTGGCGTTTCCACTCCAGGAGCTCGGCTTCTCTGGATGGAACAATGAAGTTTATTGAATTCCAAGCCATATCGAGTATTTCATGCGCCCATATGACATTGATACTTGGATGAACACTTTCTTGATTGGCCAATACCATGATCAAATTACTTTGCTTGACCCTAAGACGCTGATCGTTTTAACTCGGTCGTCAGAGCCTGGAATCCGTGTAAGGGATCCGTGGTTGCTATTGGCTATTTGGCGTTGTGGGGAATTAATCACACGTCTGGCACTGTAGACGGAATGACAATGGGCGGCGGAAGCGAAGATGAGGTGAAGAAGACAACATTGGAACATCGGGACGAAAGAGACAGCTGAGAGAACTTAGTTTCAAACTACCCGTTTGGGAACTTGGGGACACTGGATCTTGACTTGGTTCAGTCGGCTCTCCTTGAATGTTCCCCTTCGGCGCGACGCATCCCCAGGTAGTTCCAAAGTTTTTGACACCAACGAATGACCTGTGGAGAGTTACTTAGACTACTGCTAACATGATCGCAGGGAGCTCTAGCTAACGTTGGCTGTACCCTAAAAGGGAATGGAACCATTTTAGCTGAATGCCGATGTGGCCCGGAGGCGTTATCAGTGGTCAAGATAGAGGAATCAGACCCCTGCACAAAATCTGACCGAGGCCAAATTTCATGACAATCAAGACCTCAACCCGGGATGCGCGACTTTGACTCCTTTCCTCATCACATCAACAACTTCAAGGTCGCCGGGAAAGAACCACACGAAAACACAACTCTAACGATCAACCACATCACTGCGCTGTTCGTAACCCCAGGTAACCCCTACAATCACGATGCAAACCAGATCTGACCCTGAACAGGTTGAAGGTAGAGGCGACGACGCCGCCCACTGCAAAGATGGCGACGAGCACACCGTCGCGGGCTGGCTCACCGTGGCCGGCTCGTTTCTCGTCTACTTCGTGTCCTATGGCTACATGAATAGCTTTGGGTACTTCCAGGACTACTACCTCGGCCATAGTCTGGCTGGGTACCCGAGCTCGGTCATCGCGATCATCGGGTCGCTCCAGCTTGGTCTTATGAACCTCATCCAGCCTGTCGCCGGTGGTCTCGCCGATTCGTACAGCCCGAGCATCCTCTACGCTGTCGCGGCTGTCGGGGCGATTGTCTCCAGCGTCGGCGTCTCATTCGCCCAGCCAGGCCACATTTGGCAGTTCATCCTCACTCAGGTATGTGCCGTCACTATTGCCCGACGTGCCGAGATCGATCTAACGTTAACAACAGGGCGTCATCTTTGGATCAACCGCCGTGTTTGGTACAGCGGTCTCCTTGCCTCTCGCTAGTCAGCACTTTACGAGAAGACGCGCATTAGCCATTGGTATTGTCGCTAGCGGGAGCAGCGCGGGAGGAGTCTGCCTACCCATTATGTTCTCTCATCTTGTGCCACGTATCGGCTTCGGCTGGGCTTTGCGAATTGCTGCGCTGATTGCTCTAGTATGCTACGGGATCGCTATTCTCATCTCGCGGCCCAAGCTGCCACGCAAGCCTGTGAAATCCATCTGGTCTATTGTGGATTTCAATGGCTTCCGCGACCCCCGATACTCTATCCTGGCGCTTGCTAATGTGGTCGGTAACTTTGGGCTTTACGTACCGTTCTACTACTTAGGTACGTGTTCATTTAAGCTTGGATAGTCTGACTCAATATGGCTTTGCGTTATTGTGTAAGCTTAAGGCAGACATCAACTATACCGTTCCAAGGTTGCAGACTGTCGATCCAGAACTCGATGTCCCTACTCAATGCCTCTTGACTGCGGGCTGACGGATGATGCCCTCATTGAATACAGCTAACCTCTTCACCAGAGCCGTACATCGCGGTTCACAATCCGGGAGCCGCGGTGAGGAACTACCTTCTCCCGCTTATCAACGGATCAAGCTTCTTCGGCCGAGTGATGTAAGTTATTGAGTCGTCCAATGTGCCATCATGAGTTCCACTGACGAATCCTAGCGGTGGATACGTAGCCGATCATACTGGTGGATTGAATCTCCTCTATCCACTGACGGCAATTTCGGGCATACTCTGCCTTACCTTATGGCTTCTATCCACCAGCGTCAGCATGATTGTAGCTTTTGCCTGTTTATACGGTATTTTCTTCTCATTACTTTATGCATGCATCAAGCTTGCGGGGCTCTAACTCGGCTAATCCAAATGTAGGCTTCTGCTCGGGAATATTTATCAGCGTCACACCGTCCGTGACCGTCAGACTCTCTCCAACTGATAAAGTCGGTGCCCGGCTGGGCGCATTCTCCATCTGGAGCACAATCGGAGTCTTCACCGGCACGCCCATAGGTGGCGCTTTCGTCCGACGAGGCACGCCGGAAGAGTATCAGCACCTGATCATCTTCACCGGCATGTGCCTCACGGCCTCTGCTGTCCTGCAGTTTGCGACGCGCATCCTCTGTGATAGAGATCTACGCAAGAAGTGGTAAAAATCTTCTGCTGTCGGGCAACAAGGCCAGACACCACGAGGTTGGCTTGTCTTGCGGTCCGGCAGCGAGCCGGCAAGCGAAGTTGGGGGCTGATTTTGTTGGAAAAGATCAGGGCAAGGGAGGGTATGGGGAACGGTGGAGTGCAAGAGAACATACGGATAGCCGAGGAGGATCTGCGCCAGGCAGGAAGTTGGCGATGGAGAGGCGGTCTATGATGTTGGGAGAAATTGGCATGGGGCTGAAATGTTGAGTTGGTTTATGGTCATGTCTGAGCCTTGGCTTCTACGGATGCTTACTTGGGGTGGAGCGCTGAGGTGCGGCATCCGCGTCGATCGGCGGGACTTCACGGAATCATCCGAATTGGATAGAAATCCAAGCCATCCGAACCATCTATGTAGTCTGCATAAGGTCTTCAGCCACATATAAAAACACGGATAGCATATGCGGTTCATAGCTTTTCGTCCATAGTCAACTGAATTGTGGTAGACATAATCCCGGTCGATGTTACTTCAAATATGGAGGCCCATGCTTGAATAGTTGTATGGATGCACTTCCACTACTTCTTGGCAGCCAAGGAATAGTCCAGCCTCCTCAACTACATATCAACAAATTACGTGGAAAGTCCCATATCATCAATGAGAAGAAACTCTCCATGAAATGCTATTTGGATGCAGATGAATGGGAAGCTTTGACTCATTGGCATCAAATGGCCGCATCGCGATATTTGCCGGAGAGCGTCCGAGATGAACTGGCTCTCTGCCAGTAGGGGCACAAGGTAAGGGAGGCAACCGTACTCCTTACTAGAACAAAAAACATGAGACACAAGCCAATTATCTACGTCATACAAACAAAAGCAGAAATAATTTTGGCACCTTTTTGTTCTTCTATTAGATGTGCTGATCTACATTTGTTAAATGGAGTAATTTCTCGCGGCACTCTGGAGCAATGCTCGGTGGTTTGGACAGCTTATCGTCTATAATCCAGACGTCCAGTCTCGATGGGACCTAATGCTTATATGATGAGTGAAGTCTTTATTTCATGAGTTTCATATCTGCAAACTGCGACTAGTCAAAGTCTTCGCGCGTTGCCTGGCTCCAGCAACAGCACAACTGTGAAGGTGCCTCAGAATCGGCGTTTGAGTCTCGGAAGATGGCCATCGTATTCCCCGGATAGCCGAGACTCATTTGTCTGCCGCAGTCGAATGCTTTGTGGCTGCCACATGAGTTGTGGATAGAAACCATAAACTTTTCTTTTCAACGTGGGAACCCTGGATAACCCGGCGCTTTCCGCACTTGCTGGTTCGCATGAATCCCGCTCACAGTCCCAATTCTTGACGATCGCTCATATTTCTGCCGTGGCCTGAGGGACTATTCCACTTAATAGAGAAAGCAGAATGAGGCAATTCGCATAGTGAGGTGGCAATCCGTCTCCATGCTGCCGCCATTCAGGGGAAATCACTGCAGCCTTTGTGATATCTGACATGTTGGATGTAAACCTCTCGAGCGGTCAAAAGCAGTTGTGGGACATGACCTTATTAGCCGCCGGGTTATCTCTCGGGGGATATTTGTTCTGCTCGGCGCTTACGGTTGGAGAATTATCGTTTGTCGCCGGTCCCATCTGCATTCCGATTGCGTTCCACCTTACTCAAGCTCTGCTCAGGCAATCTGCGCGGACTTAGCCTGCAAACGAGGAAAACATTCAGAGAACAAGTGATACGGTAAACACGACGGGTCAGGTGGTGGCATGCGCTCAGGAAGACTTTGTAAACAAAGGTATCGGTAATGAGCCAAGAAACAATCTGAAAGTTGATTTTTGAGGCGAACTCACCAAGTCATTGAGTAAAAGCAAAGCGGACTTCAAAGAGGGGGGGAATGGAGTCGTGCTTTCGCCCGCTAATGAGTGTGGGCAGAATGAGGTTTATTATCGCGAAATGGAAGCACCTTTTGAAAAGTCAGTTTTATTGCTGCTATGCGTGATAAGAAAACTGCATAGCATCTGGCCACTGCGTCCTTTGGTCCGTGAGACTTTCTGTGCTATGGAGCTGACTTGCAGACTAGCAAGCTGGCGTTGAACTCTGTTAGATGCGCAGCGCACGAGGCACATTTCGCAACGTGTCTGGGTATGATGTAAGAATAATTCCACTTTCACGAGAAAAATGTGACAGAAGCAAACAGGTGAAGAGAGAAGGTTTTCGAGTTGGAAGGCACAAACCTGGGAAAGCTTAGGTTTCGTTGTTGCGCGAACGCCTATAGCCCCCATCTATATCAAGCGAATGAAGGTTTTCGGCAAACCCTCGTTGAGGCTCCTTCCGAACTTCCCACACACCACTCCACAGCTCTAGCAGATATACTATATTCGAGACAAGCTTATTTGAGTAGTCCTTCTAGACGCAATCTCTGTGAGTGCGAGCTCAATATGACGCCAGTATTTCGTTCCCAGGACAAGAAATGTTCTTCGGGCGTCCAACAATAGCGATCCTTGCCGGCGTTTGCCCCAAGTTTAGGTAGCCGTCCTATGTTTGACTGACTCGGCCGGCGGTCACCCCTGTTCTTGATATGTCACGGTGAACACAAGCTTTGATTGACAGTCTTGGCAGAGCCCTGCTGAGAACGCCTCCATTTGAGATATAAATCGACCAGTTCCCACGGCCTTGGCACTGGTTGAGATATCTCTCGAACTGTCACCAGAAGATCTTCTACTCTGATCATTACCATCCTTTGAGCTTTGGCTCGTCCATTCTTTTTTCGTTCACTCTCTCGTACTTATCGCCCTAGGGCACTCCGACATAACAAACTACTTCACAACCGACATTTCTGCTTTTAAACATGGTTTCTTTCTTCGCTCTCGCTGGCCTGGCTGCCACCGCCCTGGCTGCGCCCGTTAGCCAGTCCGGCTGCACTTTCACCGACGCCAACGCTGCCATGAAGGGCAAGGCTGGCTGCTCGAACATTGTCTTGAAGGATATCGCTGTCCCCGCTGGAGTCACTCTTGACTTGACTGGCCTCAAGTCGGGTGCTACCGTACGTCGATTCTTGAACATCACCTCTTGTGGTCAATAGGCCACTATCATCTCGGCCAGATTTACTAACCAAATCAACAGGTTACCTTCCAAGGCAAGACTACCTTCGGATACAAGGAGTGGGCTGGTCCCCTCATTTCCGTTTCGGGCTCCAATGTCAACGTCGTCGGCGCCTCCGGTCATGTGATTGACTGCGGCGGCCAGCGCTGGTGGGATTGCAAGGGCAGCAACGGTGGCAAGACGAAGCCCAAGTTCTTCGCTGCCCACTCTCTGCAAAACTCCAACATTCGCGGCCTTAACGTGCTCAACACCCCAGTTCAGGCCTTCTCCATCAACACCTGCACCAACCTCGGCATCTACGATGTCAAGATTGACGACTCTGCCGGCGACGGCGGTTCCCAGTGCGGCCACAACACCGACGGCTTCGACGTTGGTTCTTCCAACGGCATCTACATCTCTGGTTGCACTGTCAAGAACCAGGATGACTGCCTTGCTATCAACTCCGGTACCAACATCACTTTCGTCGACGGCACTTGCATTGGCGGTCACGGTCTCTCCATCGGATCCGTTGGTGGACGCTCCAACAACGTCGTCAAGACCGTTCGCATCCTCAACTCCAAGATTATCGACTCGGACAACGGCGTCAGAATCAAGACCGTTGCTGGTGCGACTGGCGCTGTTTCGGACGTTGTCTACTCCGGTATTACCATGACTGGTATCAACAAGTACGGCGTCATCATTCAGCAGGACTACAAGAACGGATCTCCTACCGGCAAGCCCACCAGCGGTGTCCCCATTACCGATCTTACCGTCAGCAAGATTACTGGTAACATCAAGTCTTCCGGTACTGACGTTCAGGTTCTTTGCGGATCCGGCGCTTGCCGCAACTGGAAGTGGGAGGGAGTCAACGTTTCCGGTGGTCAGAAGGCAGCCAAGGCTCTCAACGTCCCGCAGAGTGCGGTCCAGAGCGTCAACACCAAGTTGTAAGCGGCTGTTAGCTCAAACATCGTCGAAATATGGCGAGTTGGGAGACTTGTGTACATGGTAGGCCGATCTTTTGGTATCGGTCTAGATGTAGCTCAAGAACTTGTTACAGAGTGGTGTCCCAACATTAGCTGGCGACGAATTATGTTCTTTTGTATGCAAATATGTATATCGTATCATCTTGCTGGTCACGATATGAACATATAATTAAACCTTAAACCAAATCAAATCTTGTGCATCTAAAGTGACTTGAAACTGTCTGAGCTATGTAATTTTCGCGTTGCGGTGCTTGAAAGCTTCGTGGTATTGTGACGCTTGCTTTGACGTTCAAATGCACCTTCCAATAGTGAACAGAATCTCTAGAAGGTGGTCATTCACGAGGGTCATTTTTGAAAAGAAGATGCAACCCAGGACTGCTAGGAGCGGGCTAAGCCTATCAACACCCTGAGGTTATGAGTCTTGGTACCTTTGGGTGACTAGCTACACTTTACTTTGGGTCAAGAAGAATCTTGTGGATTCAATCAACTGCCAAGATAAAATGCCGTACATGAGCATATCAGATTTGTGATTCATGACCCTTCAGTACGCTCCTTTTCTTTCAGCCCACTTCGGCTGCGGCGCAGGCGTCACCTTTCCGAACCCAGTTGCGCTGACCATGCCAACTTCCCACTTGAGCCCCTCAACCTTGGCGCCGCCCTTCTCCATGGCCCAGAGCGTGATGCCGAGATGGTTGGAGCCCTGGTAATTGAGAATGCCCTCAGGAATGGGGAAGCGAGCTTGCGGGCCGACATGGTGGACAAACTTGCCAAATTGGTATCCGTTCACAAAGATCTGAGCGCGGTACGCCGTGGTTGTGGTGTTGGCAAAAGTCAGAGAGAGCGGGATGTCGAAGCCAGTGGGGAGGTCGAGGTCAAAAGTGGCAGAGTAGTAGGCAATTCCGGCCTTTTCAATTCCCGCGGAGGGGCCCTTGCTATCTTCCCAAGAGGCCGACGGAGGTTGGGGCCAGTGGTATCCTTGTCGCTCGATAAAGAGACCGCCTTCATTGAGAGGGCCTCGTTCGCTGTCGGCGTAGTCCTCGCCGCCCAAGTTGCCGGTGATCTTCCACTTGATATCAGATTGCTCGTGACCCGCAAGGTTGTAGTTGAGGATGCCCCGGGGGTTCTTCTGCTGCTCTTCGCCGACGACCCAGTTGCCGTTCAGACCCATGTGGTCAACAACGACTGTGAAGACGTAGTCTTTATCCTTGGTCAACTTAGGCAGGGTGAACGTGCTGTTATAGGCGGGAGAAACAGCGTTTCCGACCCAAGAACCGATGAACTCATCGTCCAGCCATACTGAAGCACCATAAGCGTTACCTCCTTGAGTTGTGATGTTGAAAGTCGTTTCATCGCCGTTGGCAGTGAAGTGACCCCGATAGAGAAGCGAGCTGGTGTGGTAGCCGTAGTCTCCACCGTACAAGCTGGTGGGAGTCTTGAGAGGGTTCGCGGTATTGTACGTCTTTTCAAGGTCCGCGGCCGTCCATAACTCGTCGGAGTAGTCTGACTTGATCTCTGGCAAACTATCGATATACTTCCAGCTGAGCTGACTGATGCACGGAAGCTTGATCTCAGGGGTAGAGAAGTCGACCTTGGCGGCCACAGCTCCGTGGTCATTCTGCTTGAAGTCAAGAGACTTGCCGTTGAATTTCAGAGTCTTCAGCGACGACGGGGCACCACCGATAATCTCGATGGTGGTCGTGCTGTTAACGTCACCAGAAAAGCTGATGGAGTCACCGGTAACGGCAACATTGCGGACGAGATATCCAGCCTTGACAATAACATCAGAGGTTCCGAAATCACCGACCGCGGGGGGAACCCAGAAGTTGTAGGCCTCATTGCGCGCTGGAGAAGTCTCGTTAGATAAGAAGGCACAACGATGTTGGGTGAAAACTTACTCAGGAGGTATACATACACGTTCTCGTGTACGCGGACAACCTTTCGCTCGTCCGAGACAGCCCAGCCTAACACAGTGTAGCCGTCTTTTTGCTCAATAGTGACATCTGAGCCCTCGATAACGTTCTCGTCGGTGATATCGGCTTGTTCACCTTCGATGGCCAGCTCATGGTGCTCGTCGGCACCTCCGTAGACGACCAGCACGGTCTTGTCGGCATACTTCTTCCTATTAAGAGGTTGGAAAAGCGTCATGGATGCTCGAATGAAGCTGACTACTTACCATGTAAAGATCTCAGCTGTGGAGTAGACTAGATTCTTGTCGCCCACAGGATAGTCGCTGACGTGGATCTTGGAGTCGCGCCTGGTCAAGTACAGGCTATCGCTGAGCTGGGGAACTTCAAGCTCACCGTACTTGACAGTTTTGACCTTCAGCTTATAGGCAGTTGTCTCAAGAGAGTCATACTTTGTGTGTCTATCGCACCATGTGTTAAGACTGACTAAACGCTGAGGGTACATGTGGAATATCCATATACCTCGTGATGTAGAACTTGGTGGTGTTCGTTGTTGCCGGGGTCACGGTGATCGCGTCGTTGTTGGTCCACTCAAGCGAGGCGTTGAATCGATCGGCCACGAGATAAGCAGGAGACACGTGAAGGAAGTTGGATTGAAGCTTCGTCTCGCTGTACTTCTCACGGTTGACTAGACGTTCCTCGGTGATCTGCGCACCGTAGTCGTACGAGGTGTAGCCGTCGGAGTGTCCGAGGTTACCCCAGTTGGTGCCACCCCAAGTCTGCCGGATTCATTAACAAAGAACATTTGGAGAACCTGTCGAAACACTTACCATGTAGATGTTGAAGATGGTCACTCCAACGGCATAGTTGTTCTTGTACAGAACACGCTCAAACTCATGGTTGAGAAGGGCTGCGCAGTACTCGAATCCAGCACCTCCCCATGGCTGGAAGCCACCGCCTTGGAACTAATGACTGTCAGATTATCTACCAACTTGGACAGTGTCGACTTGATATCACATACCTCAACGATCGTATACGGGGTGGTCGGTGCGATAGCATTGTTTGTCGTGAGCCAATCAGTCGGCAGGCCATTCTCAGGCCAGACCGTAGGGTTCCAGCAGTCGAATCCCAGCGGATACCCATCGTGTCCATAGATATCGACCTTGGCGGGCGTAAGCGCAGTGATGGCACCGAGCTGCCAGGCCTCATTATTGACGTACGGCACAACAACCCCGTGACTGCGGAACTGATTGTCGACGTACTTCCAGTAGTCGTAGTCGGGGAACGGGTACGGGTCGACGGCAGCGTTGTACTCGTTCTCCATTTGGAAAAGAATGACAGGTCCTCCGTTGGTGATTTGGGCTTTGGCGATGATGCTTCCGAGGGTGGCGGTGTAACTTTGCATGTTAGTTAACAACCATTTATGTCATTGGCGTTGATGCTTGTTGTCATACTTGTCAGTTGCCTTCAGGTAAGCTTCGTCGCCAGTCCTGAGAGCTCCTTGGACTCTCTGGAGCCAACCGGGAAACCCTCCTCCGGTGACTTCAGCATTAATATACGGTCCCGGTCGCTTGGTTCTGTGTTAGTCGTAAGATTTCTGGGAGGACATTCGTCGGATGACCTACAGCAAAGAGATAGAGTCCAGCCTTCTCGGCGGCCTCGAAGAGTGGCTCGAGTGCGAAAATGCCCTCAGCGCGAACCTCACCTGGCTTTGCCTCCAAGAGTCCCCAATTGACGTAGAAGGAGACGGAATTGTAACCAGCTGCCTTGATCTTCTGGAGGATATCGAGCCATAGGGATGGAACCGGCATTCTACCAACGACTATCAGTGATGTGACGGCTTTTTCATGTCACGATACCGGCCTACCTGAAGGCATGGAACTCGGCGCTGAAGATCATCAATCTCTCGCCGTTGATAAACAAGCTTTTGTCGTCCCATGTCACCTAGTCATATTAGTCAACGCCTTTCTGGCCGTCTCATGAGAACCCCAGGTAAGGCCTTATGCAAACTCTGGTCATTCTTAAGGCCACTTTCGAGATATACTCACAATGTCTTGCTGCCTTCCATTGAGGAGCTTCAGATCCGTCCCAATGGCTCTGGCATTGACTCCATCAAGCCAAGCTAAGGCCAGCAGGGAAAGAGCCTTCAGACGCGACAGCAACATCTTGATTGTTACACCAGCAGCACACTCAAAATCGTGCTTGAACTGCAGCTATACAACATCAATTGAGACGATACGGGACAGGTCTACGCGGCGAGGGACTGGTTGCTATTTGACGAAAGACAACAAAGTTCCGGCCTGTACAAGCGACGGACCGGAAATGTCACCATCCCCCAACCTTGAACTACACGTAGCGGCGGGATCATCGGCATTGCTGGGATCTGAATGGCTGAGCAGTACCTGGCAGCGCAGCACTCTCATTGCAATCTCAATTCCCCCTCTCTTACCCCAACTGTACGACTGCAACGTCGCCAGTCCACGGGTATGGGATTGGACAATAGGACATGACGTGCATGCATGTATCTTGCACCATCTCTGGCCGTCAAGCTTGAACACATAGGAGAGCAGGGAGGGAACTGGTCGAGAGTGGCAGACATTGGCTCTTTCACCGCATCTCCATTCGAACCTTGAGCTGTTAGTTCTTCCCCGCTCATGAGCCCCGCGTTTGTCGGCTAACCACCTGTTCGTCCCTTGTCTCCCAAGACGGGCTAAGACGTGGTAGGGTTTCCCATGCGGGGAGTTGCGCCACCTCAAACGGCCCGCATGTCCGGGGCAACCCAGGAACACATCGAAACTTCCGTCCATACGAAGCCCGGTCTATGAAGCTAGAGGACGGCGGAAAAATTGACCAAGGTTGCTGGTCTCTCCGCTGTTATTCTCAGGACCTCAGTGAGACCACCGCACTCCTTTGTCCAGGGCATGTCTGCGAATTTTCCCGATTCCTTTGGGATCGCCCTCTCTAATCGAGCAGTTGTTTTCGAATTTGGAGACAGCGCTATTGCATGTCACTTCTAAAAACACAAACACATTTCAGTCACATGCAGACACACACTTGGAGGTCCGCCAAGAGGTAATATCCCGTATGTAAATTACGTCACCAGGAGGCAGAGAGCTCATCGGAGACACATACCCGGTGCGAAGAAGCGGTAAAGGTAGCGCGAGCATCATCCGGAGGGGCTGTAAATGTATGTCAATCATTTACCAATGTCTCATTATGGCGTTCATTGCGTGTATGTACTTGTTGTGTGAGCATAGGGTACGTCTTCCAAATGACCGACCCGAACTTTTGTTATTTACATGAATCTTTTGGCAACCCTCATGCCTGCTTGAGACCCAACAGCTCGGTAAGCTTAAGCATGCTGACGGTAACCTTGTTAGTGGTGCTGGGAGGCAGGACGCCGGCACCCATAATGAGAAGGTAGTCAGGATCCTCTTCCATGATACGCAGGTTACGGGTGTATGCACCGGCCTCAGGAGAATCGTATGCGACCCAAGCGCTCGGGTCGCCGCCGCGGCGGTTGATGAAGAGAGGGGCACTGTTGCTTGACACGACAATAGTACCGTTGCAACCACCGACGGGAGACCAGACAACATTAGGGCTGTTAATGGGGAAGACACCGCCATTGGTGCTGTTGATGTACATGTCGGGGGCATCGGCGAACTTGCGGGGGTCCTTTGCGATACGGTAGTAGATGGGGAACGCGTAGGTCGGGATGATGGGTGCGCCGCCCCATTCAAAGGTGTACATGTAGTCGCCATTGGCGAGCTGTGTGACGAAGGGCATGCCTGGGCGGTCGGTGTATGTTGGGTAGGAGACATCGGTTACGACGGCGGACCAGTTCTTGAGGTCTTTCGTGGTCTGGTGGGAGATCTCCTGGCCGTGCTCGGCCGAGCGCTGGTCGGCGTAGTAAAGGATGAGGTCATCCTCGAAGATGCTACCGTCGGTGTTAGCAAATCTAGACTAAGTGCATTGCGGTTCGAGTTGCTCATGACTTACAGAATGAAAGGCTCCCAGACGGGAGTCTCCTCGTTGTTGGGAATGGCACGACCACCGCGGGCGACGTGGGAGAGAAACTCCCAAGTGCGGCCCTTGTCCTGAGAAGCATACAGGTCGATTTGGGTCTCGCTGAGGTCGGTGGGAATGCTGTTACCGGCCAGGAGCACGGTTCCAGCAGGGAAGCCTGCAAAGTCCTCGCGGAGCTCGTACAGGAATGGTTGGTAACGCAAGCCCCAGTTGTTGACCTGGTCGTGAACCTGGCCAACTTCCTCCCACGTGAGGCCACCGTCTAGGGACTCGTAGATGGGGAACCAGACTAGAGGAGGCTCCGGTGAGTAGTTCTCCCAAGTTCCCAGGAGACGACCGTCATTGAGCTGAACTGTGCGAGGGTACAGCACGCGGGGGTCCGTGTAGTTGTCAGGCGGCTGGAATATGAGGTTGCGCTCGAAGGTCTCAAGAGCAGAGGCAAATCCGCAAGTGAGGACGCCTACGGCGGCGATGAGGGCGGACCGGAGCATCATGACGGCTGCTGCTACGATTCGACGATCTCTGCGGGATGCGACGCGTCTGAAGACAGATGTGCGAGAATAGGAAGGCAACCTTTGTCGGACCGAGAAGCAAAGCACCTTTTATAAGGTAGCATTGGACATCGCGTCCCTCACTGCTTGACCCATGTGGTTGGTTCCAGAGGAGTAATTGAGCTGGGGCCGATGACCATGGCAAGCTGCACGATGCGACCTTGCCCGAGCCATGAGCTTCCTCTCGGTTACCTCGGCCATGTGGCGACTCCCCATAACCTTCTTAACCCTGGCTCAGCTCCCCCAGACTGGAGAAGCCTGGAGAAACAATATCGTTGGAAAGCACGGCTTAGATGTCAACGAGGAGGTCCCACGGTGCGAAGCACGAATCGGCCGCTGACTGGGAGTACCGCTGCGCAGCAGTTGCATGCGCTCCAAACAAACAACCGACGGCCGATGATGATGATTAGAGTCGCGGGACTCGACGACAAGGTTGTGCCGAGATGGAAAGAAAATAAGATTGGGGTTGCGGGAGCCGGGCCAATGTTATCTCGAGCTCCGCCGTACAAACTTGCTCGTTTCCGGTGAACCCCAAGACTTCGAGCTGTGGGGTTCGTGCGGGGGAATGGAGTCAAGTACCGAAGTTGCTCGTGGAAGATGCGCACCAATCATTCCAGCCAATTCCTCGGTAGTGATGCTCGCTCTTGGTCTAGCTGGAGTTGTTTGCATGTGCCTACATCTGGGCTGTGAAGCCGCTCTCGACGAGGGGAGAGGAGGGGGCTTTGTGGATTGCCAAGTTGGCTGAGCTCGATAATGTCCCGGGACCAGCTTGCTTGGAATGCTTTGTTTCCGTCATTTCCCTACTTTACTTTGCATTGTCACCTCACCGCCCTCAATGCATTCACCTGGAATCGCGATTATCTCAACAACTAATAGGAAGTTGGCGGAGGTTGGAATGACTACTTGGATTCATACAGGGCATCCTTGTGCACCCTCCCTCAGGTTTCCTGCCTTACCTTTATCTCGTGATAAGGTTGTTTTCTATCCATCCTTTCATTTTTTGCGAGACGACCATCCCACTAGTCGCTCATGATACCTGTCTAGAGCTGTCTCACAGACTTCATCTCAATTACATGGAGTTATCGACATGGCTGAATGGAATTTCTTCATCCCTGTAATGACGGCTGCTGAAGTCTCTTGAAACTAATGAGTTGACGTTTGCTGGGAATGAAGATTATTATTCATCGTACTTATTGTTACAAGTTTTCGAGCAATGCCGGATGGTCTTCCTAGTACTTGTCACCCCTTTGCTACCTTACAAGAAGGAGAGTGTGTCGATGGATCTGCGAATGAGTGTTGTTTATGTACACTCAACTTGGTTTACTCTGGGGAAGCAGAGCCAATGAGCTTAGTAGTGTCAAATTCAATTAAAAGGTGTCAATTGTGTGAACCATAGGGAGTTCGAAAAGGTATCAGGCATTTACAATAGTGTAAAAATTGATTTTTTTGGCTGGAAACTTCGGGCGATCCATGTGTGCTCGACAAAGTAAACCACCAACTTCTATCCCGTCTCTACTATCACTAGCAGGATAGGCCCGTCCTACGTTTTGTTTCTACTTTAGGGGTAAAAAGACTTTGATATTGTTCTGAAGGCATTGATACTGTAGCATGAGCTATTTACCTCCATTCATAAGTTGACATGAGACTTTGTTGCGACATTGGATCTAGTTTATGATAGAGGTTTACTCGACGAAAGACTTACAAGGACTTTTCCAAGTGGTTCTTCGCATTGGGCATTGAAGTGCGAAAACCAAAGTCTAGGGTTCTTTACACTAGTACTTACGCCAAACTTACTAATTCTAGCCCCTTATGACTATCTTGACGGAGAAGGAGTCGCCTAAAGTCAGTTCTCATCAAGACACACATTGGCAATCCCGTTACAGGACATTTTGGCTATATAATTTCCCACAAGCGGCTAGCCACCACATTTTCCACGATGCTTAGCACCCGCGTACATCATTCAGAAGTTCGGGATGGTTAATCGTGTATTTTTATGCTCAAATGCTTGAGCTGCTCAGCAATGAAAGTCACTGCTACCAAAATCTTCGTAAAATGATGCGTAGATCTATCGGCTTGCGCGGGGTTGTGGTGCTCTTGTGATGTGACAACTCCTAAATTGCCTTGACCTTGGCGCTCGAAGATTGTGAATATTTGATCAGAATGTCAGCCACTTGCATAGATCACGCGATAACAGATTGCTGTATCAGGCAGGTCTGATCGCGCAATCTCAGGGTCTTCCGCGTATACGAGATCATACTTCTCTTCACCTGGGTATTGAAGATTGTGGTACCGGACTGTGACACCGTGATGATCTGGAAGTGAGCGGATTCGTAGATACCTAGTGAACGTGCGGTGGACTGAGCTGCCTATTGTGTTAAGCATATTCCGCAATTGCCGTGCTTTAGCGGGAATACGAGAACACACCAGGGTCTGATAACATCACCAACAACTTCAAGATGCAATGCGACGTTGCCCTGCATCGACTCAAATGTTCTCTTACCACGCCGCGGAATCCGCGGTATTAAGGAAGATCAACTTCATACCAGGTAATCGCATGTACATATAAGCCTCTTGTCGGATTCCAGGTAGCCTACCGTCATGAGACCTTGTTCCCAGCATGCTCGCTGAACATCACTCGCTGCTGTTGGTGTATTTATTCTTCCAGAATGCACCGTCCCTTCGTTCTTGCCAGCTTGACGCTCTTTTTGAGCCAAGCTGCTGCCTTTGAGGGCAATCTCAGAACCAAACCGGAGCTCATTCCGAATGCATTTGTGGTTGAGCTTCGCGATCCAATAAGTCTCGGCCGCCGTTCGGACGAACACACCCACGTGTCATTCAAGCGTGCGCTCTCGTCCTTGACCTCCTTCGATGTGCGATACGAATACACCAATCATGAACTTTTCTATGGCATCTCGATAAACATTCACAACAATGAGTCTCTCGCTGTGTTGAAGTCTCTACCTGAAGTTGTCAACGTCTCCCCAGTCCAGTTCATCCCACGGCCCCTTCTTGCTATCGATTATGAAAGTCGCTCGGAGTCATCCTCTTCGGTGCATACTTCTCGTAAGCTAGCAAAGAGACAGCAGATTCCCGAGAATAACTTGGACTACAACGTCCCTCACACAATGACTGGAGTTGACCGTGTGCACGCTGCTGGCATCAAAGGAAAAGGAGTTAAGATCGCCGTCTTGGACTCTGGTGTCGACTACTATCATCCTGCCCTCGGCGGCTGTTTCGGACCTGGATGCAAGATCTCGTTTGGATATGATCTCGTTGGTGATGGGTACGACGGATACGGTACCCCAGTTGAAGATGCAGATCCTCTGGCTGCGTGTGTTGGGGGTGGACATGGCAGTCATGTCTCAGGTAAGTTGTCAGTTTAACTTTTGATGTTAGGGCCGATCTGACGGCATTAGGAATCATCACCATGGATTCATCTTCCAACGATACCTTCCAAGGCATGGTGGGCGTCGCACCTGAAGCAACATTAGGTATGTACCGCGTCTTCGGCTGCTCCGGCGGCGTTGGCAGCGACGTACTCGTGGCCGCAATGATGCGCGCCGCCAGCGATGGAGCCCAGATCATCAGCATGTCTATCGGCGGTTTTTCCTCGGTCGGCAACTCGCCAAACGATCCTTACCACGTCCTAATCCAGAAGTTAACGGACAGTGGCATTGCTGTCGTGGCTGCTGCGGGCAATGACGGGGCCAACCTCCCCTTTGCAGTCAACGCGCCTGCCAACAGCCCTGCTGCCATTGCAGTCGGCTCTATTGAAAACACTCTTTTCCAGACGTTTGAGCTGATTGATTCAAATGGCGAACTCATTCGTTATGGAAGTCTTTACCCCTTTCCCCTGAACCGCACGCTAACGGCGGTGCATGTCGGCGATGGGGGCGTCCAGGGCAACTTCGGATGCCGGGCGGCGGACTATGATGCCATTGCAAGCAAAGTCACTGGTTCGAAGGAGAACTACGTGATCGTGGTTCGACGTGGACTTTGCGGTCTTTCCTTGATTCAGGATGTTGCAGCTACTGCAGGCTTCAACAACATCCTGACATATCCTGATAAGGACGTTCTTGACAATCCATTTTTGGAGGGATTCAGTGCAACCTTGCCAAATGCTGCGCGTAGCTTCGGTACAACGACAAACAACAAGATTCAGGTTGGATCTCTGAAAGGCGGATACTCTGTAACGTTTCGAACTGCTGTTCCCCAACTCACACGACAAGCGTGGGGCGGCCAGATGAACAACTTTAGTAGTCCAGGTAGGCTACCAAGTCGAAAGATAGTGGAAAATGGGATATTCTAACCCTTCTCTCCAGGACCTGTGTGGGATTTCAGCCTCAAGCCTCAGATCAGTGCCCCTGGCGGTCAAATTTTGTCGACCTGGCCCCTTGCTGCATCAGGATGGGCGCTGGCTAGCGGCACCTCAATGGCTACGCCGTACCTTTCTGGTGTTCTCGCACTCGTGAAGTCGCGATTTCCGGAACAATCAGTGACCGAGATACTCACCCGTCTCCAGTCAACCTCAAAGCCGACAACTCGCGTCACCCGTAACGATGTTTCGCCTCCTGTTCATCAGGGAGCCGGCTTGGTCGACGCCTACAACGCGATCTTCTATCCTTCATTCATCTCGCCTGGCCAGTTTGATCTCGGTCCCAATGAGATCGTCGCCCGGTCCAGCTACTCTATCAATATTGCAAACCCGTCAGACAAAGCCACAAAGTATACCCTAGGTCACACCCCAGCTCCTGGCATGGCTCGCTACCCTAATCCGGACGTCTCCGACCAGGTCGGATTCTTCAGCAATGTCTATCAACGACTAGCCTCTCTCCCTTTCGCAGCAACTATCAACTTCCCAGAAGGTTCAATAGTCACTCTAGGTCCTGGTGAAAGCAAGACTATTTCCGTGGAGATCGTCCCGCCGCAAAACCTTCGAGCTTTCATGATCCCTTTCTACTCAGGCTTCATCTCCATCTCCTCTGACCATAATGAAAAGCTTTCTATTCCGTACCAAGGGGCCGGGTATAACTACACAGCTGCTCCAAGCTTGGGAACCGATCCTGTGCCGTCTAACGTTCTCATACCCGTTACCGAGTATCCCGTGTTTGGAGCTCCACAGCTTGTCACGTCTGACGGCTTCGGTATTCAGGACTACATCAAGATTGATCCCGCCGAGCTGACCCTTTACTATGCCGGAATGCAGCCTGTGCGGATTGAGAGGCTGGACGTCGTTCGGGCAGACACAGACTTCGAGCCCACGTGGTATGGATTCAATCAGAATAGACCTCTGAACTACACCAAGACAGCGCAGCCTGTCAACGGCACAGTCGCCGGCGCCGAGTTATTGGGCAACCTGTACGTTAACTACAACAATGCGCCTGTGACTAGCTTGTTTGACTCCTGGCCTGTTCCAAGGTTGTGGGACGTCGAGACAGCGTCTGTCCCAATACCTATGTTGAAGGGCGGATACAGACTACTGATATCTCACTTGAAGTATGGTGCGGATGAGACTAAGCCTGAGGACTGGTCTACCTGGATGAGCGGTGTTATCGATGTTCCCGAAGATTACTACCCATGAGGAGATTATGTGGTCAACGAAATCGCACCCTACTCGATAGCAATTGTTGCCAACCGAATTTGATCCTCAATACTGTTTCCTGTCTCAGGCACGGGTGTATTGACACACGCGTTTCCCACTGTTGTGTACCTGTACCGCCAGCATCAGCCCATCAGATCACCAGCTCACATTGTAATGCGATTCGAGACAGGTGCTTCTTATTGCTGTTGTAAAACTGAAGTTAGGCATGAGAAGCATTCCTGGGGGCCAAAACACTCGATGCCGCAAGGCCAGCAAATGGTAGCTGTCGATGAAACAGCTGTTGGCCTGCTGTCCTCAAACTGCCGAGGAACTTAGATCGAGTTGTTCCAAAGCGGGAACTTCGCTATTCCCGGGGAAAGACTTCAGTGGTTAAACTTCCTTGTCCTGAACCTAAAAATAGTAGGGAAGCCGCGGGCCGTCTTAGCAGAGTTTACAGCTTTATATTGAGACATCCACAATATGCAGTGCGGCAGCATAAATAATGAAGATGATCTGACTCTGCGCTTATATGCGCGGTCAATCTTGGCCCGGCAGGCAGAGACCGCTCTAACTAGAATCCGATATGTTTGTGGTTTGTGGTGTGGCGAGTTAAATGTCCGGGAGTACAGTCTAGCGGCCTTTGCACGTTAAGGGTAAGTCAAACCACCCACTTTTGGCCTACCCCCCCTTTTGGCCCACCCTAACAACATAGTCTCAAAATATCGACATTAACTATAGTTAATTATTTAACTACCTTCTACTATTATAATAATATAATTATTATTTTTATTAAGTAACTCGACCCTTATGAGTTAATTAAGACTAATTAAACGGTTACTAAAGTCCTCTTAAGCCCTTTATACGTTTTAAATACTTACGAACTTAATATTTAAGTTTATTAATATACTCTTTTTTTTTTTAGGCCTTATATACTTAATTCTTATTTTTAAAAATCGAATTTAGTACTAAAATATAGCTAAGTAGTAGGCTTATTTACTAAATACCTTTTTTATTTTTTTAAATAGTAATTATTAAGTAGTATTATTTAGACTAAGCTTTATAAATAGCTTTAAATAGTTACTAAGCTCGCTAGCCTTTTTAAAAATTAATTAGTTAATAATAAAAATCGTTAATACTTAGTTAAGTAGTTTTTTAATATTATTAGTCGTTTACTTAGCTTTTATACCCCTTTTAAATAATATAACTTATATAAGTAAAATTATTAAATTAAGAAGTAGCTTAGTTATATTAAGTAGCTATAATTTAATTACTTTTTACTTATTTTATATATTTAATAACGTTAAATTAGCTAAATAAGTAAGCTAGTAATAGCTTAAGAAATACCGCTTTTTAATAATAATAAAATTATTTACTATATCCTCTTTACTAAGCTCCTTTTTATAATAAGATTTAATAGGATTAAAAATAGCTATATTTAATAGCTAGAGGATATAAGAAGTATATAATAATAAAAATAATAAATAAACGTTATTTTTATAATATTCCTATATAAATTCTATCGTTATATAACTCTTATAGCTATCTAGTACTAATAATTAAGGCTAGTTTAGCTTATTAAGCCCCCTAATAGGGGGGGTCTTAGTTTATAATAAAAATACTTTTTTTAACTAATAGAGGGTAGTCTCGTCGGTCGTTTAGTTATTATTTATTATTATAAACTTTTAATTATTATAAGGGTTAAGTTAAAATAGAAACTATTATTATTATACCGTCTTTCTTTTATAAATAATTAGTAATTTAATAAATTTATTATTAATAAAAATATACTTAATAATCGTTACTTAAGTATACGAACTAGGCTCTTTTTTTTATACTACTATGGCCTTTACTATGCCTAAAACTAGCCTATTAGCTCCCTTACTCTCTATTATACTAGTTTTATTTATATTATACTTATTAGCTTATTTAATAGCGCTAATCTTTAGTATATTAAGTAATTTAAACTATAATTTAATTATATTAGTAATAACTTTATTAATATATTGCGAATTTATTAAACGACTTTTCTAGACCCTTATTAATAAATTTCTTTTAAAAAAAGCGTTAATTTATTTCTTTTTAAGTAATTTAGTATTTCCCTAAGATATTAAAACTTGCTTAATAAATTTTTTAACTTATTAATAAGTTAGTATAATACTTAGGGTATACTAAATTCGAACTTATTAAGCTAACTAGTTTTCTTATTATAAAAAAAGCTTTTAGAGGTTTATAAATACTATTACCCTCGTTTAATAGCCTTTTTTATGATTCCGAAGTATTAACTTAAGAACCTTAAATATAATCGAGGCTTTTTTAAAAAAGAGACCGTTTTTAATAGCGTTAAGAGCTTATTAAACCTTATTTTTAGTATATAGTATTATTAACTATAGATTAATAAGTATATAAAAAAGAAATATATTTAGACGATTTTTATAATTATTATATTAAATTAAAAATCGTAGGTAGGGTTTTTAATCAGTAGCTAGGAAGGAAATTAGGGTGGGCCAAAAGGGGGGGTGGGCCAAAAGTGGGTGGTTTGACTTATCGGATTACGATTACTGCGTGTATGTACAGGTATGCTTATGCTATTTACATAGGTAACACATCCTCTTCAGTCCAGCCGCTGCACAGCATTGCGCAATCATCACCACCACCACCATTGCTGCTGCTTCTTGATCCATTTGTGGACCAAAGGAGCGATGTCGAGATTGTTCTTTTCAAGGTGCATGAAGTGGCCATTGCCCTTGATCCCAATTTCACTAAGCTTGATCCACTCCGGCTGGCCACCCACCTGCTTCAGATAATCGATGATACAGTGATCGTAAGTAATGTGGACACTGGCCTCTCCCGTCAAAGCCAGGTACGGTACGCTGGCGATCTTGGGAAGTTTTCGGACAGGTTCCTTTTGAAGGTAGCAGTTACGATGAGCTAACGACGGCTCACCCACAGATTCGACAGTGGCGTTGAGTTCCGCGGCGCTGGATACTGCCGGCTCGTAGTCGACAGGGGTGTTCGTCAGACCCCATGGATTAGCCGCAGTACTGGTCAGACCATAGCCGTACGCGCGAAAGGGGATCGTGGAGGGCTCAACATTGATGTTTCCGGCGAGATGCTGGGGACAATCATTGGAGATGCCGATAGCGAACTTGGAGCCCAGGGAGTGGGAGATGAGGTAAGACCGTGCGCCAATGAGGGAAAGAAGCTCACACCCAGCGGTGCGCATGGCTAGCTCTTGGGAGACCTGGCTGGTTGTGTATGGGATGAAGCTCTGCTGGAACTGGTCAAAGAAGGGATCGCCGCGCATACCCGTGCCGGGCCACTGGGTGTGAAGCTGAGACTGGGGGTAGGTGTTGTAGTTCTTGACGCCGGTGAAGCCCATCTCGACAAACTCGGCCGACATGCCTACGGCCATGGTGAAGTTGGCGGCGTTGTTGGCCGTGGATCGGCCGATGCTGTTAGCATCGACGAGGTAAACCTGGTAGCCTTGCTTCAGGAAGTAGGTCGCCCACCCGGGACGATTGTCAGGGGTATTGAGCCATGTGGTTCCCGGAATGCCGCCACCGTGGATGAAGACCAAGGGGGTCGAGCGTAGCGTGAGGATGGGGGTGAGCTTCTCGACGTAGAGCTGGCCGATGGTGATGTTGCCCGTGGGGTCTGGAGCGCTTTGGCCCCCGACGTAGAAGAATTCTCGACTGTGCAACGTCTCTGAAGGTCTGCACGTGGAGCTGACGGCGTTGACGCCGATGCAGCTACTGTCGGCACTTGAGGTGGCCGTGACCGTTGATGCGGCCAGCGCGAGGGCGGAGAAACCCGCAAATCGGACCATGATTCCTGTGGCTGGCGGGACGTTGAAGCAGTTTGACACACGCCAGACAACAGAGAGGAGGAGCGCGCTAGATGCGCACAGATTTATCTGGCTGGAACACACAAACAGGTCAAACGCGCATCATCATCAGACGAGTAAAGAAAAGGCGAGAACGGGTTCTAAAGCAGGGCTTGCGAACGAGAAATACTGTTAATATACGCTAAACGACCGGAGCTTGATTCGTTTCTGTGTTGGTTCGGATCAAGCCAAACAGGACTCTCCAAATTGCAAATATTGGAGCAACGAACTTTTGAACGCAATCTCGGGGAACTGGGCAAGACTGGGTCCAACACCGTGGAGAGAGAATGTTCCCCTCGACGGACCAGTTTCCCAACCGATCGCAAGCCAAGCCTCTGCCCGCAAGTCACCCCTTGCCAGTCCATCTGCACAAGGCAGAGGCGTGACGTGCTATAGAAGGGGGAAACCCCGGAACGCTGAGGAACCTCTTTTCAGAGTTTCTGACTGCAGCTTTGGGCTTGTCCGATCTTTGACGCCCAGGGCTCACCATTGGACCTGTGCCGCGAACTCGCAGGCCTTCCGGCGTTCGCGTCGCAAGGTAGGCTGCCGACGGCATAGAGTGAAGGAGGGGCCATGACTCGAGATCGCCTCACCCTCCACTTCAGCTGCACGCTCTAAGACAACCTTGACCTTGCGCTTAATTTATGAGCTGGATGGCCATCGCGGGCCTAGGTGGAACACGAGCCAAAACAGCGGCTCGTCTTTCCCAATACTGTTCCCCTCTGTTCACTGTTGTCGCGCAATTTTTGTAATGATACTTACTAGGTACTACGGATAGACTGCGAGTCTATGAGTCTTCGACCTTTCAGCCCATCCCACGTTCCCGGGACTTAATCCACACCATATGGGGTTAACGCTGGCTAGGCCATCACTCATCAAGGAACCTGATCTTGATAACCACGATATGAAACCAACCTAGACTGCGCACCATGATACATCAGATTCTCCGCCATGTTGCTACCTTCCATCTGATCGAATCCATATCATAAAGCGGCCCGGCCTCCCCCCTCCCCATACGGGTGATCCGTTACCACGAGTCCGACCTGCCCCAGACCTCCAGTCCGAACCCCCTACCCTTCGCCATGTCGAACGCAACGACCTCAGCGAAGATTGGAAAACCGCCAAACAACACGAGGGACTACAACATCATCAGGGGTATCTACCGACAGTATGGCGTTACGACACTCGACCCTAGTTTGGGTTACCTCTTCGCCGCAAAGGAGCCCGCGAACGCCGTCCACGAGTCTAAGCAGGGCGCCATCATCGCAGGAATGATTATTGTCCTACTCGCCATCATCGTACCAACAGCAGGAAGACTTTGGGTTCGCGGACGGGGAGCACAAACCAAGTTCGGATGGGACGACTGGGTTATCATAGCGGCGGCAACTCTCGCAGTGGTATATCCGATACTGCAGATCCTCGTCGTCGTCGACGCAGGAGGCGGCACACACACCTGGGAGAACACGTACGACGACTACCAGTTCTACTCCTACTACCTTACTATCTGCCGACTTCTATACTACCCCACGGTCGGCATCATCAAGATATCCATCACTCTCTTCATCAGACGGCTCGTCGACACGGCGTACAGGACGTGGAGAATTCTTGCGGATATTTTCCTCGTCACGGTTGTTGCGTATGTCATTGCTGCCTTGTTCTGGAGCATCTTCCTTTGCAATCCGCCACGAGCTGTTTGGGACAGAGAGTTTGCAGGAGCCTTAGCAGAGCCAGCGACGTGTGGAAACCAGTTCCTCAGTGCGAAGGTCCTCAGCATCATCCACGTGGTGCAGAGTGTCCTCCTCCTCGCAACACCAATCATTATCTTGTGGAGCATTCGTATTGATAGAGGGAAGAAGATTAGACTCTTCATCATCTGGGCTGCGGGAGGGCTGACCGTCACTGGCGGTCTGTTGCAACAGCTGCAGCCATTCACGTCAACTGACATTTTTTGGGACTACACCATCATCTTGAGATGGACGGTGCTCGACATATCCATGGGCATCGTGACGGCCTCACTACCGGTGCTTGACGCGGCCATCATGGGATCGTGGCATGCGGCGAAATCTACACTTGGGCTCTCCAATCCAGACAAGCAGAACAGCAGGGGGACGAAAGGTACCAGAGGAACAAACGTCGAGACAATCAGTTCCGGGCCACGAAAGAATTATGCCAGCTCGGCCGAGAACATCGTCGGCAAGGACGACAGCCTTGAGATGGACGTTATTCAACACAACGGACCCGACGATACGGGTGACAATCACTCGATTCCAGACACTACGGGCCATGATAGACGGCACAGGGTCAATAACATGGTATGAAGAAACGATCTAGATGATAGAGGTAACATAGTGTAATCGATAGACATAGAAAATTTGTCAAAACACCATTGCTATGCAGATTCCAACCAGAATCCATCGTTCATCACATATTCACAATCACGGCCAATTCCTAAGTCCCCGAAATCCCGACCAGATGTGAGGCGTCAGATGTATGCGCAGAACCGGACCTGGCAGCATCCCGAGAAAACACCCCTGCTCTGTCGTAAGCGAACCCCAGAGACAATTTTGCATGGGCATCATGGGCTCCACGGCTGCCCTCGATTGCCCCCAAAGACTGGCAGAAAAAGCCTGCGCAAATCTTTTGATACATCCCTGAGGCTTTTCCTCGCGAGCAGATTGTCGATCGCCTTGTCCGTGCTTGTTTGAACTCCCAGTCGTAATGTGGGCGTGCCGCGCGTGGATGGGTACCTGATAAACCGCGGCCGAAGACCCATTTTACCAGGAGACAATGACTCGAACCTAGTTGTTTTTGCTTTTCGATCAGGACTGACCCGAGAACCAGGAATCAATTGACATTTGCCGGACCGGCGCCGGTTCCACCATTAACATCGACGGCCTTAAGTACGTGCGCTGGACTAGGTTAATTAACCACCTAGCACTGCAATTTGAAGGCAATTTCTATATCAGCTCCGGGCGCCTCATGCTGACGGAAGATTGCCAGGAGCGCGGATAAGTATATACCGGCTAAGGCGGCAATGACATGAATCGCTCAGCGACATCGCGCTCCAGAGATGATACCAGAGAGCAAGCTCTTTGGCGATAGGAAAGTGACTTGGAGGCCACGAACGATCGCCAGAGCTCGTATTCCAGTGGCTTGTCTCAAAATTCGACTAGTTGAAAGTATGGCGGCCCAACGGTCGGGCACTCTTCTAACGGCTTTAGAAGTTCAGATGCACAGGTGCTAAAGGCGTTAGACAGCGGGCTACTGGGACACCAGCCATTTTGAGAGTGACTTTCAGATTAACTTGATAAGGGGTAATGCTGGACCTTTCGTTGCCATGGAGGCTTCATGGATTACGGAAACGCACCAACAGAAACTCTACACATCATCGGGCTGGGAGAGTATTTGTCCTTGTTAGAATAGCTTCCAATCACAATGAGTTCCCGGCCTGCCGCCCATGGCGGAAAACAGCAGAAATGTACTTGCTGCAGAATTTGATATGATACACTTCTACTGAATGCTTCATTTGAAAACTTCAGATTAGGATGTATCAATTAGGTTCGAGAATATCAAACATGCCCGTACAGGGCAGTTCGGATCACCATAATGCCCATTTTGGGATGATGGGAGCGGAAACGCTCGGTTGACAACTTGGCACGATGAGATAGATCTCGGAAACCTTACAGCTGTGTCCCCAATAACCGCTATTATTCGATACTCAGTGGAAGTAGGTGAACTCAAAATACGGGCAGCGGGATTCTGGGATCTCGCTCCCATCAGCATCATTCAAGCAGGGAAACCGCGGCGAAATGTAAGCAGTGAGCAAACACACCAGCCAGCCAGTGACCTCGCCCCGAACACGGATGTCGCATAGTCCCAAAGAAAGTCTAAGCTGCGTTCAAGCCGCGGTCTCGCTCCTCGGCAGAACAGTCATTATGTAGATACCGCATACCTGTCTGTGCTGAAAGCCAACTAGAGTGATGATTCTCCCTTCCCGTAATTAGGTTTATTATGAAGATTGGGACTTTCGCGATGAGAGACGCCGTCGCCAAGTGATCTATATTAAAGCGCGAATTGATGCACCGCATGACGTAGCGTTTCATATAACATGGAGTATTCGCGGCTTTTACCCGCTGTGGCTTTGCTAGAGGTGGGTGGGTACTTTCTCATCTATTGTTTGTAAGATAGGTACTCAAAGTATTAGACTCTAGGGGTGAGATTTGAACAATTTGCAGTCGGAAAGGGCCATGGTAATAACTTCGACTTCATCTAATGATAATGTTTGAAACCTAGGGGATAGGGCGACGTTTTCCATGAGGTTGAGGTGTAGAGGAAAACAAGTATCAGGCTTCGGGGCCTTGCTGAACACAAGACACGCCTCCCAAGAAGGGATGCAAGCTTGGATCGATGTGACTCTTGAACGCATCCTAGCACGTGGCAAAAAATGGCAAATACTACAGGAGCATTTATGCGCCTCGCAAAGAAAGAACAGCACCGGCAGTGATCCTTTTGACGAGCTTGGCAGCCCATGGTGACTACCAGTGCATCATGCAGGCAGCATTGACAAGTGCCGAAGTCCACAAACGGCACGAAGAGCTTGAGACAGGCACAGCGACGGAAGAGGTCCTTGTAACCCGACATAATCTTTACAAAAGTACATCCGGATATTGGTAAAGGTAAGATACGTCGAGAGTAGTTAGACCGCTCAGTGGTATTGCTAGAGATGCCGGTGCCTTCCTGTTGAGAGTCTAGACGCAATTCCGGGATGCCTAAATAGTCCCGAAAGCGTTTGTCACAAGGCTCTGGACGAATACCATCGGAATGCGGTAAGACTCGTCAGTGGCTTCAAGCAGATGAAGCATAGGCGTCAACACACATTATTGTCTACATTGACTATCGGTCCGCCACAACACCAACTTCTCAATGGCACCTCACGCTTCAACACCACCACCATGAAGTCGGTCCGTTATAAAAGCTAGAGGTATAGGCGGGGTAGATGACCTGAAATGGAGGGCTTGACCTATACTTCGTACTCGACAGATATGAGCAGGAGTTGTGGAATCATCAAGTTACACATGAGCGTAACAGGAACTATGATTAGAACCGGAACAACAAAATATCGAATTTTTTGAGGAGGCTCAATACATTGAATGACTTGATCTCCTTCAAAAGAATTGAACATTAACAATTTCGCTCACGATGCCACTTACGTCCGTAAACCAGGCCCAAGTTTCCGGAGAGCAAGTAATGTCATACTGGTCTTATTGCAATTATTCAAACTACCTAACCGATGTTAGCCGTCATATGAGATGTTGATAGCTACTCCCATAACTACATGTATGATAGCGACGCTATCAGTCCGAAATATGTGTGCTATTGACGGTCGAAATAAACTAACGTAGTTGAAACTCCGGTGTTATTGAAGTGCATGTGCTTTCAGATCGTATGTGGTGAAGCAGAACCAGCATGGCCCTATTTCCAGAACGTCCAAAGCTATGCAAAGCTATGCGATGCAAGAATTACGACACTAACAGGAACCTGATTGATCATTCAGGAACAGACAGGAAACATGTTTGCAGAACACGACTCCTCACAAGCATAGAAGTATTACCTGATTAAGCCACCAATAGTAAGATGAGTTGGCCTGCGATCGATGACCTGTATGCAGGAGCCGGGCGTTTTTCGGCAGTATATGTGACAGCGATAGAGCTTGAAATTTACCAGAGTGCATGCCATGATCTGAGAAGGACCTCCAGCTTCGGGCCTTCTATTCAATTTTGAGGTCGTCGTGACCCATCATCTGATGTATAGGGCGGAATGCTACCTCAACTCCTCAAGACTCCGCACAACTCCGCCTTGAACGTGGGCGTAGGGTGTCATCGACCATGCTAAGACCAGGAACTCTCTTGTGTTGCATGTGCTACATCAGGGACCGTGGGGTTGGGCGCATGCAAAGTCTACATAGGTGAACCATTGCAGGTAGGCGTTCGGGTGGCTAGCCACACAGCAGGCCTACTCATCCCGCGGTGGTTGCCAGTTGGAGATATGACAGCCGACACTAACAGAACTTTGCTACCCCGCCATCGCCTGCATAATATTTTGGAGATGCCCCGGACTTCCAGGTCGAGTTTAGGTCCGGGGAAACGTTTACGGGTAGGGCCGTCTCGGTTGGAGGTACTTCGGCGTTGCTTGATGTGATGTGTGCCGGTGGGAGCAGCAAGGGCAAGTTAGATCGTGAGATGTCTAGTAGCATTATAGAAGCATGTGAGTGTGCTATGAGCTGCGACGATGTGGAATACCAAATGTGAAATTTGGCATATAAAGCCAAGATGACTCCTCTCAGACTGATGTTGTGAGAGACATAGAGCATCCCTTCTGGAAGTAGCTGTAGGTTGATATCTTGAACGGTCGAACCTCTCACAGGACGCCTGCAAGCCATTCAACATGAAGTCATCCACGACCTTGGCAGTTGCCACCTTCATCTCCTCTGTTTATGGACATGGATATCTGACGATCCCGTCTAGCCGCACTCGTCTCGGGCATGAGGTAAGAACCCAAAAGTAGTATCGAAGACTGCTCCGGCATTGAGCTAACGGACCATCGGCAGGCCGGCATAGATTCCTGCCCCGAGTGCACTATCCGGGAGCCCGTCTCGGCTTGGCCGGACCTCACGGCCGCCACCGTCGGACGAAGCGGTCCCTGCGGCTACAATGCTCGCGTCAGCGTCGACTATAACCAGCCCGGAAGCAACTGGGGCAGCAATGTAGTCGCGACCTACACTCGCGGCCAGACGGTCGATGTCCAGTGGTGCGTCGATAACAATGGCGACCACGGCGGCATGTTCAGCTACCGCATCTGCCAAGACCAGTCCATCGTCGACAAGTTCATCACACCCGGATACCTCCCCACCGACGACGAGAAGCAGGCCGCCGAGAACTGCTTCCAGGCTGGCACCCTCAAGTGCACCGATGTCTCGGGCCAGAGCTGCGACTACAGCCCAGATTGCACCTCCGGTCAGGCGTGCTGGCGGAACGACTGGTTCACCTGCAACGCGTTCCAGGCGAGCAGCCGACGCGGGTGCCAGGGCGTCGACAATAACGCGCTGGGGTCTTGCTACACCTCTATCGCCGGCGGCTACACAGTCACCAAGAAGATCAAGATTCCCGAATATGTCTCCAACCACACTCTGCTGTCGCTGCGCTGGAACTCGTTCCAGACCGGCCAGGTCTACCTCACGTGCGCCGACATCGCCATTGGCGGTGGGGGAAGCACTTCGCCGTCCTCGACACGCACGACCAGCGCCGCGGCGACAGCTACGAGCGGCACTTGCGCGATCGCCAGTACTGTGGCTGTTACTTTCAATGAAATTGTGAAAACGGTTCCAGGCCAGACAATCAAGGTCGCGGGTTCCATTGCTGCACTCGGCAACTGGAATGTGGCATCGGCCCCGGCGCTTTCGGCGGCGCAGTACACCAGCTCGAATAACTTGTGGACCTACACTGTCTCGCTGCCGGCCGGGACGACTTTCGAGTACAAGTTCATCAATGTGGCGTCGGATGGGACCGCGACATGGGAGAGCGATCCGAACAGATCCTACACTGTGCCTCAAAGCTGTTCTACTGCGGTCACGGTCAGTACTAGCTGGAAGTAGAATCAAGGAGGTTCTGCGTGAGGAACTGAGGAGCCTGGGATCGGTCAGTAAAGTGCTAGCGGTTAGCGTTTTGAGTTCTCTGTACATACTTACAGTACTTATAGCTTGTGTTTGGGCTTTGTTTCTCTTTCTCAGTTGAAAATTGTACATACACGGGGACAGCTGAAGCAGACTGAATTCAATATAGTATCATTGGAAGACAATGCGCAATAACGTAGCTTGTTTGTTGCGAGCCTCAAAGTTAGCAGCACTATTCACCACATGTGAGAGCCGTGGCTGGAACAGGATACAAGCAAGGCTTACAGGAAACACTGGACGCGCTACACGTGTCTCAATCAATAATCCTAGCCCTATCAGTGGCCTCGTTCCCCCGCTATTCTGTTTGCTTATGTGGCGCTGTAACGCTATGATGCTCAGCCCTTTCAGGGGTTGAACAAGCGATCGGTGCTTCCCGTCTCCGTCTCGCTTGAAGCGAACAGAAATGCTCGAAAGAATCGGGGCTGTAGGCAGTGCTCGTCTGCCTGCAGGAGTTGACGCGACTTTAGCGTTGTCTAGGTCTATTCTAGAATCCTTCGTGAGGCCTCTGTAGGTTGACTGAATCACCTCACCGTTGTTCTGACTTTTGGGTAGAAGCTCAACCTTTTTGCATGTTGAAACACTGTTAACTGTCTATTCACCAAAGACATTTTGTTTGCCACAGATCGGCGAATGAGCAAGACGGCCAGTTGTGGCGGCCTGAATCCTGACAACAAACTTTGTGCCATGGCGGCTCTTCTGCCTTGCAAATGCGGGATCCCATCTCGCTCTAGTGCTTACATCTCCCGCAAAAATTGGCCTCTTCGTTCGATCAACGCTTCTAGGGCGGACCGCCCATTGTAGGCAGCAACATGCTCTCTGTTCCATACAGAGACGTCTGCGTTTCGCAGTCGGCAGCCCATGGGCCGTGAACAGGGGTGAGTCACTGCCACATGCCATGCGCATCAAAGGCATCAACCGATTCGACCCCTGTTGAGGCAGCCACTAGAGCACGATGCCGTGGTGCCTGGTGCTTTGCTGTCAGGTTTGACGAAATGGCAAAAGAAAGACTTCTTACACTTTGCACGCGTAACATTCTGAAGATGTCGCAATGGAGATAAATATGTGCGGAAGACCAACCTCAAGTCGTGATTAAAATTGAATTCATCAGTATCTCTTTCTCCCGTTGTAACTTAACAATAGAGTATTCACAATGGCACGCACAACAGCAGCGGCAGCGGCCGCCCTCGGCCTTAAGATGGTCGACGAATCGGCCAAGGAGACCAAGACCCCAGCCTCAGAACAGACGAATGGCACGTCGACTACAAATGGCAAAGAGTCAAACGGCGAAACCACAAACGGTGAGACCATTGAGGAAGACGAGACGTCAGCAGAGACCAATAGCGAGGAGAAGAAAGAGGACGAGGAGGAGAAGCCCAAAAAGCCTCTGGCTCCCTTCGGCTCAATTGCCTCTACCAAGAATATCTACAAGTCCGCCAAAGACAGCGACGGCAACTGGACATGGGTAGACAAGTACCCGGAAGACGTGCAGGAAGCCGCCGAGAACGAGGAGACTGAGCAGTACGCCGTCGTGGTGCGCAACATCAAGAGCAACGATAGCCGGAAGAAGCTTGAGGCCGACTCCATCGTCATCCAGAGCCCTTGGTTGAAGAAGGCCTTGGGTGTGATCCTGGATGGCTACACTGGCGTCGCTTGCGAGCTAGAACGCCTCGAGTTCGACGCTCCCTTCCGCCCCTTTGTGCATCGCTGGACGGAATTTCGCAAGTACATGGGCAAGAAGGACCTGGATGCACAAACCAAGGAGCATCTCACTATCCTGCACGACATCCTCCAGTACGAAATTGGTAACACCATCAAGGCATTCGAGGATTACGTTGCAAAGGGCGTTATCACATTCGAGCATCTGTGGATGATCTTCCAGCCCGGTGCCATTATCCTCTCGGCTCACAAGGGCCCTCTATCTGCTTTTGAACTCGAGGAGACCGAGTATATGGAGAATAACTGCGGAAAGTTCCTCCAACTGCGCGCCGACTGTGTTGACTACGGCGGCAAGGAGTTCGGCCGCTACGGTGAGCGCATCAACATCTCCGAATTCCTCGGCACCAAGAAGATCACCGGCCTCAATGCCTACCCTTGGGCATTCCACGCCCAAAAGGAGAAGCTGCGCACCAGCCTTATCCAGCGCGGCAAGATCTTTGAGGAGCTGGCTGGCCACAACTACAAGCAGTACTCAGGCACTGCCATCACCTGGGACAGCGAGGGCAACGAGGTGCCCGTCCAGGTCGAAGGCCGCATCGTCGTTGATATCAACTCATTCAACCGCTTCAGCCCCTACCGCAACCGCTACGTTGACGACTGGAACGCAAAGGACATGGAAGCACTTTCGGCATGGAAGCGTCAGCATGGACTGGGCAAGGACGGCAACCTCAAGCTGACTCCCTACCACCAGATGCTGGCGCGGTCGCGGACGAGGGGTTACTCGCTCAAGCTGAAGAAGTGGCTCGACTTCTTCGTTGAGCAAGTCACCGAAATCACCTGGAACACAAACGCCTTTGATAAGCTCGTCCTACCCGAGGATCAGAAGGAACTGATTCTCGCCTTCTCCGAGTCGCAACTTGATGGCTCTACTTTTGACGATGTCATTTCCGGCAAGGGTAAAGGCATCATCTGCCTTCTTTCGGGTCCGCCTGGTGTCGGCAAGACCCTGACGGCAGAGGCTGTCGCCGAGAACCTCCGCGTCCCGTTGCATACCCTCAGCTCGGGCGATCTGGGCTCGCAGCCATGGGAGGTGGAGCATGGCCTCTCGCGTATCCTCGAGCTTGTGGCGCGATGGAACGCGATCCTGCTCCTGGATGAGTGCGACGTCTTCCTCGAGGCACGCTCTACGCACGACCTTGAGCGCAACAAGGTCGTCTCCATTTTCCTGAGAACGCTCGAGTACTACGAGGGTATTCTCTTCATGACGACCAACCGCGTCGACAACATCGACCTGGCGTTCCAGTCGCGCATTCATGTTTCGCTAGAGTACCCTGATCTCACTCCAGAATCGCGTCGCCAGATCTGGCGCAACTTCTTGCAGGGGGCGACGCTCAAGAGCGAGGTTTCTGATGAGGATATCGTCGAGTTGTCTGAACTGAAGCTCAATGGCCGGCAGATCAAGAACATCCTCAAGACTGCGCAATTGCTGGCTGCTAGGAAGAAGAGTCCACTCAAGCGCAGCTTCATTGACATTGTTCTTAACATCGAGAAGCGGCGACCTGGAGGCCAGGCTTCTTAGGGAATCCAACAGAACCCTTTTAGTAGGGGTGTGTTGTTGGAATGATTACACGGTTTCATCAATTCGGAAAGGACGGGTTGGAGTTTAGGCTGTTTCGAGATTCAATGAATGACATTTGATGACCATCAGGCTTGAGGAATTACAGCCGTGACATAGTGCTTACGACCCTGACACGGAGATCTTGAATGATGCACACACGAGCCTCAATATTAGGGCTATCTCAATAATAGAACTTACCATCAAACTCTACATGTATAGACTATGCCCAATGAAGTGATTTACGATTAATTATTATTCTTCTAGCTAAGACTTCATTTCGTCATGTCATATGCAAGTCGGAGCAAGGCCAGGAGAACTGGACCCGATCAGCGCCGTGAGCCCGGAGACGGCGAGACCCACCGGGTGTCCGTCGAGACATTACGTTTTGATGATATCGGCAGCCCGCAGGATGCCTCGAGCAGTCTTTGAAACCCACTCCTCGGCGATGGTGAGGTTGCCCTTGCCGTACTGGATGCCTTCAGTGATGCCAGGGAACAGAACAGCAGCATATCCGGTGTCCAGGCCCGGAGCAGTGATGACGTGCTTGTAGAACTCCCGATCAGGCAAACCACCCTGGCTGATAAATCCCCGCTGGAAGTCGCGGTACTTGTGGTTCACAACGGTGATCAGATCCGCGTCGCCCGTTGTGACAGCGAGCTGCTCCAAAGCCTTGACCTCATCGGCCCGCGTCGCAAAGACCTCGATGGCGTCAGAGAGTTCGGAGAGATCGATCTCGGCGCCCTCGGATTCAGCGTACTCTTCCAGATCAGAGAGGTATGCGCGAAGCTCGGTGGCGTAGTTTGGCACGTCAATGGGGAGGACCTCGTCGTCGGCGAGGTGGTAGGCGAGGAGCGTGAGGTACTGGCCAATGGCGGCGTGGACGAGGAAGCCTGGGTCGCCGAAGTTGGCCATCCAGTGGTAGGTGTCGTAATTGGAGTGGTAGTGCCAGATTGGATCGGTCGCGCCATTGTTGGAACCAACGTCGAGCTTGGACAAGTCAGCTGTTGTTACTTTGAAGCGGTCTAGAGCGGCCTCTTGGCCCTCAGTAAGTACTCACCGAGTTGATACCCCGGTGCAAGAAGCCTGTAAAGTCACTACCGCTGCCCAACGACTCAACTATTCCTTCAGAGGACTCCAGCCAAGCGTCGTAGAGGCTGATGTTGAAGCCGCCAAAGTTGGGATAGATGATCTTCTTGAAGATCTCAGTGCCGACGGTCTGCAGCTCAGGTGTGGTTGCGAGGGCAGGCCTTGGCCCTGATACTGCCACATCAATGTTCAGATACGCCACGGCTGTCTCGGTAAGCCAGTCGACATGATCCTCGACCCATTCAGTGCTGCCGACGAGGCCGTACTCCTCGGCGTCCCAGGACGCGATCACGCTAAAGAGTCAGAGTCTGTATTCATCCCGTCGGCTAGAGAGTCAATGACTTACATGTTCCTCTTGGGCTTCCAGCCCTTGGATACAAGAACGTTGACAGCTTTCGTGAACTCAACCAAGATGGCGGATCCAGAGTTGGGGTCTCCGTTGCCTCCGATCATCCAGGTGTCGCGATGGTTCCCAATGACAATCGTCTCGTCGGCGTTGGTGCCGTTGATTTGGCCAATGACGTTCCAAATAGGCGTGATCTTCCCTTCCATCAAGTTGTCCAGGTGCAGGGTGACTCCCGGGGCTGGCCCTGAACTGTAGTTGGCGTTCAATGCACCCGCCCAGATAGTCCGGTTGACTTCCTCTGCGGACACGCCGAAACCATCAAGAGCCTGCAGCAGGGGCTCGGCAGATGCGTAGGAGATTGGTATGGAAGGAATTTTGGGCGTGACGGGTGAAATGTCTGCGCGTTCGACGCCCTCGTGGGATGGGTAGCCTGGGGTGGTTGGATCGCCCGGGTGAGTGGAGAGGAACAGAACGGAGCCTTTCTGGACGGCACTAGGATTTCTGGCAGGCCCGTCTGCACATTATACGGTTATCACACTGCTTTAAGGTACTGATTCGATGGAACGGGAGACTTACGGGGATACGCCTCGTAACCGTTCGCAACGGTCTGGTTTCCGTCATCGCCGGGATCGGTGAAAATAACTGCGCCGATCATGCCGTGATCTTGCGCATTCTTGACCTTCAAGCCACGGAAGAGCCCGCCGTATCTGGCCAGTGCGATCTTGCCTTCGAGCTCGACTCCCAATTCAACGAGGCGATCAAAGTCTGCCTGGGAACCGCGTCTTCATGAATAATGAGCATGGCCCAACACACATGGTATGGTAGCGGAACACTCACCCAACGTAGACATATTCACCAGTCACGTTTCCTGACGCAGAGTAACCGTGGAAAGTTGGCTGTCTATCCTCCCTCCCCGTCACATCGTCTTCCTCCAGAACATCCTCATCGAGTCTGACATTTTTTGTCGTGCCATTGGGGTATGAGATATCCAGTGAAGCATGAACAGGATAGCTTAGGTAGACGTGGTACTCCTTAAGTTGCGCATTGAAACCGTTCTCTGTCCACCGATCTGCCGTCCACTGCGCCGCTTCCTTTCCGAGTCCCGCAAGCTTAACCTGGTGACCGTAGTAGTCTGACCACTCGTCGACTGTGACATTGTCAAAGGCATTGACCAAGATAGTCTCCTCCTCTGTAAGCACTGGAGGCCACGCGTCGTCAGCGCGCTTCGTGATGGGCTTGCGGTGGGTGTGCCGCTTCTCGACAAAGAAGTCCCGTTGGCAGGCCGAGGCGAGAGCCGCGTAGGTCAAGGCGAGTGAGACTTGACTGCAACGCATGATGGGCAAAATCCTATCGAGTAATGGGCATAGATCTAGCTCAATTGTGTATTGAAATGTTGAGAACAAGAAGGTCTCTGCCGAATTTCGGCTTCTGGGAGGGGTGACGGGAAGGCGCAGTTATAGCTCTCGCCCGCAGACAGCCCGTCCACAATGAAATCGCAGAAAATATGCCCAGCAATCATCAGTCATCGGTAAGGCCGGTGATGCCATTAAACAAGACTTTCCCGCAATAATGCTTGGCATTCTGGAGCTGTTCGCCCTGCTCTGATGGTATTGGCGATATGCAGGCTGGGAAGAACCTGCTGTCTGCGGGCAAGGCAGTAAGAACGCACGTCGTCATATCTTTCTCCAAAGACCCGGTACTTTGGGGAGAAGCTGACCCGATTCCTGGGGGAGACATGGTAACTTCGAGCTTTGTCTACCCCAATCCACGCGATGATGCGACGGCAAGCAGTAAGACGGCGTGGAAGAGAGAGCTTAGCTGCTTGGGAACGTGAGCGACCTGCCTTGTTCGTGCTAGAATTCGATGTATGCCAAGCAATGCCGGCGGGGTAGCTTTGTTCGCCGTGGATAAGCTGATGGCACACAAGGAGGCATGCCGCGTTGCCATGACTGGAGTGTTGGCGTGGGGCGGCATGGGGAACAAATGTTAATGGATATTCCCCGCAATGACAGCTCTCTTTCCCCCTGCTCTGAGGGGACCGCGCTTGGGTGCTCTAGTCACGTATGTCACCGAAGACGACACCGAAGCCGATCCCGCTGAGGCTTCTCAGGTACCTTTGGAAGGATCCATTGCGTGCCGTGAGTGACACCATCTCTCTCTTTGCACTGATAACGAGTGTCTTTGCCAAGGGGACTTTTGAGCTTGAGAGAGGCCTATCAGGTGCGGCCCGAAGTTCTGGATTGGGTTTCTGACTACGGCCATTGACATAACGAATGTCAGATGAACTATTGGCTTGAGCACATACCATGGAAGACTGAATCGCACGAACCAGACTGTCTATATACAATGCTCTAAGTACCTTGTTATCAAAGAAAGTTAATTCTTTCTAAGTCATAAATATAAGAATATAGTTTTAATAAAATAATATAATACTTACTTAGTACTTAAATTAAAATACTTTTTTAAACTTATTATAAAAAAAAATAATTATATTATTAACTACTTATTATTGAGGTTCGTAATATTATAATTTTAATTATAATAGCTTTATTTATAATAAATAAAAAGTCTAATTATAAGTCCCTTAAAAGCCTCTCCTTAAGGGCTATAAGAGCCTCTAAGTATACTAAGTTAAAATACTTATTAAGATATTAATAACTAAACTAACCTTACGATAATAACTTTAATAAAATAATTAAGAGACGAATTAAGAAATAACGCTAAAATCTTTATTAATATTAAGTACGATTTATAAAGGGTAGTAACGCGGCTATAGAGTATTAATAATATATTTTATATTAAGAAGACTATTATTAGTACTAACGAAATAGATAGGGCCGTATATAGTACTAGCTTATTAATAAGCTATCGAAACTACGATTCTGGCGATCCTTTGACGAGGGAGAGGGTGGAATAGAGGAAAGGATGGGTGAGAAAAGGGTTAAGGTTGAATAGTGCGGAATTCGAGGGCAGGGTAGCGTCTATATGTACTGCGGCAATCCTCTAGTAATGCAAAACGATGGAGTTAAACAGTGCTATGTACAATGCTCGGACTGACGCATGTTGAACACTGGCAGCTTGGCCAAAGAATGTTACTGCTGAACGTTTCCCGCCAGGACCCATATTAGTATCGATACTCTTACCGTGCCCGAATGAGCCTTCAGGGATTGAGACGATAAGGGCAGCGGATGCATCGGGATCGCCGCCAAACTCTGTTCCGGTGCCATGGATGATGTTCAGGGATTTGTGAGGGGAAAGTGTAAATATTGGGGTATAGCGTCAAGCTTCTCACCGCCGAGTCTTGGAGCAAAGAAGAGTACATGTAGTCTCGTATGAGGTCCATCAGCACAAACAGCGACGGCTGTTACCTTATTTCACGAATAATAATTCTGCGATACTGTAGAGTACGCGCTCCTCAGCTGGCTTTCTATGAGATTCCGCCATCTAAACACTCAGTTGTTTCATCTAGATTTTATCCTTCCCCAGCAACTCTTGTGCAACATTTCCAGTGACAAAAGGCACATGGGTATCTTGGGCGTCGCAATTGCATGCTAGCGAGATATCTTAAAACCGTGACAACCTCTAGAAAGCATTTGACGTCAGATCAGGAAGATTCGCTCGGCCTCGGTACTACTCGTAACCAGAAATTGGTTGTGACCCAGAAAGCAGCATCATAGAGCTTGAGAGGCTCCTGAGGAGTCACCACCGCGAAATCGAACCTTCGGAATAGCTTTACATGATCACGATTAGTCTTTCTCGCTTCAAGTCAGACATTAAGGATTCAAAGGTGACGCCAACTCACCTCAATGAAGATCTTGTTCAACTCCATAGCCGCGATAGTCTTCCCAAGACACTGAAACCGACCATGTCCGAACGCTAGGTCGACGACACCACACATGTCTCGAAAGCAGTCTTCATCTTCAGCGGCGGCTTCCAGCCAGCGCTCTGGCCGAAACACATCCGCGTCGCAACCAAATGTGTCCTTGGATCTCATCAACATTTGAATGTTGATACCCATCTGCGTTCCCTCTGGCAAGAACTGCCCACGCAGCTCTGTTCCTCCCTTGGCTACTTGCTTATAGTTGAGGCCCGTTGACGGTGGGTACATGCGTATGCCTTCTCTGATCACGGCCTGCAAGTAAGGTAGTTGGCGGGCCTCGGAGTCGCGGATCGGAGAACTAATGCGGCCTTGGGCAATGCCTTGGTCCATCTCGCGGCGTAGTGCATTTAGCGATGACGGCGTGTTGAGCAGACAGAGCATAGTCATGCGGACTGCCGTTGCGGTAGAGTCGGAGCCCGCGATTCTTTATCCGGTTGTCAGTTTATCTCAAGGTGTTTAGGCTGCGTTGAGACCCAAGCTTACAGTTCCAGGAAGATCTCTGCCAAGAGCTCTTTGTAAGTTACCCCGTTGCGAAGGTGTTGTTGGACCATGTTGTTCTCATCCGACGCGGCTGCCAACTTCTTGTCCGCCAGGTTCTTGGCCATTCTGCCACAAGTTAGTCGACACTTGATGGCTTGAAGGCAGCGCATCCAGAGCCAGGATAAAGTCTCTTGACTTACCCCATAAGTTTACCAAAGCCAAACTCGTCGCTGGAAAAGGGTAGAAGCTTGTTTAACGGCCATTGCTGCAAGAAAATTCCCACCCATGGTACATTGAGCATGACAGCGAGATACGGAAAGATGAGGTCATTGGTTGCCACATAACCAAACAAATCCTCATCATTTGCGAGGAATCCTAGCGCTTCTCCGAAAGAAAGCTCGCTGACGACGTCGAGGGCAAAGTATTGAGATTTATGGGAGAACTCTATGGGTCGAAATTCCTTTGGCGTCGAGATGTATTTAGTTTCAACTAGGTTGACGAAATGTGCGACGATTCTGTCAACACCAGGCTCAAAGCCGCCATTCTCTCTACCGGCGTACTAGTTAAAGTCAGCTTCAATGTTACTTAGCGAGTTGTAGGTTTCTACATACACCAGGACTCAGCTTGGTTCTGTACTCCTTTCTAAGATCATCGTCCCTCATCGAAAACAGGCTATCCTGGTCAGGCACAACCTTGGCGAGAGCGTACCAAGGACCTTTGGTGAAGTCTGACCTGACCGCCGATATCTTGCGGTACGTGTCTGGATCGCCGAACAAAACTTCGTTTGGGCCAACGCGGACTAGCGGTCCTAAAGAGCCTATGGTAAGCTTGGGCGGAATCGAGACGCACGCTTGAGAATCTTACCATATTTGTCTCCTAGATCTTTCAACATGAAACTCAATTTTCCACCTCTTGTCATATGCTGCATAGGTAGAATCGAAAGAGAGTTAAGGAAAGGACCTGGGATATGTCGTAATCGGTGCCACGACGCGAGATACCAAATTGACAGCAGCGTTAAAGCACAGAGCGCAAAGCTGCCGTACAACGAGGGTAGAACGAGTATATCGTTCGTGCCTCGCATTTCGGAGATCTGATCTTGGGGAGACATGGCCACTGTTGCGTAGCGCGGCGCGACTTTCTGTCGGCGGCGTGTGCACGCAGAAGAAGCGATGACGATGCGACAGATCTACAGCTGCAAAGTCTTCTAGATTGAACGGCCCTTGCACATGTTGATATACCTACCAGCACACTTCTAGCACGCTATCTTGTGCGGGGAACGCCCTTCTATTCTTCTCGACGTCAATGGCTGGGGGCGAGCGAACCCGTTCCGGGACTGAACCCTATCTTTGTTACAGCCAGGGATCGCCATGTTTGCTTCTGGGATTGTCTGATTGTTCAGTCGCATCTCTGTGGGATATTAGGCGGCCAACCAATCTCTTGGTCGCTGACCGTGTGATGGTGAAAACATTGAAGCGCGGTTCAGCAGACCCTTTATAGTGGACCGATATCATTTCATAATAAGGGATGGGCTGCTTGGGCTTCCAATAGACCAACAGAGAACGGGAGATGGCCCCAGGGTCTGTTGGTCGCCGCGGTTTGTCTTTCGACGGCGTTCTGCACTAAAGAACCCTGGCACGATATTGAGCTGGCACCGTTGTTATTGTTACCTACATGTAAATGGCGATGATTGACAACAAACTTCTAGTCACTTGTAGTCCGGGATATCAAAATGCCAATCTTTATGAGTATGAAAGCTGCTTTCGATGAAGCTTGGGGGCGAGAGGCTTCGGGCGTCGCGCGGAAATGCGATGCGAGGGTGTGCTCGAGTCACTGCAGAGGATGGGTCCGTTTCATTCAAGACACATTGGTTTGATCGACTTTTCGAATAATGTCGAAGACAAAAAACAGCCTTCACTCACAAACGATAGACGATCGAGAGGACGACCAAGGACCCTTTGTGGGTGCTTCTGACTCTTTCCGGACCCAGGTCCGCTAATACAGCAGTATCGGAACGGATTGAGCTCTTCTTGGGGACCAAGTGTCGCCGAGTCAGACACCGCCCACCCACCTGTATCCTGCATCGCAACCGAGAGAGTCTGGAACGGGGACTGTTGAATCCTTCGCTCAGCTTCTCCAACGGTAGCATACTATTGGTCGCAAATCCGATCAAATGGCGACCTCAAGCAGAAGACCAACAGTCAGACTGTTGAAACCTGGAAGATTTCCCCCTCAAAAGTTGTTGTGCCGTCTCATTGGCGCGTCCCATACCATCGGTGTCAGCAGAATGGCCCAGAATGTTGCGGCTGGTCCCAACTGCGTGGGAAAAGGGGGCTGGAGGGCCGACATGGGTTTGATGAGGGTTCAGAAATGCCCATCCCTGTGTACAAATGCTCCACTGGTCCCCGAAATTTCAGATGGATCGTGCCAGTGATTCTTTGAGAAGAGAAAAAACTTCTGGTAAAGTAAGGTTTTGGTCTCCATTGCGCAACGGATATACGCGCCGATCGACAACTATCCGGCGGTAGCGTTCGGATACGGAGGAGCGACAAGAACCCACACTACCGGGACCCCGGAACATAGTTGACGGGAAGGAGACTGGACGAACCGGTTCTTGGTACGAAAGCAAAGATCGAAACGCATCAGCCATCCCGTGTCTACCACGCCCGCGCGCCACTCCGCCTTCGGGAGACTGCAGAAAGGGATTCCTTCGCGTGGCCAAGCAGCAAAAGCGGACTCACGACACAGCCACGAGGCTTACTGTATTCCAGGGAGAAAAGAGGCCCGTGACTCGACCGACTAAAGGGAACGCCAACCGCGCGAAAGCTTTCGTGGCTCTTGCTTTTTGTGGTTGCCTGGTGGCACATGCATGGGCGATTTGGGTGTGTGTGTGAGACTGGTTGTGTGTCTTGTCTCTCCCCCGTGGGACCAGTCTATCAAGGGGGGGCTGAAATTCCAGCTGGATCTCATCCAGCTATACGGACAGACATTTGACAGCGAACATGACGACGTTGCCGCAGCCCCTCGGCAGATTCGATGCGCGCCAGCGAACTAGCGCATCCTCCATCCCATCCTCCCCAAGCTCACCTCCGCCTCCTCATCAAGCTCCTCAACCTGCATCAGAAGTAGTATCTCCCGTGTCACCAGAGTCAACAACTTCATCTCCGCAACTGGGATGGCACGCTCGAACAAACTCCATCCCTCGCAAACCCGTGCCGCTCACATCATTATTCTCACCAAACAAGTTCGGCCCATCCGTCCATGTCACCGAGACGACGCCCGAGGACGACACCACGGCACAGAAGACGACCACCTGCGGCCCGATGGACACGCATGGCATCGACCTGAGCTCGCTTAGCGGATCGGCGCATTACGGCGCTGATCCCACGTTCCACGGCCGGGAGTCGCCTGATGATTCTCCAAGAGAAGCGGACGCGCTTCACCACCACGGCAGCGGAGGCGGCGGAGACCAGCGCCATGATGCCCGTGCCGGCCTGCTGCAGAATGCGCAAGAATCTGTCTACGATGGGCATCGCTCACCTCCTGCCGGTGCACAGCAGCAGTACGAGCATGATCACGATCACGAGCCCCCAAAACCGCCGCCGTACGTCCCCGAGAACTATCTAGGCCCGCCAAATGACAGGAACAAGCCATTTCGAATGAAACGACCCCGCTGCAACTGGCACTCATCATGGAACATGTACCTGTGGCTATTGCTCGGCATCGGCTGCGCCATCGGCCACCATGTCTACTATCACACCCTGGACGGCCAACCCGCGGACGACCAGGTGCGCATGCTTAGGTACGGCACGATCCTGGCTTTCGCTGCCAAGGCGAGTTTGGGTGCCGCCGTGATATCGGCCTTCCAGCAGCGGATCTGGACGACTGTGAGATCGAGGTTTATGAGTATTGCCGCGCTGGATTCCATGTTCGCTGCTACGGAGAACGTTATTGCTTTTGTGAACTTGGAGTTTCTCAAGGGTGCCAAGGTGGCGGCTGCTTTGGCCCTGTTCGTCTGGTAAGCAGTCAAAAATCCAAGTTGATGAGAAATTATGAAGGAAATCTGCTCACACAGGTCATAGGCTTTCTCCCTTGGTGGTCATTCTCACAGCCAACACTTTGCTTGTTGAGCCCAAGACCATTCTGCAAAACACTACCTGCCCGGCTGTTCGCAGTCTGAATTTTGCAAGGGAGGACACTCACGACTGGCGAAAGCCCATCAAGATCGACGGCCGTTATGAGATGCCGCTGTCCATCTGGAACTCCACCAAGCCGGCGGACTCTGAGCCGGAGGGCTGGTTTGACTACTACACCGGGCCAAGTCCCAACTTTCAGCAGACCGCGACTCTCGGAGCTTTTCTGCAGGAAGTTGTCGCGCGTAAAAACGCCTCAACGGAGGTGTGCAGCAAGGGCTGGAACTGTACTTTCGAGATAGACTTCACAGCCCCGGGGTATAAGTGTAGCGAACAGGCCAGGGGAATCGGCTCGATACCCACGAACCTTACGCAAGAGTCTGGGCAGGCTCCCCCGCCGTTTGGAACGGATATTCTCATTCCTGAAGGAACGTACGCGTACTACGCCTTCACGAGCGGAGGAGAATACTCCACCACGCAGATGAAGGACGTTGAGATTGGGGGTATCCCAAAGATGAAGCCGCCATATCCTGAGCACATGGGAGCTCTTCGCACTGAGCCGGTCATCTGGATTGGTCACGTAGTTCCGCCCGACGCGGACCATCCGGCTTCATCAAAGGAAGAGGATGACCTAATGCAATACGTCCCCAAGATATTTGCATGCGAGCACTATGTAACGGAGTACACTGCCGTCTTCAACTACACCGACACTACACAGTCAGCATACATGAAGAAACACAACTTCACCATACCTGTCATCAATACAACCTACATCCCCGGCCTCGACGCGAACGATGGCACAGCAGACAACATCACTGCGACCCCGAAAGAAAACTACGTCGTCCCTCAAGATGTTGAAAGATACCGCCGCATCGCCGCGTACCATTCCCTGGGCTTTATGCTCCGCAAGTTCCTGAACGGCACTGTGCAGATCGACAAGCAATCCGCGAATCCGATGGCTAACACGGAAGCCATCCAGACGAAGCTCCTCGACCCGCGCAACAACTACTTTCCCGTCTTTGATCTGCAGGATATGGTGCAGGAATTCTACGAAGACCTCATCCTCTCCATCTTTTCGACCCCGCAGTTCCTTCCCGTCGTATGGGCTGCTCATCCGGATGAGGTTTCGGGCGGGCTGCGCGAGGGCGGCGTTGACAGGAATCATTCAGCATATCGTTTCCCCTGCCAGAAGTCGCGCATGGCCAACATGTACAGCTACCATGAACGTGACCTGTGGATCGTGTACTCCATCGCCATATTTCTAGCTATAATGGGCGTGATTGCTGGTGGGTTCGCGGTAAATGAGAATGGAGGTGTATTGAGGAACACGCGGTTCTCCAGCGTGGTGGCGGCGACGAGGGGCCCAGCGTTGGAGAAGGTCAATTGGGAAGGTCCCGATAGAGACAGAGGCGATGTACCCAAGGACGTGAAGAAGCTGAAGCTGGGATACGGCGTGATGGGTCAGAATGTTGGAGATGGAATGGGTCCGGATGGAGGAAGATACCCCCGCGCAAGAGATAGCATGCTCTGGTCGCCGAACGAGATTAGGTGCGGATTTGGATTGGAGGGCGATGTAAACCAGAGGAGGAGGGAAGGATCTTTATTCCATCGATAGCGGGCGCTGTATTTTCAACAATTAGATTAATAATTATTCCCATTCACATCTAACCATTAGAGGGCGATCTCAGTATCTGAGGCGATACGAGTTAGAACTTAGTGTAGAATCAAGTCATCCATGGGGCATCCCTTATCCACCGAGGACGTCTTAGTCTTCTCAGTGATGATTTGACGGGTCAACTCCATCAGTTGATCAGCCAGAGCGTCGTCCTGAGCAAGCTTACTGCCCGGCTCAGGAATCGCTGGAGGGCATATGTATTGGCCGGATTCCTTCGTGGCGGCCGCCGCATATACCATCGACACGGCACCCTCCCATTGTGACTTCTTGAAAGGCTCCATTCCAACCGCCATAGCGTAGCCTCCAAGAGGGTACCTACATTACGTCAATACGAAGCTTTGGGTTATGTGACCATTCAGATTGTAACTCACGGCTCGAAAATCTCCTCCTTGCTCATCTTGGTGCTCACAAACCCAGGATGAGTTGCGTTCATCAAAACGTTCGGATGCCCATTCTGCGTCACTTTCCGGTTGAAGTACCTCGCGTACAGGATACCTGCAAGCTTACTCCGACCATACTGACCGTTGGGACCCAGGTCGGTATTCAGCTCCTCCAGGCTCTCAAACTTGCAGTCGCTGGGGGTAGCCTGATGCGCATTGCTAGCTTGGTTCGCAATTCTCACAACGTCACCCTTCTCCGCCGTCTGCTTGATGAGAGGCAATAAATGCGACGTAAGAATGACATGTCCCATGTGATTTACGGCCATGTGACGGTCGACGCCGTAGTCAGTGAGCTGGTAGGTCATGATACCCCTCGCGGCATTATTCACCAAGATATCAAGACGATCTGTATCGTTCTTGATCTTCTCGGCTACCTCCTTGACGCGCTTCCAGTCACCCATGTCGCACTGAAACCATTTCGTGCGCTCGGCCTTGTCGGCACCAAGGTCTTTCGCGATGGCATCCTTGGCGCCGTCAACAACGTCCTTGGAGACGGAGAGGATGTAAATCTTAGAGATGTTGTGCTTGAGGAGAGTGTACGTGACCCCGTAGCCAATGCCTTCGCTGCCGCCGGTGACGACGGCTACCTTGCCTGACTGGTCGGGACATTCATCCAAGCTGAATTGGTGAGTTCCCAGCTTGGAGGCTGCTCCACCGAAGTTCTCGGCGATGGTGTTCTGACGATCTTGTTAATCCTGAGGTAGTTCAACAAACGGGGTCGATCTAATGAGTACTAACCTTGATGGTGTCCATGATTGCAGGGACTCTGAGAGCTCTTGTTGATTTGTAGCCCCGAGAGTTGACAGAAGGCGAGTAAGTTTGAGACCCAACAAGCAAGACCTTGGGGCGAGATGGTACTAAAAACCAATTTCGCATCACCACACCAGTTGGAGTTCGCTTGCAAATCATTGGCGCCCGTCAGAATCGAATGATTTCATCCGTCTGTCACTGGATAAAACTCTTGAGCCTCTCTTGCTTCTGATTGCTTTTATGGGAAAGTGGTTTGAGCACCATGAATCACCATCATGTCACTGTCTCATCGGTGATCGCAGCCGCATAGGGCTGCTCGATGACGCGCTGATGTCCGTGTTGGTGCATCCGGGCTGGCGTCTGGCCGCTGCATTCCGGGGCAAAAGCTCCCCAGAGGGACTAAGCCCTACAGCTAACTACTGTAAAATACAGTTGAAAAGCTTTTTGAGACTTAATCTAGCAATTTCTTCTAGGTATGAAATGCGACTACCTAATGCTAACTCATAAGTAACTGAGGTGTCGTGATAGCTGCGCAGTAGTTGCACGGAAGGGTAGTGCCGCACTATACATCGAAGCGTCGTCAATGTGGCTTTTCAGACATCACAACGACCTGCCAATGCTTGCTCCTACGCAGGAGATTTCTCCCAGCCGAATCTGCAAGCAGATGACATGGACCCAGTCCTTTTCATACAACCTCGCAGCGAAGGTCGACTAAGGTACTCAAATACAGAAAGTAGCCATAAGGATTCCTTATACATCCGATGATTGAAATGAAGGTATGTTGCCGTCGAATCGTTCAATGGCTTGTTTCCCTCCAGGTCTTGCCTTGAATGAAGGCACCGAGAATTGGGCCTGTTCGATCAGAAGCAAGAAAGGACGACATACCTACATGTACATAGGATTGAGTTTACTGTCGTGTTATCAAGCCCTTGACTCTCTGTAAATTGAGATCAACACATGTGTATTAAGGAAGACAGTGGCAATGCTACTATCGGGCTGCGTTGATATCAGCCAACATACTTTAAATAGTCTCGATGGGGGACTCCAGGTGGACGGGTGAATGTACCAATGGTACAAACATATCGTCACAAAGTCGATCCTCTTCAAGGCAACTGAGTGCAGTGCTGCTGAGGACTACCTCCTCAGATGCCCCTTCAGACGACTGTTGGCTATGAAACCTCAGAAAAAACTGGTGCTTCGGTGAGCTAGATCGGTCTTGAAATCAGGAAAATCATTCCATTGACGTTATTCTATAAGGGGTGAACGACTTATCTTGGTCGCCTAGAATCGCACCCAAAATCTCAGCAGAAATCGCTGCTTTATAAATCAAGCCTCTCATATATCAGTCAATCATGGGCACTCGAAGAAATACCTGCTTGAAGTACTCTGAATTTGCGTCTTGCTCGTGATTTCGTGTTGTTATACCTTACTTCGAGTTGCAGTAGCACAAAGTACCAGGATTGCGTTACCAAGATAGTACATGTAGTTTTGTTGGAAATGTTAGCCCTGGTTTATGGTGGTATATCATCAATTCCAGAACATCAGCCTTTCCAACTTTCGGGTTAACATATTCCCAATGCGAGAGGGAGTTGAATTTCATTACCATGAATGAACAAAGTCAGTATGTTCCTGAGATTAGAGCTCATTCAGATGGAACATAACATGCAATAAACTCCCATGTGATCGCTTTCCACTTTCGATTGCCAAGTGACACCCTCTATCTAGTCGCCGAGAAGACTCACCTTTGCATCGGCGCGAGGTCCTCGACCACGGGGTATCTTAATTAGTCATCATGAAGTTCTATAGCATCAAATCTGAAAATAGATGTGGAAACGCATTTAAACGATTTCGCAATCGCAACGACAGTTGGCGAGTGACTCGCTGTCACAAGGTTCACCGCATCAACTAGATTCGCAGAGCATGGGAATGTCCTGAAACTACTATGAATGTAACTTCACTCCGGAATCCAGGTTGCAACCGACTTTGCCGCGAGCACTCGTTGAGAGTTTGCCAACTTTTGCGTCCATCGATCGCGGGCAGAGAATCGACGGGGTGTAGCAGGGCCACCAACGTCTCCAGGATAAACATCAGGTGACTAGCTGTGCTTGGACCTCGCTTTCGACTTGGCCGATCACTCGCAAATCGGTTATTGTTGCCAGGCTGCAGGGCCCTCGTGCGAACATGAATATCGGCGTCAGTATCACCGGGTGGTTGTAATTGTAACCGCGATAACGAGGGAAGAAGCAAACAATTCCTGGACTGATATCTCTTGGAGGCACAATCCTGGTTGTTGCGAAATGTTGTGGCGTCTCCTTGAAATGCCAACGGCTTCAGTGCAACCTCCACAGGGGTGTACCGTGTTACAAGTGGTGATATTGTCCTGTACGCCACGAAGCTTCTTAGCGACGGGGCGTCATTTCGATCCCTATAAGGTTTGGGAGCTGCCGGCTCCAGCAGAACGGCTGGGGCCGTCTTGGGCGATGTGGGAAGAGAAGTGAGAGAGTCATTGTTGAAAGCAACCCCGCAATGTGCGACTACAGCAGTATTTGAGTACCGGTATCAAAAGACAAGGCGGCCAGATCTAGTAACGTCGGCATCCCACCTCTGTGGTTTATAATGAGCGAGAGTAATGTTAGAACTGGGAACATATGAAGCACGCCATAGCGTTCATGGCTTGCAAACGGCGAGCGACAGGCTTGGACCCACACCCATAGTTTAGCTCCCAGGAGAAATCTCACTGAGTGCGAGACTCAAATCTCATCTTCCTGCGTACCATGTGGTCAGCTCCTCTGGACTGGAGCTCTGAGACAGTAGTAACCCGTCCCGGGATTCCGGAGATTTGACAGCTTTGACAGCGGCAAAGGGGAGTCACAATCGCTAATCCTGCGCACCAAACAACGTTGTTCCCGAATACCGCGACATTACCGAGCCTACCTGGGCAAAGCGCGCCAGGACGGCACGGCTGCTCACCTGGATGGACCAAGACAGTCACCCTATGGGCGACTTGCCATCTGTTAGATAATAGTTTGCTTTTAACACTGCTTCAACAGCTCTCAAGCTCGTTGAAAAGCCGTTTTTGGTCCACATATGCCCGGTGGCAGCCCGCCTGGCCCGGCATCTAAGCCTCTTTGGGAGTTTCTGTTACTAAATATGACGTGGGGCCTCCCCAGTCAACACCAAAGCGAACAGTCAGCCGGTCGTTGTAGATGCTGAATCTCCGCGGCACTAATGGCCGTTAAAGCTGATGCAAGATCCCCAGATCCCGTGTCTGGTTTGGGATGGGATCGAATTGGATGAAATGTGAATGGGCCGTGTTGCTGTCACTTGCCAACTCGTCCCTTGTTTGGTCCAGTCTGCTCTCACCACGCTGCTGTGTAACGTTTTTTGTTTTTTGCACGATACCACCACTGCCTGTGCGTGGCTTGTGCTGTCATTTCAAACGGAAGTTAGCATTCTCATCGACAACTATTGCCGAAGAATACGTAAGTACATTCAAGTTCAAGTTGTCAAATGAACGGAAGAAAGGTTGCTGAAAAGAAGCAGAAAATAATAGCCCTCCGACTCTGCATGCTTCTGAAAGGGCAACTCATGTTCTGTCCCCTGGCATAGTGGCTCCGCATCCCCATACAATCCAGTCCTACCCCAGACTTGGCGCAACGACGATCACATAATACCCGATGTTGCGCTGCAACCCAAGGAATTGGGACTTCGACATTGATCGATTCCTCAATCCCTTTGTTCCGCCACCTCCTTGGAAATATCTCCCATACCCTATCTCTCACTGTTTTGGCTACCGCAAGTCGAAGCCACAGAATGTTGGGAATCTCGTTTCGATCTTCTGGGCCTGTATTGGCGTCTTTTGCGGCGTCGCCGTAGTCTCCATCGTCTCCCGCCAGATACCGTCCTTCAGAGACCATGGTGCGCCCATTATTGTGGGCAGTTTTGTAAGTATATCCCCCCTTTCATCTCGAAATCTGCGCACATTGCATGTATCCCCACCTTCCACACACCGAGCATGATTACGGAGCAGCACCGTCAGGGGGTGATGGGTAATAGAGGCTCGGACCTCAACTCCCTCATCCCGTTTCATAAACCTCTCGGGTGACGACACCGACCGACCACTGCCACACCAGCACACCAGCACACCGGCACCTCACCGGCCAAGAAGTGACGCTCAGTAACGTAACAGACTGGCTGACTCGTTCTCCCCTCCCGATACAGGGCGCAGCCGCCGTTTTAGAGTTCTACTCGATCGAATCGCCCCTCTCTCAGCCCCGTAACTCAGTCCTCGGTCAACTCCTCTCCGCCATCGTAGGGGTAGCGATCTGCAAGCTGTTCCAGCTGAGCCCGCACTTTGATTCCATTCGCTGGCTGGGAGGAGCCTTGTCGTGCGCCTTGGCGACGACCGTTATGGCGCTTACGAAGACGGTTCACCCCCCTGCTGGCGCGACGGCACTGCTCGCCGTCGTCGATGACGGTGTCGTACACTTGGGATGGTTCTTGGTGCCTATTGTGCTCCTCGGCTGTGCCTTGATGCTGGTCGTCGCATTACTCATTAATAATATCCAGCGGCGCTTCCCACAGTATTGGTGGTCGCCCGAGGATGTTCGGCTACACCGCGTGCCTTGGAGGCGCCATGTGGGCGATGTGGAAAGCAAAGAGCAACCAAAACCTGATGAGGCTGATGGGCGGAGTAGGAGTGATTCTACAGTGAGGGAAGATGCGGTACTGATTATGAGGCCTGGTGAAGTGCTTGTGCCTGAACACATGTTCATCACACCCGAGGAAAAGTTGTTCTTAGAAGAATTGAGTAATCGGTTATGAGCCACATTCAATAGCAATCTATATATTTGCGAGGCTATGAAACCAAAGCATACTGTTTCGTAAAAGTAGTTTCTTGAGAAAACCCAGATCTATATTCATTTCTCAGCACGAAGTGAGTCTTAGCTGTCAAGCGCCACCCCTTACTCTGGTTTCTCATCATGAGAAAATACGTTCTCGTCATTTTGCCAGGAGATAGTAGTTCCCGGCGACACGTTGCAAATCATTATCAGAAAACATCATTATCCACATCAAATTCTCCCTCATTATCGTGCCGGTTCTGTCGTGTTTCTTTGTCGTTAATTGTCTGGCTTCAACCTTGCTTGGCAGACTTTGTGCGAGACATGCGCAATTCTGCCAGCTTTGCGGGGTTCTGAGTAGGATCATTCTCAGGGTCACCATCTGCACCGGGGTTGGCCATCTCATACTCCAAGGTCTTGATGAACTTGTAGAAGACGACAGCAATGATTGTGCCAAGGAAAGGCCCGACCCCTGAGACAACCAAGATTAGCTTTCCACTAGTCACGAGGGAGAAGAAGTCAAAAAGAGTAAAAACTTACAGTAAATCCAGTGTTCAGGGTCGAAGGTTGCCGTGATGACGCAGGGTCCAAAGCTTCGTGCCGGGTTGAGCGAACCACCCGTGAACTGAACACCAACCAATTCGGCGATGAAGAGCGTCAGGCCAATACCGACAGGAGCAATGAAGGTGGCTCTGTGCTTCTCCTTGGCGAGCATAAAGATAGTGAAAACCAGCTCGGCCGTCAAGATGGCTTCGATGAAAACACCCTGGACCAGTGAAGCACCACCGCCTAGTGTCGTACGAACGTTGAAGTTCTCGGGAAACAGAAAGCGGACAATGACTGATGCAAGCATGCCGCCCAAAATCTGAGCGACGAACAAGCAAGCAGCACGGGATGCGGGGATAGCCTTGACGAGGAGCATGCCGAGCGTAACAGCTGGGTTGAACAAGCCGCCACTGATACGGAAGAAGACCCAGACGTTAACCATGAGAGAAAAGCCGAAGATAATGGAGATGTAGAGCAGAGTGCCGGTGTTGAATCCCGTGGAAGCTCCGGTAGTGGAGTTGCTGTCTGAAGGGTTGCTGGAGTTGTTGGAAGCGGATTTGATATTGGCAACCTCTGTGCCAGCGAAGGCGAAGAACAAGAACATGGTAGTGCCGACGAGCTCGCCGAGACTTGCGACAAAGTGGTTCTTCAAGTCCGAGTTCATCCACTGGGTGAGAGGCAGACGCATAACCTGGGCCTTCTCTTCCCTGGACAGGTTGTGCCAGTCAATGCGAGCCTGTTCGCCGTTGGTGCTGCGAACAGCGACACCGCTGCGCGGGTATCCCGCCATCTCCTCGTCGTACATCCTGCGAGAGGGCGGTCTGCCGCCGTAGTCACCGGGCTCGTAGGAGCGAGTCTCCTCGTAATAATCTTTGGTTTCCGTCTGGGGGTCGTAGTTGAAGTACGGTTGAGGACGGTTCAGGTGCGCGCGGGGAGGGCGCGTTCGAGGTGCACGACCTCCGCTGTAGTCTGGATGACGGTCGTTGGTTCCCCAATAACGATCCGTTTCCGAATCGTCGTCGTAGTCCCCGAAACGGGCGCTGTCCTTCAGTGGACGGGTGGACTTTGTAGAGACACCAGTGGGCAAGGGGTCGTCTACTGATTCCCTCTGCCGTGTCTGGGTGTTTGTGCGACGGAGAGGGACTGAACGTGAGCCCCCTCTTGAAGGTTGTTGGGAGTGTGATGGTACAAATCTTGGTGATTGGATTGGGTTCTCGTCGTCAGAGAAGGAGTTTGGATCGACTGCTGTTGCTGGTGATACTGGAGAGGGTTCACCCTCAGGTGCCTTGAGTGTTCCTGTCTGCTGGGCTGACATGATTTGATCGAAGTCGCGTGTCAAGCGCAGAGACGAGGAAGGAAGTATTATAGAGCCGGGGGGGACTTGAATAGTTAAGTCCGCCGTAGTGAAAGCGTTGTTGAGAGAGTTTTGACTCTCGAGTAAGCTTGAGTCTTGTCGTCTAGTCTTCAAGTGGGCTTGATGTTTGAAGAGCAACATGAACCCGTGTTCCGAAGGTGTCCGAAGGCATAATATACCTCTGCTCTCAAACTCAAATGGATGCCCAACCAGCCCTCTCTTTACCTCGACGTCACCGCATTTTTCGGTTAGTTAGGCCTTGATTTCCTTCGTCTGATCAGCCACCGACTTAGTTTCGACAAGGACCGCGGGGACATTGGATTGCGAAATAGGCAATGGTGGGATGGGGAGGTTCGACAAGGGACCGTTGAGCCTCCATTGTCCTCCCAAAGTGCTTCCATAGTGCTCTGCCTGCCTCTAGCTCGCGGGGGTCACCGATCCCACGGACGTGAGTGGTCGGCACACCGGGCAGTGCGGAGGGCGGAAGTCATGGATAACCCCAGAGCCGATCTCATGCACGCGAATCTCGCGGCCGGGTAAGGCTTGCTGATGTGCCCCGGCGAGAGCGAGGGATATGGGGGGAAGTTGAAGCCGAGATCCCGGACGGGTGACGTCAAAATCAGACTGAAAATGGTGGGATCACATCAACCCAAGTGTGTAGGAGCTGAAGGGACGGGGTGAAACGAGGTCCAATTTTGAGGCAAATGAGGCATTGCGGCGTCTGTGTGGTTGGGGTCTAGAGGTATAAAACTGGGCGTTAACATGGGCTCAGAGCTGGGATCATCGACGTTTAAACTCAGGAGACCCAAGGCGCTAGTGCACCACCTTTGACACGTCGACTGCAGTATCCTTGTATGACAGCTTCACGATTGTGGCCTCTGGAGTTAGATCCCAGAAAGATCGGGAGACGCTAAGCTGCCACTTCCAGAACACCCATAAGAACTCCAACTATGAGCTGAGGGGCTCTAGCCCAGTTTTCCTCGCCAGGGCCCTGGCATCGCCGGATGAGACGAATTGAGGGCTGGGAAATACGGCGCGTCACCGGGTGTCGGGACGGACGGTACTGTTGAATCGTTAAGGGTTCAGAACCGAGCACGACGATCCATCGTCTGGGGTTTGGAAACGTCGCATCGCTCCACCATCACCACTGGGTTTCTTTGGCTTTCGGGTGGCCTTTAACCCTTGGTACAGATGATCGCCCAACTTTAACGAAGGGTCCGAGAGGAAAATTGCGCGATATGGCTTTCTTGGCCTTGTCATTCGAAATGGGGCAGTTTTCACACGAACGTTGAGTTGAGAAGAGCCGATGGTGGTGTGGCTCGGATGAGAAGCAGACTGGATGGAGTCAAACGAAGAACCTGGGACGGTGCCCCGTGTGGCTCTATACCAGTCCCAATGCCTACCACCCTCTTTCGCGAGCCTCTTCCTCTCTTGGGCGATCATTTCGCACCTGCGGCCGTTTGTTCTTCTGCTCGGCTGGATTGTCAGACCGCCGGCGGGAGACGGAAGAAATGACGGCAACTTTCAAAGAGTTTACCTGTCGCAAACTAGACTTCTAGTGCAAATGGCAGCTCCGTTAGATGTCTGGGCGTCAATCAGTCTGTGAAAATTACGGGTTGCCAGGTTCAACGATTGCACCGTGCCACACGCCGAGGAAATCACGGCTCCTATTTTCATTCCGTTTGCATCTCGCCGTTCAAGCTCGAAGACCCTTCTCGCGCCGCTTAATCTCGAAAAGAAGGTCGTTTGACGACCCCAAGAGTGGGAACTCCATCAATATTTTGCACTCGTTGTCTAGCATTCCATGTGCTTAGCTCGTTCACCGCAACCAAAGGAAGCTCGGACACCCTTGTTCTATGCAGTCCTCTTCCATGTGGGAGCTCTGAACCCGAAATCTTCTCTAGCCGGCTGCGAAAAGTTGCGAGTTCAAGTACGTAGAGTATTACGCGGTTCCACGTCGGACATCCGATGGCTTTTTGACCTCTCCAGTGCCCCCTTCACGCTCATCTGTGCGCCCCCTCCATCCGCCGTAAACCCCAGGCTGTCATCTGTCCATATGCAGCGACAATAGGTAGACCAATGGTAGTGTGCAATGATGGTAGTGCTGTTATGAGAGGTTGGACGTGCGAGTGCCAAGATGGTGACAGGCGCCGGCCCCCTTTCTCCAGCCTTTTCGTGACAAAGTGCGGCAGACAAGAAGCCCTTCAGACTCTCATCGTGATGAGTCCCAGTGGGTGACGAGAAGAGTCCCGGACAAGGTTTCAGCGGTATCGGCATTCTGTATGAGGTATGGAATCCCTTCACTCCAATTACTCCTCCGCAAGATAGCTGGCCTTGTGACCTGAACATGTCAGGTCTTTGCAGATGACTGCAGCATCCCCACTGATGACACGACACTCTGCCCCATCTGCGACAAGGCGGACACAACGGTGGCAGGAGAGTTATGTCAAACAGGTGGTAAAAGTTCTCCCCTCTTGGCACTCGCTGTTCACGATGAGTTGGCACCGCGATCCAGTGACTTTCTTCCGAGTCAATGTCGTGTGGCTGGTTTTTCAGAAGTGAGGTTGGATAAAGTGCCAACAGCCTTCCGAATTAAAACGACCCAGTTGGAGTTCTGTGAAAAATTCCCCTAAAGTGGATGATGATCTACGGATCTCGATCAAGATTGCTAGGATACCCTCTTTCAATACGCAAGCATCCGTAACAGCCGCCCATGTTGGGTGAAAGGATGAGGTTGGAGAGGGCGGGCTCGAAAAGTCAAGTCTTCGGAGAAGTCGGCATACCCTGGCTCAACTCTTTGGTAAAGACGTGGTACCCCTGAGTATCAGCCTCACCACCTCATGTGCCACATATGCCTGTGATTGCATGGAATCCTAAACCCAGCTGAAAGGCTCCAAATATGCAAGAACACTGATAATTCTAACGGCTGGTCCAGACCGCCAGTTGAGAAACAGCACGTTTTCAAATGTTTCTAGAATAAATGTATGGGTCACAGAGTCTTTCAAATTTTGGCAATCGAACATTTGTACCTGCATCGGTAGCTTGGTCTATAAGAATAATGAACCGAACAGCCTTTTCGGGAAAAGTCCGGCGAGGGTTCAAGGGAGGGGGTACGGTTAGTTCCCTTCGATCTTGCTCGAGTCTATGTACTCAGGGGCGAGGTGACAACGTCAGCTCTTCAATTGGCTGTTCATCTTCAGGCCAGTGCAGGTTCCAAGAGAGATCCGGCGAAACGGATAATGTTGGGGTTAGGGTAGAGGGCTTGCGTTCGTTCCAAGGAGGAAAATCACTGTGAATATCGAAACAATGGCTCGGACTGGGTGGCTCATGCTTTCTGGTAGCTGCTAAGCTTTTAATCTTGCGATGACTCTCAGACTATCTTATCTCATTCTGGTAGATTCATTTGAGCGCCTGGATAAAAATTCTGTCCAGTAAGTGCGAATGTAGATACATGAAGAATTAGAGGTTCAATGCGCTTGTTGGGAAGGTTAGTTCTGGATGTCGTGTTTACAACTTGGCTTAGCCTGGATTTTACTGGAGTCTAGTCATTCAAAATGCCGTCCTTACTCGCGATGGAAAGCCTACCAGCAAAACGCACAAAGCTAAAAGGTGAAACAACAGTGTCTTCTGTGACAATTATTCGGATCCCGAAATGACCGAACAGAAGGCTGTTTGTTGAGAAAAGGGTGCCTTGAAAGTAAACTGAAATGGAACATCAAGCATATCTGCAATATTATAGAAGCCTCCATGTTCTCCAGGGACTATAGTGAATTTATTGGGAAAGCATCTTGGTTCCGATGAAATACCAAATGCTGTCCAGAGGAGCAACTTCACCCGCCGTCGCAAGTGCATCTCAAGCAAGCTAAAGATTTGAGATGAATTTTAAAATAGAGTCGAGGCCCCCCCGCACCAGCCTCGAACAAAGAGAAAAGCGTTGAGGGATGCCGTGAAACCTGAACATACGCGGCATACTCGAATAGTCCAGTCCAGGCTATTCCGGATCGTGCCGCCCTGTTGCCGCTGAATGCTTGTTTTTGTTTTCCTTTTCTTACAGGATTTGGCGTTTTGCTCCAGCCCTATGCTGTGAATCCTCAATAGCCAATCGGTTAACTTTGAACGAGCATTGAGATAGGGGTCGTAGCCCTCATTACTGAGACCAGCGCTTCCTTGACAATCTAAAATGGGCTACAGATCCTACTCCCGACCACTGTGATTGGAACTAAGCATGAACGTGAGTGCTCAGTGCATCTGCTTCCCGCCCATTCTCAAGGGTAGCGACACCAGGGAGGGACTTCACATGGGGAACACGCATTGCCCATGGTTTTCAGAACGCAGGACGAACCATTTTGGCTTTTGGATTTCTGCTTCATGCAGGCTGCCACATGCGACGCAGAAAAAGTTTCCAAGAACCAAGATTCGGCCGTGAGTCTTCATTTTTGCGTACTTTCCCCCTCTCGTACGAGACGCCCACCACCGCGAGTCTCGGCCGTGTAAGTGTCCTCGCCCGAAATGGAGGTTGAGGACTGCGTTTGCTCTAAGACACCACCAGGTGAAGACTTCTGCATGTTCAAAAGAAGCCCATCATGCCAGCCAATGGCTCACATGTTGGAGTTTTGCCGGATGTCTCACCCATAACCGAATCGCAGTCCATTCTGGTGACAGCTCAACTTCTATTGGTCGCCGACATGCTTACCGAATTCGTTCGTCTGCTTTTCGGTTCATAGTCGGCGCTAGATACGTTGATCGTCTTAATCCGAAAATTAAGAACGATGAACCGAACGCTAGATAGGCGCTACTATGATCCACCGATGCGGTGTGCCGTGCTGGCCCCGATCAATCCGGGGCAGAGTGGAGACAACGTGGTGTAGCACCCCGAAGATGATCACGTTTTCTTCGGACCCCCACGCGTTATCCCGCCATTCGCCTTGGGCCAGTGGGCGGCCGACCCTGGCAATTTTCCTCCAACAACAATTTTCTCCGCAGAACGATCCCTTTGGACGTGTGAATAGGGAACGACACCACCATGGACAAAAAACCGAATAGATTACTGGTCCAATGGGGAAAGACTTCACGTTGCGTCCGTTACGCTTTTGGTACGTTTCCGTTTCAACTGAACAGTCATGGTTAGGTTCCGTGAAGCATGGTTGAGAAAGGCGAAGATGTCGTCTCATTCGGGGAAATTGAAAATCCCCGGCCAGTCCACCTAGAAGGGCATGTTGAGAGCCTATGGATGCATAGCATTGGAGGAACACATTGCCACGATGCCAAGAAGTCGATATGTCGGCTTCGACGTTCTCCCCTGATGTATGTCTTGGCTTCATATTAATTCCAGAGTTGAGGAGAAATAAGGAGAGCTGTGGAGTTAAGAAGTCATATCATCATGCCGCTGAATTTACCAGCGATCGGCATATAAGCGATCATCGTCCGCATGTCGCAAAACTTAAGCTTAATTTCCATCGCTCCACTGAAGTCGTGAAACTTGCTCATCTTGTACATACCTTTTATCTCTTGATCCTTGTCGCGATGAAGCTGAATAGCTTTGCGTCTTGGGCCTTTCTGGCTATCGCTGCATCGGCTTCGCCCACTCCTACGAACCCTGAAGGTCGTCTCCTGAACAAGAGGGCTGCTATCACGGATGCAGCAAACATTGGTTATGCCACTCAGAATGGCGGGTAAGGATAGACGATATCAAAGTTGTCCAGAACATTTGAACTGATCCTTAAAATTTAGAACCAAGGGTGGCTCCGGAGGAACCACTACTACAGTGACGAACCTTGCTCAACTATCCGCCGCAGCTATTGCATCCGGTCCAGGTATTGTCATTGTTTCAGGCAACATTGTCGGCGCGGCAAAAGTCCAAGTCGGCTCTGATAAAACTATCGTGGGAAAGACGGGCAGCTGTAAGTGACACTACTCACTCGAACCCCCTCAAAGCTCATATTTTTCAATTATAGCTCTAGAGGGTATCGGCCTCACTATTCTTGGACAAAAGAACGTCATCGTCCGCAACATGAAGATCAGCAAGGTCGAAGCAGACTACGGTGACGCCATTACCATCCAGCTATCCAAGAACGTATGGGTAGACCACTGCGATCTTTCTGCCACCCGCGACGGCGACAAGGACTTCTACGATGGGTTGACTGATCTCTCTCACGCCGCTGACTGGGTCACCATCTCCCACACGTACTTTCATGACCACTCCAAGGGCTCTCTTGTTGGCCACTCTGACAGTAATGCCGCCGAGGATACGGGAACCCTCCATGTCACTTATGCGAATAATCACTTCTACAACGTCCGCAGTCGTGGCCCCCTGTTGCGTTTCGGAACTGCCCATATTTACAACCAGTTCTACAACACCATGGATACGGGCATCAACACTCGCATGAGTGCACAAGCTCTCATTCAGAGCTCCGTCTTTGAGAATGTCGGAAAGAAGGCCATCTTTAGCGAGTCTAGCAAGGAGATTGGGTAAGTCCCTTCAACCAATTTGGACTACCTTAAGCTGGCAGTGTTCCGTGACTGATAATCCTACTCCGCAGGTATGCTGTTGCCATTGATGTTGTGCTTGGTGGTGAGAGCCAAAACACTGCATCAGTTGGCACATTGAATGCTAACAGCCCTCCTTACTCGTACTCTCTTCTTGGATCTGCCAATGTGAAGGCTGCTGTGACCAAGGAGGCCGGACAGACTCTTGGATTTTGATTGGCTCACGTCGAGTTGTACTGCCAATGTGATAAGCGAAATCCGTCGGGTGTGTCTATGAGAAGTTACAAGGAGGAATGACTTCGTTTGGAAGACCCAGATGACGTTATGTCTTCGGAGTATTGTACATGAAACCTATCTATATCACTTTCTATCTTTCACTCATGATCATGAGGATGAGCTCAAACTGGACCTGAGTTAGAAAGCGATGAAGCAATGAGTTGATCATCTGAGCATTGGTTTGGGATAGATGGTCTTTGTACCGAGAAGAATGCTTGTCTCAAGGCTTGGCAACTTAATCTATCCCGGGTGTCATCGGGTTTCACCTAGGCGTCTGGACAAGGTTATCCAAAGATACGCTCATATTCATCACAGACCACTACATACTACTTAGTACATTTTAACTGGCCACCCCAGCCTTAGTCCTTGACGTTAAGCTTGAAATGCGAGTCATCCCCGCAAGAAAGATCCAACATAGGCAACGAAATGCCCGTCGCGACGGATGGATGCATGCTCAGAGCCTTTGACAGCAGCCTTCTTGACGCAATCGCTGGAGACGACAGGTTTAAGCGCGACAAAGGGCGCTTATGAGAAGCAGGATGCTCAATGTGAGGTCTCTCGCATGCACTCTCTTGCCTTCGGCGGCACCGCTACCCGTTGGCGTCGCCACAGCTGCGCTCGTTTGTGTTGATGAAGCTGTAGCAAGCGATGTGGATGCCGCGCTTGAGTCAGACGTTGAGATAGAAGCTTTTTGAGACGACGAAGATGTTGTGATATCTGTCGTTACCGTCGCGGTTGGCGATGTAGTCGGGTTTTCAACGACAGACGTAACCTCGCTGATGCGCGAGTAAATATCGGTCGTCCAAGACCTAGTCTTCCACGAGAGGACAGGAGTATTGGGAAAACTCGTAGGCCATGCCACGCCCGGCGGTGTCACCGTGGCGCAGACAACCTCCCAGGATGAGGGCTCCCTTGTGCCGTCGGTGAGACACATGAAGTGGTTGCTGAACCCGTAGGGGTTATTCGGATTGTCGGCATTCATCTCCGGACTGACTTGACAAAAAGTAGCGCACGAGACTGGGTACACTTGGTCGTTGGGCGACGTCGGGCTCGTGATGTTGTAGACCGTGCCGGAGCAGCATTCCGCAAAGTGCGGGGCGCTATTGCGGCCGACGGGCGGGGTCTTGCATATTATGCCAGCGATGGACTCCGGCCATTCGGAAAACGCGTTAGATGATAGTGTGTTGAAGGTTACATCGCCAGCACACCTCGGATATATGCTCATGGTGGCTACTTGTGAGTTTTGAGCAAATTTGCAATGAAATTATTTGCTTCGGGAACACGGGCAAACAAGTCAGAGATCTCTAAGCTCAATAAGTAATGGAAGGCGTGAAAAGTGTGCAGAAGATTGCTGACGCATCAGGGTGTGACGGCTAGGCTGCCGCTAGCTTGAATCTACTATGTCGACTAGGGTGGCGATCGTCATGTCCTATCGTCCCGAGGGACTTTTGTGAAAGCGTACTTAGTTGCGGGCTTCTGATAATGTCGTTTGGTTGAGTTCGGCATTTTTGAAGGGGAACCTTGAATACCATCTAGCACCAAGATTACATACAGTGCGCTTATAAATATTCAACCGCGAGTGGCAGTCCCAATACTCTCGAATACCTGAAAGATAGTATCTCGAGTTCTGGACGCGATTTCCTCAATCTCTTCGCTTGTACTAGTGTATGCAGGCGCAAGAAGGACATGATCGCCCAGAACACCATCTTTCGTTCCCATACCTGGATACAGGCTGATGCCGAAGTCGTTGAATCCAATAAGATAAGTTTTGTTCGCGATATCCTCAAATCTCGGGAAAGGTTCTTTGGTAAGTCTGTCTATGACAAACTCGATCTACAGGAGAAAGGCTTGTGAGTTGGCGCCTCGAGAAAGTAAAGAGTGAATAGGCTCTGATAGACTTACCCCCCAAAAGAGGCCTTTGCCTCGGATGTTGCCAACATGAGGGTTGTCATCTAGGTAGTACCGCAACCGCTTCTCAAGCAGAGCGCCCTGTTTTCGAACATTTGCGACGAGATCCTCTTCCCGGATGATTCGTTGGACTTCGAGGGCAGCAGCGCATCCAACAGGATGGCCCTGATAAGTATGTCCGTGTGAAAATGAGCTGTATCGTGATTAGTCAACCTCGAATAATATGTAGGAGAAGTCTGTAGAGATCTTACCCGCTTCCGTTCTTGAGAGCATCAGCCACACGGTGATTGATGAGCATACCAGCCATGGGCGCGTAACCGCCGCCGAGACCTTTAGCAAGTGTCTGGATATCAGGGATAACTCCCTCTTGTTGCCACGCATGTAGAGAGCCGCAGCGACCCATGCCGGACATGACCTCTTCACGTATGTCAGTGTTTATTTGGTACAAAATGATTTAGACGTGCGCCTTAGGCTCAGTGTTCTTACCATCCAAGATAAGTAGGGCGCCATACTTGTCGCAGACCTTTCTAATAGCCCTGAAATATCCAGGCAGAGCTGGAATACAACCCAGAGTCTGTAGGAATGAATATTAAGACGAGGTTATAATAGTTGAGACATTGGATGACTACTTACTGCACCAACAATAGGCTCTGCGACAAATGCGCATACCGAATCGGGGCCAAGCTCTTGGAATTTCTGGTCCAGCTCATCGGCCAGTTGACTGACGTATTCCTGCTCGGTCTGACCCTCGCTCATACCGCGGTACGGGTTGCAAGCTGACACTCTGTATATGTTCGGAAGCAGCATATCGAGGAAGAGACTCCGCCGCGCGACATGCCCGCTCATTGACAGCGAACCAAGAGTTGTACCATGGTATGATCCTTCTCTGGCAATGAAATTGATCCGCTTTGGCTGTCGAGGAGACAATTCCATAAAATACTGTCGTGCCATCTTCATTGCGGATTCCATAGCCTCAGAGCCTAGGAGCGTTAGTATCAAGTGTTTGTTATCATTTCCTCTCAAAGGGGCTGAAAGTATACCTGAGCACATAATGTACGATTTCGACATGGCACCGCCTGTGCCGTCAATGAGTTCATCAGCAAGCTTCTCCCCAATCTCGTGGCCAAAGAACATGGAGTTGCAATAGGCAAACTTGTCAATTTGCTCAACCATGGCTTTCTTGACTCGTTCATTGTTCGATCCTATGCATGCTACTGCTGCGCCACATGTTGAATCCAAGATGGTTCGGCCATCAGAAAATGTTAGATGTTTGCCCTTTGCTGATACTACATGTGGCGGCGCGCTTTTCAGTGAGCGGTGGAGGACTGCACTGGCAGATGGAATCCCGTTCACGACGGGGTTGAGTGTTGATATGAATTCCGGACCAAGCTTGGCGGCTGTCTTTGCCATCTTTTGCGACGCAGTAGCCATCTCAAAAGTATTTATCACAGCCGGTCAAGTGGACAGAACAAGATAGACGTAATACTCGAGGGTTCGCGAGGTTGAGAGCAGAGACACTAGAGCTAATAAGCTTTGTGACCATATGCGGGAGGTGGGCTAGAGATATACCTAGTCCTAAGCATGTTACCTTGTATCGTTATCGTTGCTCTGATCTGAAAGCTGGTCAATATTGGAGGCTGGCTATCTGATACGGTATCATATGGGCTCATGGCGTATCTGCATGGCGTATCTGGCGTGTGTGGAGGCTTTGCATCGGCCTAAGGCGGGGTAAGGACCGGTTCCGATCTTGCTGGTCTCTGTAGATCTAGTCGTGAGCTTAAAGATTATTGGTTCAGCATCGCTTGCTGAGCATGGGTTATACGTGGTCGCCGACCTGACGCTCAATGTAGCTAGCCTTTGTTTGTGCATTTCCATCATTTTAGTAGACTCTTGTAAATTGTACCGATAACCGGCCCTAAGTCAAGAGAAGATGTTCCCCAGTCTCGTCCAAGATGTCAGTCCAGTCTGCTTCATCTGTCAAACCTGAGTTTTGCCGCCTTTGCCATAAATCTTCTAGTATTATCAAAGAACGAGAAATATTCTGGAATCGTCGTTTCTGCAACGTCATCTGCAACCGAACACGAACAGCATCCATGTGTTCATCCTCAGTCGCCTCGCCGCCAGCAAGGAAGAGAGGAAAGAGTATTGCCGACTCAGTATGTGACCCGACCGGAATATCTGAGACGTGCCTCAGGATGTTAGACACCTGCGTCCGCATCTTTGTCGGTAGCATCTCCTCTGTCATGGCTTCAGAGCTTGCTCCTTGAGTGGTCTCTTCCTCCGAACTCAGCCGACTCCGTATCAGTCGGAATAGCACAATAAGAACAGCGCTCCTAAATGCATGCGCCAGAGCAGCAAGTTCTGGAGCGGCATCTGGCCTACATCGCCAGTCTTGCAGCTCTTGCTCGACTCCTTCGCAGGTGGCATGGAACAACTTCTTTCTTCTGGTTATCTCCTCAGCCCCCAGAGCAACATCGAGTCTGGTCTCTTCATCAATGCTACTCAAAGTAGCTACATGGCGTAAAAGATCTGTGGCGACGCCTAGGTAGGTGTCGACAACGTCTGTGATGCCATCCAGATAACTGCAGTCTAGCAGCGGCCTCCTCCGCATGGTCACACTCCCAATCATGTCGTGATACGCAAAGTTTCGAAGAATCCACTGACCCTCGGAGCTCCGTTTGAAGACTTCAGGTCCTCGCAAGGTCGTCCCTGAGCTTGGATTGACCACGGCGGACTCGATGATGAGCTTGGCACCGTTGAGGTGTGCACACCACCCGTCGTTATCTCCTACGCATACCTCACCTATGACAAAGGCCAAGCATGTTGCTGCTTTGATTTCGTACCATGTGATTTCATGTTGTGGTTTAGCGAGGGCTGTGGCGAGGTTGGTGATTGCTGTCGAGTGAGCTTCTAAGGCAGAGACCCGATATGACTCATTCGTGAGTGACAAGTGACCAGAAGCAAAAGCGACCAGTGCATCGTAAAGCACACTCGATTCCATAGCCATTGGTAGGAACTCTGAAAGATTCTAAGTGTCAGTTGCAGCCCATCGAGACATATGGAAGTGCATCCAATTCATTCAGAGAGTAACGAACCAGATAGGAACGAGTTGAACTGCTCGCTTGCAGTCAAAAAATGGCTCAGCACTGTAATGTAGTATCGCATTACTTGTCGCTTCTGAGGCGGTTCGCCCTGGTCCACGCCCGGAGGTGAAGCAAGCAACGGAAAACATGACGATAATGGTTGATGCGAGTTATCTCTCGTCGACGGTCGTAGCGCCTGAGTTGCCTGCAGTGTGCTCTTCTTCTGTTCGACCCAGGTAGTCGGGACTACATCGCGAGCCGTCGATCGCACGCATTTCAGATTCAACCTGGAGCATGTTCCACAGATTGGAAACGTATTCTCGACGCACTTCTTCCTCCTAATGTTCCAAGAATACTTATCAGAATGAGGGGTCCCGCGATAGGGTTATCGGTGAGGCGGGCTTACCGATATCGGCAGGTCAGACATCCCGTTTTGTCGTGTTTGGAGCCCTTTCGTCGCCGCGTTTCTGATTGAAATTGTAAAGACATGACGGCCTCGGGTTGACCTTCCATTATGACAGGCAAGCAACGTTGCTATGATCCAACTCCGGCGTGTTGGGCGTAACAGACAACAAACACGTGGGGGGAATCTTGATGTCAAGGAGGAAAAAGAGGGACTCTTTCAGCGGCCCAAGCACGGTGAGTGGATTACGGGGAGAAGCAACGGAAGTTTCCATCCAGTTATTACTGGGATACTTGCCTGATCAGTCCTAGCACCAAATTTGTCGGTATTAATGTCTTTCCCCGCCATGGACGAGCGCCATCGGCCCCTCACAACGGAGTTCAACATCTTGAGTCTTTGTAGGAATTCTTATTCGCTGATTCAACTTGACAGACTTATCTCTTTTCTGATTATATCTTATCAAAACTCCAGGGTGCTTCCCCCCCTTCGCTATCTTTAGCTATCAGCCAACTGCCGAGGTGCATGACTCGAGCCAAGGGCTGACAGGTCGGAATACGTCGCTGGAAAGAATTGCGGAATACTTTCCGTAATTAGCCAAAGAGTCAGCTCTACTCAAAGAGAACCTGAAAACTCAAACGCAAACAATCGCGCATCAGCCAGAGCGGCAACTCGGTGCGGCACTACAAGTCGCTTGTACTCTTCGCTCGCAATTGTGTCTCTGAAAACTCCAATATTCTCGTATTGCACAAGAGCCACTTCATCCCAATCATCGTCCTCCAGCCCTAGCACCTTCCCAACCATTTTGCCGGAGAATGGGACACGAGTGCCATTCATTGTAGGAAGGGCGAAAAAAGCAGGCACGTAACGTTGTTGCCACGCATCTTGACCGCTACAAGCGGGGAGAGAGTGGAAATCGGCTGGAGCGGTAGGGTCGTAAATAGCGACGGGGCGAAACTTCAAAATATTGAGCATGTAGACCGGTTTGTTAGGATCGATAGGACCGATGGCATCTTTGACTGCTGCTATGTCCGTAAGCTCAGTGGCAGGCATTGGAAGATACAGATGTGAGTAATTCTAAGTGACGCGAGCCGACTAGTTGTTTTATGTCATGTGGTTTGCTGAGACACAGCTGAAAGTGAGACCAAGGCTTCCCTTAGCCTTTTGTACATGCTGGTGGAACGAGTTGACATATTGACCGGCCCGTCCCATTCCAGACTTTTGCGGATGACAAACGTTAGTTGCGGATAGCCTAGCCAATTCTTCAGCCACTGGCCAACCTAAGCCTGGGCTAAGTGTCTACCTCATTTAGCACATCACTGAACGGCGCTATTTGATAATGACATTTGAACGGTGGAATATTTGGGCAATTGCACTCTGTATCAGATTGGCTATTTTGGGTTTGTTATCGATTCCATACGGCTACAGGGCTTTTGCTCCACGAGAGGTCGGAGCCGGGTAAGTTACGTGAAATGGCACGTCGCAGCAGGGTCCATAGGTAAGCCTAGAGCATCGGGAAAGTATGTAATTCATCCGCTCTGGATTACCAATTCCCTTGACGTGTATTCAAGTCTCTCATCCGTCGGGTCCGGCATCAGAGAAGCTATCATACGAACCTGAGAGAGGTCGCACGACATCCCCAAACACCTGACAACTTTAAAATGAACTCAATTACCTACTGTATAAGAGAGTGTAGGAACTTAGGCTCTCTAAGGACTTATCCGACTACTCATCATGTTTGTCTTATGACTAGTCATTTTACGGAGTTAACGTATTGGGACGAATGTTATAATTCTCCCAGTCAATACCAGTCGTACGGTGTGGGCCGTCACGCAGGACCCACACTTTCTTCCCATCACGAAGAATGGTTTAGTCAATACTATACAACCAAGTGACGGCTCACATCGTACGCCTGTTGCTGACCGTGAGATTTCTGACATTCTTCCTAATACGTTTACTCCGTAAAATGAGTTACTATGACAATCAGACATGTCATAGACCACACACTCTGTGAGCTTGGTTGAGTCGGTCTCGCTCCGCTGTCTCTCACAAATCCGACAATGAACTCCGACCTTCCTAACCGCTACTGAGATGTATAAATACAGAGAATTCCTTTGAGTCCATAGACTGTTTGTTTCCTCCAGCACACCGCACAATTGAATCAGTTTTCTAAGAAGCTTCCTCATACCAACTTGAACCGTCTTCATTAGCGACCAATTACCTATCAGTGAGCAACACTACACCAATACGCGAGCAAACAGCTGATGAGATTGTCAGATATGAAGACCTATACTATCCTCGCCATTGCCGCCCAGGCTGCGGTTGTCCTCGCCAACTGCAAAGTCCAGCTTCTCGATGGCAACAGCTTTCAGCTTGGCACTGCCTGCATACCAAAGGGCGGACAGGGCCACATCACCGTCAACGGTCGTAACTGGTTCATCGATGCGACGACCAGCTGCGGGCTGAGCTTTATCAGCACCCAGAACCCCCCTTCCGGATGGCAGCTCAAGTCCCTCGGCAGCTGCTGAGATCTTGAGGCGTGGGGCAGCTAGAACGTCCACCTTCAACTGGACAGGCCCATGCCACCCGAGTAACTTCTGAAATATTAGTCACTTAGCTATCACATAGAGAAGAAGGCTTTCCAGTAGGGCAAAAAGGATTTGGCAACAGTCGATTGTTGTAACATCGGTCTCAACGCTCAGTTGAAAGCCTATCGAATGTATTTCATTACATTTTTAAGGCTCAGGGGGCGCATAGGAATTGAATAACAACATATTTACTGTTTTAACACGTTGCGTGAATGCTGAATCTGAAAACTCGTAATCTTTTCGCAACCGGCTCCCAGAGATGAATGTGATGCTAGTATGGTAAAATGACCGAACATGGGGGTGATTTGCCCCTATCGGTTTTGTATGAGAGGCAAGATTGGTGTATGATTTCTTGCTTGCCTCCGACGAGTTCCGTCAGCTGGTCCGCGCCGATGTCGATTCGAACTGATCGCACGATGTACTAACCCTACTAACACCAATGCTATCTTTTATTAGTTTTCAAATTAGTTTGTGTCTGGTAAACTTTGCCCTCAAAGAGGTATGAAGCCCCATGTGCTCGAGCATGGAATGTGAATAAGCGTCCAGAAATCTTTCGAGCGATGCTTTGGATTATTGTGAAATTTGAATTGAGACTTCTCATTCTTACTTCTTATCTCTTCCTCCTTCGCTTAATCTTATACCGCCTGAATCAGAGAGGGGTCTGCCCAGCTATACGAGGCGAATGGTGCTAAATAGTCGTCTTTTCTACCCATCGTATTGTCAATAGGTGTGTGACACAGGGAAGAAGCTCACAGAGGCCAACTGCTGTTAGGGTCTAAAAGATGAATTACTGAAATCTGCCCTTCCCTCGAGGTGTACTACCAGCGCTCTATATATGCCTGAGCTGCTCCTTTGTTGCTTGGTCCCCCTCCTCATGCCCCTGAGCTATCCCTTAACCGACGAGGCCTGACCGGCGAGGCCTGACACGTATATTGATCCGTAGCACTATTTGTCTGCTTTCACCAATGGATAAGTTATAATACCGAAGAATGATAGTCTTGGTGAGTAGATGAGTTGTGTGGATGTGGGCCTTTTCACTTATTCTCTATTCGCTGATTCAAGACCCTTGCAGATCAACAATCAGAGCTTTCGATGTGACCAGCATATTTTCAGTAGCAATAGCACGCACAGGAGAAATCCATAGCTAGTGCGTCAATCTGGCTGAGGAGCAATATGCTCTCAAAGTCTGATCATAAGCAACTCCGAGGAATTTAATTACTAATCGTATCAAATTCTAATCGTTATCAAATATAAGACCCCTATCCCATTCGATTCGAGCTACTACCTACTTGCTGCACATATCTCGATAGAAATGCGGAGCAGAGGGGTTTAGGTAGAGAAAGCGTATAGTATCATTTCCATTTGCCCTTTGATTCTAAATATCGGATAGTATCAGTCGTCGAGCACGCAGTTGAGAAATCAGACAACATATGGTTTAATAATCAGTGAAACAAAATATGGTAGAAAAAGTCAGACTCAACGCCCTCAGAACTGGGCAACGCTACATGTGGAGGCCTTTGGTGTTCTGGCCGAGATGACGTAGAAGACCTGTCACGAAATCAAGTCGGGCGTCTGACAAAGAGCGTCCGGCGGCGTTTCTGACCAGAAATCTATCCTCATCCGCCTGCTTCGCTCACATATGAGCTGTCATAGTCCATTGTGTATCCTCGGTATTAGGTGTTGAGTAATCATCAACAAGGAGACACGCCGCAGAGAAGCCGTCTCACTGACTACAATTCAATGATTGATTCTAGCCCATCCCCATAACCTGCTTCTCTAACCCGTTCCTCCGATTGACAAGTGCATTTGGCAATTGATTTCTGTACATTGATTTAGAAGCCTATATTCATACCGGCAAGATTGATCATAGCACCATATCTATAAGATCCGCCATGTCGCTTCTCAATTCTGCAAATGCTGGCTACATCATCGCCGCCCTTTGCATGGTCTTCTCCGCCTATGTCAGTAGGAAGCTACCTCATCTGTTTGGGTGGGGCGGTTCTCTCGACTCAAAATATGCTAATGGTTTTTCGAACAGGTTCTTCTCAGAGGACTGACCTGCTCGATCAGTCATGTACCTGGCCCGTGGCATACTTGCTTCGTCAACTATACTCTAAAATTCCATGTGCTCGTAGGTCGTCGAATGCACTACGTACACTCTCTCCACCAGAAGTACGGATCATTTGTGCGAATCTCGCCCAATGAAGTCGCAATCGCGGACCCCGAGTCGTTTACTGCAATTCACAAGATTGGCTCTGGCTTCACCAAAGGGCCATGGTACTCTGAGGTCATAGATGGGCGTGAGCCAGGCATTGTCTTCATCACCGATCCCAAGGAGCATGCTGTGAGGCGCAGGCTGTTTTCTAGAGCCTTTGCGAGCCTCTCGCTGCGCGAGAATTGGGAGTTGGTTGTTCGAGAGAAGGTTGAATTAGCCGTAGACCGTATTCGGGCGGATGCTTTGAAGGGTAAAGCCGATATTCTCAAGTGGTGGATGCTCATGACGACGGACGTTATTGCCCACTTGTCTTTTGGCGAGTCTTTCAAGACACTAGAGCTCGGCGAGGTCAGTTTAACAAATCTTGGTTGGACGTAACGCTGAATTCTATTAGAAAAGCTCCTACATCCACGCGTTGGAAATGCTCTTCACAGCTTCAATGTTTCGACGCGAAGTGCCCTGGCTATTCTATCTCGCCCAATATCTACCCTTTCAGTACCCCAAGGAGCTTGCAAACGCGGGGCACATCATCGGCGAATATGCTAGTATGGCCACAAGCAGCCAAAAAGGCAATGGGCATTCTGCAAACCTATTTAGTAACATGCAAGCTGCGTGTGATGAAAAGATCGAGTACAGCCTGACTCCGGAAAAGTTGCAGTCAGAGGCGACGAACCTCATCGTGGCAGGGTCCGATACCACCTCTATTACACTGACCTATCTAGTCTGGGTGGTGCTGAAGAGACCGACCCTCCGTCAAAATCTCGAAGCGGAGCTTCACAACCTCAGAGACGACGAGATCAACGACGCCGTTCTCGAGAAACTGCCGCTTCTCAACGCCGTCATCGAAGAGACGTTGCGCGTGTACGGGGCGGTTGCAGGTAACCTACCTAGGTCTGTACCTCCGGGTGGTGTGACGCTGGGTGGATTCTTCATTCCTGGTGGCATAGTTGTAGAGACGCAGGCGTACACGCTCCACCGTAACCCCAATGTTTTTCCAGACCCTGAGAGGTAAGATGCGTGGACTGTGCCGTGAACCCATCAAATTGGCAGATCGAGCTGATACCTGCGTAGATTCGACGAGACTCGGTTTCTGACTGAGAGATTGACGAAGGAGCAGAGGCGATCATTGTCTCCTTGGGGAGCTGGGACTCGGGTTTGTATTGGAGCACATTTAGCTCGCATGGAGTTACGACTCGCTGTAGCAGTTTTTTTCCGCGAATGTCGAGGCATAAGACTAGCTGACGACATGACCGATGATGTGATGGACATGCGCAATGTTTGGCTGATTAGTCCGGTTGGTCATCGTTGCGATGTCACACTCAAACAAAGGGAAGCTGCATTCTTATCTTAGTGTGTTGCAGTGGATGTGACTCCTGCAAAGGAGTCTGCCGAAGGACCATACATGTACGTCATCGCCGAATGTTATTTCTAGAGAGAATCAGGATTTGTTGAGGCTGAAAAATATGCGAGATCAGGCGTCTTCCAACTGTCACTGCCTGAGGTTCGACTACTTGGTTGAGCTGTGGAAGGCTTCTCGTAGCCCATGAGGCATTAGAGAGAATCCTGCTTTTAGATTTTCTTCGTATCAAACATGACTTATATAATTCTTAGAGCAACATAGTTTTCTGTCTGTATATCAAATTACGCTCCAAATTCCCAATCATTCAGCAGTCGCCAGTCTCTTAAGCACGCCTACCATTATCCTCAACCATTGTTACATGCGAAACAACTTTGTCTTCCTCGTGCTGCAATTGCTCCTGAACATCGTGCCTAACCTTCTCGTCCTCGGTAGGATAGGCGCGCTTGAACATGGTCCATAGTGAGTGAGCAAAGAGATCATCCATGGATTCGATGCTTCGGCCCTTGAGCTCGGGCAGACAGAAAAAGACGAAAATGGCACCAATGTACGTCATGATGGAAAAGAACAAGAACGTGCCGTACTTCATGGTACTCAGCATGTGTGGTGTGGCCGAGGTGATACCGTAGTTGACGATCCAGTTTGTGAAGAGGCAGCAGGACATGCAGACCGATCGAACTCGCGCGGGGAAGATCTCAGCGGCTACGACGTATGGTGCTACTGAGTGCCCGAAAGACCAGCCGAAGGCGTAGAGATAAATCCTGGTCTCGTATTAGACGAAAATCTCTTTGAGACTGTGCGCTTCAAGAAACTCACATGATAATGCCCACAATGCCACCCGGAGTCGTTCCACTTCCAGGCTGAACATCGGAAAAGCGGAGAAAGAGACCAATGTAGAGCATAGCTGTAGCCTGAATGGTTGCTCCGATCATGAGTGGAAGACGACGTCCAACACGGTCAACAATGACAGTAACGTAGATTATGGTCGTTGCAAGCTTGACAACACCGTAGACGCCAGTCGTCAAAAGAGAACTCGAGCCTTTAGGTACTCCAATCATGGCGAAGATTTGGGGCGCAAAGTAGTTCAGGGAGTCAGTGCCTAAAGTTGCACACTGTCAGCTTACCCGCATACTATGACCTGAAGGGCAGCGGAGTGGTCCTACCTGTAAGCTTGTGGAACAGGAACAGCATGACGGCAAGGAAAAGTCGCCGCCGATTGCTGGCGTTGGTGACGATGTCTTTTACAACCACCACATAGCCATGACCTAAGAGTAGGGGTCAACTTTGTTCTTCCGCATGCGTGTTTTCATGCCCTGTTTTTGATCATACCCTTGGCTTGGCTTTGCTCGGCTTCCGACTGGGCCAGAATTTCCAGATACTCTTGGTGTACGTAAGGATGTTCGGCAGGCAGGCCTCTCAGCTTGCACAGGTTCTTAAGTCCGCGCTCTTGTTTCCCTTTCGAAATGAGGGCTCGTGGGGTCTCGACGACGACTATGTGAATGGTCACGTTAGTCTTTCTGGTCCAACTTATGAGGTGCTGTATTATCGTGAGGACTTACACCAGATAAGAGTGAAGAGGAAGAAGCCTGGAATCAACTGAATGCCAAGAGCCAGCTGCCAAGCCTTGTTGTTGTCGGGGTTCTGATTGGGCCAAAGGCTGACTGCGTAGTTAACCCAAAAGGCAATCGCAAGTGCCAAGATGATCATCAAGTTGTACGAGGTAGTAAGGGAGCCTCTGATCGACTTTGGGGAGTTTTCTGCCAGGTACTGGGGAGCCAACTGAAAGTTGTGCATTAGCCTCATCGCCGAAGTCTCGATAGGGTTGCAACAAGAGTACTTACCATTGAGGTCGCACCGATGGCCACACCAGCTAGGAGTCTTCCAGCGTAAAGAACATCCAGGTTGGGAACTTCTTGCATGGAGCAGCCTATAAGAAATAGAGCGGACATTGATGTGACGGCCTTCTTCCTCCCAAGGAAATCGGACAGAGGCGCTGCTAGCAAAGCACCGGCAGTGCCGCCGGCAGCGACTGAAGATGCCCTGTTAGAACTGATGTGTAAAATCAAATATCGGTTGAGGTTTACTTACGCATAGCTGCTATATTGCCCTCTGCATTGTGTTTCCGTCAGCAGTGGTTCCAACAAACAACAAACATAGCGATAAGAGGGAATGGCTTTACCTCTCGTGTTTGCTTCTTCTTCGCTTATTGTGTCAAACCCAAAGGCACGCCGGAAGGATGGAAACGTCATGATGCCCCCGATATTTCCCTGGTCAAAACCGTATGAACATCCCGCAAAGGCTATTGTGATGCCTAACAGCAGAAGCTTAGAGTTGAAGATCTCCTTTGGATCCTTCTTCCAGTCGGGGGAAGCCCATAGTGATGTTCCACCACCCATTGTCGAAGAGAGTATTCCGGCGAAGGTCGATAGGGGTTAGGTATCGTGTTGCAAGAAGCTGAGTTCGGCGGGCCAGAAATTCTGTACTGTTGGCTCTCTGTTGGTCCGAGATCAAGTTCACAAGAAGGTTGCAACTGTATCATATACCCGGATAAACTGACTCGACCCTGGTGCCAATTCACGAACTGGCCCTAGCACTCACCTTCCCCCATGGGGAGCAGTTCCAAGAGCCGAATTACCCCGCGTAATCCACAGCATTTCTCGAGCCATGTATGCATGGGGTGTCTATTGGGAAATCAACCAATACAATCATCGGGGAGAAGGCCGTAGTCATGAGGTGTCATCGGGTTGCATCGTGTTGCTATTTGACAGTGATTGATCGTCGCCCGTTCAATCTCTGGCTTGCCCCGTTTTCAGGAAGACCGACAATACCCTAAGCTGCCATTCTCGTGGCTGTGAGCGTTGTTTTGTTACCCTTAGACGGAATAGGAAATTCGGAGACTTGTCCTAGCCCAGAACTCTCCAAACGCCTGCGACACGGAGCATGGACGGGGGCTTCCCAGGAGGTTATGAATTGCGGGGCCGGAAATCTCGCCGGCGGGCGAAGGTGGTTGATTGCGGGGAAGGGTGGGAGGAGAGGTGCATGTCGAGGCGTAATTGGCAAACGTGGTTCGACTCAAGAAATACATGTAGACTGAACCTGGCTCTACAGGGTGATAATACCAGACTTGATGGCTGGATCGATACTAGACAACCTACCCATTCGGACACTCTTCGGCCAGCTTTCTATTATCGGGTTAGACAAACTTCGATCTCCCAAACTCTTGCCAAACCACCCACACAACTAGGCCTACCATGTCCCCAAACCTGCAGACTGCTGCCATCCCCGCGGCAACGGTTCAGTCCCATGCATCCAACCTACTTCAACTGCCCGACAAGACCCTACTATGCGTCTGGTTCGGAGGCTCCCAGGAAGGCCTCCCGGATATTAGCATCTGGCTATCTCGTCAAGAGCCTGGAACAACTTCCTGGTCGACGCCTCAAAAGATATCTTCTGACACCAACCGCAGCTGCCAGAACCCGGTGCTTTTCCGAGCACCCAAGACGGGAGATATCTGGCTCTTCCACACCTCTCAAGATGCGGGCAACCAAGATGGGGCCATCGTAATGGCCCGCACTTCAAGCAACAATGGCAAGACGTGGTCATCGCCCCGCTATCCACTGAAAGGTGTCACCGGGGCTTTTGTGCGCCAACCTCTCGTCGTTCTCGGGGATGATACTTGGGTCCTTCCAGTTTTCCACTGCCGATCAACACCAGGTCAGAGGTGGATTGGGAACAATGATATCTCTGCGGTGTTCTACTCCAAAGACGAGGGTCAAACATGGATAGAGAATGTGGTGCCTAATAGCATTGGCTCTGTCCATATGAATATCATCGCACCAAAGAGCGAAGGTTCTGAATATGTAGCATTCTTTCGCAGTCGGTGGGCAGACAATGTCTACCGTTCAACATCGCCAGATGGCCTGAACTGGGCTCCTCCCAAGCCGACATCTCTTCCGAATCCCAACAGCGGTATCTGCGCCGCACGGCTAGCATCAGGTAATCTGGCCATCGTATTCAACCGCTCCTCCGCCGAGCCTGGCATGGACAAGCGAGAGGGCCTCTATGACGACATCACACCCGAGGATGACAAGAGACCGAATCAAGCTTCGGTGAATGGCAAAAATGCAATTTGGGGAACCCCGCGTAAAACGCTTACGGTTGCTGTGTCCAGCGACGATGGATTGACATGGAAGGAGAAGGTCCTTGAGGAAGGCGATGGGTTTTGCATGACGAACAATTCCATCGAGAAGACAAATCGGGAGTTGAGCTATCCTAGCATCTTTGTTGAGAAGGAAAGTGTGCATGTTGCTTTTACATTCCATCGCCAGTATATCAAATATGTTAGAATAGGCGATATAGAGGGTTGGATAGATCAAGCATAGCTTCACATGGCTGAGGCCTAAGGGTGGCTTTGAAAATCACGATCGTTATGCTTAGGTAATGCTTAATGGCTGCACTTCATGCCTTGCAGAGAATTCGTCTCAATTTTATTCACCTCTAAGAGGACGACCTAGAAAACATGATGGAGTAATACTTCTTGACTTGCAAAACGAAATTACACATGTGTTACTCGATGCTCATCACTGTAGCGAACGCGTGCTAAACGATCTTAGTTGAGGTAGTAATCCATTGAACTTAACGAAATCTGATCAATGATCTATTGCTAAAGTGACTATTTGCTCCACGACCTTTGCTTTTCCGTCTCTCCGAGTACACCAAGTGTTTCTAAAGCCCATATCTTAGTTGCGTCGCCGAGTGGAAGATACGGCCGCCTCATCTCCCACGCTGACTCGTCGGTGAGCCCGATATCGCGACCAAAGAAGTGCCAGGCACCGTATTTTGTCAAGGCAATACCCTTCTTACAAGCCCATTCCGCGTTTGCCACATCATATTGCAGTTTCAGGGACTCATCAGCCTTCCCATCCTTCCACAGGTCGTACACTGCTGACGTTGAACCGGGAAAGATGTTTCCCATGCCCGTTACGCAGCCACTTCCTCCAGCCTGTAGCGTTGGAAGAAGGTAGTCGCTGCTGCCACCAAAAACACCAAATTGCTCATGTGTAAACTTGCTGGTCAAGCGAGTCACCTTGCCGACGTTACCGCAGGTCAGCTTCACAGCCACGATGTTGGGATGCGACGCGAGAGCAGTAATCTGGTCGGAATCGAGATCCACGCCAGACGTGACGCCAGGGAAATTGTAGATGACAATCGGAATAGGAGAGTTATCCGCAACATCTCGGTAAAATCCCAATATCGCGTCACTTGATAGGGCTTTAGCCCAGTAGCTGGGCGGGAGCAAAAGTCCAAAGCTTGCGCCCGCTGCGCCGGCATCTTTGGCGTTGAGGACGGCTTCGCGGGTAGATTCTGCAGATATGCCAGCTACAATAGGGTAGTCAGGCTTTCCAAGGTCTTTGACAGCGCGCACCGCTGTTTGGAGAATAGCCTTGCGCTCGTCTGCTGTCAGAAGAACGAGTTCGCCGTTGGTCCCGAGGTAGACGAGACCGTGCATACCAGCGCGGACTAAGGCTTGACATTGCTTGTAAAGTGCGTCATGGTCTACGGGTTGCAGAGGATCGCCGGCTTTGTAGATTGTGACAACGGGGGTGTAGACCCCTGGCGGGAGGGGCTTTGACTTGGGTGCGATGGTGCTGGAAGGCATTGTGAAAGTGTTTGCAAGCGTGAGGAGAAGAAAATGATACAACACAAGCTAGATCCAGCAGAAAGATGATACTCGTGATCTTGGGACGTAATTGAGTATGAGGATTGGGATGCGTGCCACTTCACTTTTGGTCGGGAAAGTCAACCCCTCCTAATATTCGACTCCAATTCTGAGATGCGGAGATAGTCGCGGAGAGACTTCCTCGGCCAGCTTATGGCGAAGAATCACATCCCACACGGCTTCTGCTCCGATCACGCAACCAGCTTGCTCTTTCCTACCTGCATGGAAAACCTTCATCCAGTAGACCAGTAGTAGCGAACATGTTTGAGGATTCGTAAGAAGTCATGTGGTTACGAGCGAGAATCAATCCTCCCGGCAATGGTCGCTTACCCGCTATCCACATCGGCGAGAATGCCGAAACATGGGGAACGAGCGTGCGGAGCTTACAGGGGTGGCAAAGCACCGGCCGGAATGACGGGGATGTCGCGATCTGTGAGGCGATCCGAGATGCCATTAGGTCTCAGACAAACGCGGTGTAGGGGTTAATAGGGTTTGACGGTGGCTGTGGCAACTTTGGGAATTGGTACATGGAATCTAAACATCAGGCTACACCATTTTCAACGTACTTGACCAAACATCCTCTCGCAAAAGAGATCTCAGGCGCCTTGTTACTAGTAGACTTTCGGAATGTGTTTGTAAACCGGCGAGAAGCGAGTCCGAACGCCAGCAATTTTCGAAACACAATGACGACAAAGCCAGAGGAGAGTGAGAGAGCCACGATAAGTGTGACTGATCTCAGCAAGCACAACACCAAGTCGGACTGCTGGATAGCAGTACACTCCAAAGTCTGGGATATCACAGACTTCATCAACGAGCATCCGGGAGGTCCGTCGGGTGAGTCTGGCACAACCTGCTAGTCTAGGTCTTTGGGAAACTGACGAATGAGCACCTGTCAGTTCTTCTAAAGTGCGCTGGCTCAAATGCCACAAAGATATTCGATGAAGTCCACGCACCAGATATCCTGGAGGAGCTACCAGACGAGAAGTTCATCGGCATACTGAAAGATGCCACTCCAGACGTGCCTGCAGCAGCATCGCAACCAGAGGGTGTCAATGGCACATTATCTGCCCCCGCCGAGACTTCGAAGCACTCTTCTGCCGACGAAGACACCATCCCGCCTCTAGAGTCCATTATCGGTGCGCCAGATCTAGAAGTTGTGGCCTCGAAAGCGCTGACGCCAAAGACATGGGCCTTCTACTCATCTGCGGCTACCGATCTGATCACACACCGAAACAATAAGCAACTCACAAGAAGAATTATGATCCGGCCAAGGATTCTAAGAAATGTCTCGCATATCGATATGAAGACGAACATTCTTGGATTCGAAAGCTCAGCCCCGTTCTTCATCTCGCCTGCCGCGATGGCAAAGCTTGTGCATCCAGATGGCGAGCTGGCTCTCAGTCGCGGTGCAGCAAATGAAGGAATTATTCAATGTGTGAGTATCCAACAGAAAGGAGCCGATAGGTGCCGCAGCTAATCAAGGGCATTAGATTTCGAGCAATGCATCCTATACCCTCAAGTCTATCGTATCCGCCGCGCCGCCGTCACAGCCCTTCTTCTTCCAGCTTTACATCAACTCAGAACGTCACAAGACGATCGAGATCCTCCGATCGGCACGTGCACTGGGCATAAAAGCAATCTTCGTGACCGTCGATGCCCCCGTCCCTGGAAAGAGAGAGGCAGACGAGCGTGCAGCTCAAGCAGGAACGATCCGAGCAGCCATTAGCGGCGCTGAAAGTAGCAAGGACAAGAAAGGCAGCGGGCTCGGCCGCTTAATGGCGCAATACATCGACAAGTCGATTACATGGGAGGATCTAACCTGGATCAGAGAGGCTAGCGGAGTACCAATCGTCCTCAAGGGTGTTCAAACTGCAGATGATGTCAGGTTAGCGGTTGAGTACGGGGTTGAAGCAGTCTTCCTGAGCAACCATGGTGGTCGATCTCTGGATGGGTAAGTTTTGAATCTCGAGCTATCACTGGAGATGGGCAGACACGCTGACAATGGTTGGACAAAAGATCGCAAGCCTCTATCCTAGTTCTGCTAGAGCTCCGAGAACAGTGTCCCGAAATTTTCGAGAAGCTCGAAGTCTACATCGATGGCGGTTTCGAGCGCGGCTCGGATATCCTCAAAGCAATCGCCCTCGGAGCTACAGCTGTGGGCATCGGGCGACCGTTCTTGTACTCTCTCGTGTATGGTCAAGATGGTGTAGAGCATCTCTCTCAAAGTAAGTCCTCGTTGCTTGTCATCTGATCTATTCGGGTATAAGCTGACCATTGAACGCGCATTAGTTCTGAAAGACGAGTTGGAGACTTCGATGAGACTTTGTGGCATTAACAGCCTCAGTCAAGCTGTCCCCGCGATGGTGAACACTCTAGATATTGATCATTTGGTAGTTTCTGAGGATAGAGCACGGCAAAAGAAGCCTGTGAGAAGGCCAAGGTCAAAGCTCTAGGCTATGAATAGGCCCGCATAGATACCATGGCAATGATACATCCGTCCTCTCATGATCACAACCGTGGGATGCGAATGGTAGCAAGATGTTGAGGAAAATAAGGATTGGGTCGATGTAGTTTGAAACCACTGAGGCAAGCGGAGCAAATCATGACACTTCTTATGTCTTCGAAACGTATGGCATGATACATGTTGGTACTCAAAGTACTTGTTAGCACTTTGCCAATGACCAGGATAGCCGATAGAGTCGGACACGAGCAGCATGCGGAGTAGAGTTGGGAAAGCAGTGGTGGATTGCATGATTATTAGGCTGATCGCTCTATGGGGAGATCATGCCTTAAGAGTCTTCGCAAATGCCTCAACGGCCTCCAAAATCGTACCATCAGGTTCCAGACCCAAGCCATAAGCCCTGCTCACATCAAACCGAGCAGCCCATGTCTCCACAATAGCCAAGATGGCGGCATCCTTCTTTTCTTCGATGAGTGCCAATGATTCTTTGCCACCGACCTTCTCCACCGCATCAAGAATCTCCTGCACCGTAACGGTGATACCAGGTAAGTTAACGACTCTCGATTCCCCAAACTTCTCTTTCGGCACATCCTTAACCTTAACAAGGTTCTTCACCACCGTAGCGGGGCTACAGACCCAGACTTCGAGATCACGGCTAACAGGCAACACATTTTTGATGCCCTTTAGAGTCTCACGAACAATACCCGACGCGAAACTCGATGCCGCAGCAGAAGGCGCGCCAGGTCGGACTGTGACTGTAGGAAGTCGCACAATGCGGCCGTCGATGAGCCCACGCCGCGAGAAGTCCTCCACTAGCAACTCGATAATAAGCTTCTCGGTGCCGTACGATGTCCGCGGCTTCGGCACAGTCTCGCTCTCGATAACAGGCTGACGCGGGCCGTAGACTGCGCACGAACTAGTAAAGACGACCGTGGTGCCGGGGTAATTATTCCGGAGGTGATCGAGGACGGCTCGGACGGAATCGAGATTGACTTTGAGGCCTAAGTCGAGGTTCGCTTCCGCCCCGCCGGACATGAGGCCGTGCAGGAGGTAGACAGCTGAGAACTGCCTCGAGAGCAGAGAGCTCACTGCTGCCGGGTCGGTGAGGTCGGCTTTCAAGGAATTGATCTTGTTGCTTTCCCCTGCCACATCGGCGGGGATGGGGGGCTCGATTACATCTGTGATTGTAAGGGTTGCTGAGGGGTCGGATTTGATGAGGGCAGAGACTAGGGCCTGGCCAACGAAGCCTGCGGCGCCAGTTACGAGGATTTCGTTTGACATTTTGGCTCAACTTTTGGTATGCAACTCTCTAGAGAAGGTCTTGTGGAAGCAAAGTTCTACCGTCAGGGAATCTTCACGCGTCTCGTCACAAAAGAGACGCGATCGCGTGCCCCTCGGCTTTAACTGATCCGATTTCGCTGTGCCGTCATGAGGGGTACAGTTTGCACGCATGGGTACGTTGTCGGAGCTTCTCCTCATACCTCTGTCGCCTGCACATTTACCGAACATATCCGATGACTGAGGAACGGATATGCTGCCACACGCGAAGGTCAGACTTCAGAACATGTAGGTCGGACAGCTCGCCGATGCAGGTCGTCTAATCCGGGCATCGGTGAGTATGCCGAGCATCCCACCGGTGGATCTCTGTCCGGGAGCTTCCCCGCACTGAGTAAGAGGGGCATCGCGCAGTCGGAGGTGGTGGGGGTGGTGAGGGATCCCGGCGACAGAGCTGAAGGCCGATGAAGTGATGCCGAAGAGAGAGGTGAAATGACGTGATGGTACAAAACAAACCCTCGGGGATCCGTATGAATTGGTTGAGAATTGCTACAGAGCGCCAACTGCCAGCGGAATCAAGCTCAATCAAGCCGAATTGACAGACCTATCTAAAGACAATTTGGGGTCAATACATGTAATATGGAATACGTGAGGTCAGTACCGCAATGATCCCAAGCACAATCGCTCATGAATTGTCATGAAATTGCCCCCCTATTCACTAGAGCCGACTATCATAAGCATTGAAGCTATTTTTGAGAAGCTAATAGTCATCACGTAGACTCGGCAATACAGGCCTGAAGGTCTCCAAAATCATCCTCGGATGCATGACCTTTGGTTCCTCCAAATGGGAGGGCTCACCATGGGTCCTTGATGAAGAAGAGGGACTCCAGATCTTGAAGGCAGCATATGACAACGGCATCAATACTTGGGACACGGCAGACACATATTCAAACGGAAAGTCCGAGGTGATCATCGGCAAGGCTCTGAAGAAGTTCAACATTCCGCGCCAAAAAGTCGTCATTCTCTCCAAAATCTTCAACCCCGTTCCAGACGATGACTCCAGGCCCGCCAGCGTCAATGATGGTCCACTCGTGAATCAGATGGGTCTGAGCAGGAAACACGTCTTCCATGCCGTCGACCAGTGTCTTGAACGTCTTGGCACGGATTACATCGGTAAGACTATTACGAGTAGCCCAACTAGAAACGTGCCAGATGCTGATAACCCGTAGATGTTCTTCAGATCCACCGCCTCGACCGCGAAACACCTCCCGAGGAAATCATGCGAGCTCTCCACGACGTCGTCCAGTCCGGCAAAGTCCGCTACATTGGCGCCTCGTCCATGTATACATGGGAGTTTGCCCGCCTGCAGTACATCGCCCGGTCCAACGGCTGGACAGAGTTCGTCTCAATGCAACCATTCTACAACCTTCTCTACCGCGAAGAGGAGCGGGAAATGCTGCCGTTCTGCCGAGCAAGCGGTGTCGGTGTGATTCCATGGTCACCGATTGCTCGCGGACTGCTGGCGAAGCCCCTCGCCAAAGAGAATGATGAAGGAACCTCGCTGCGTAGTCAGACAGATAAGAAGACGCAGGCGTGGTTTGCGGATGCGAACCTGGATATCGTAAACCGGGTCGAGGAGATTGCGAAGAAGAAGGGTGTCAGCATGGCCCTTGTATCAACTGCGTGGGTGCTGCAGCAGGGATGTTGGCCAATCGTTGGCTTGAGTTCCGAGAAGAGGATCAAAGAGACGATAGGGGCGCTCAAGGTAAAGCTGACAGAGGAGGAACTGAAATATCTGGAGAGCGAGTACCGACCCAGGAGTATTCAGGGTATGTAGATAATTACAAACGTACGAATGGGAGGCTTTGGGAAACAAGGGATAGCTACGAAGCCCGTTTTCTTTGGTGATCATGAACCAGGTCTTCCCATCTGATACTCCACGTTTGCGAAATCTTGACCACCAATTGTTGCACCATCCGCGTTTAGCGATGTCATGTCGAACTGGAATACTGGGGACAGACCAAAACTCATGTCATAGTCAAAGAAAAACTCTCCCTCTGGGCCCATGAGAGTCCCATCAGCACTACCACCAGCGAGCTGGGGATCGATGACTTGTGACTGGTCCCCGTTGACCGGTTGCGTATTTAATACCTGCGCTGATGTATCTCCACGGCCAGATTTCAACGTCCTAGCCATGCGCTCGAGACCAGGCGCCATGAGATTAGCTAAATGCCACTGACCAGCTGGTAGAGATCGGAAGTGCCGCACGAGGCTCGTGGTCAGGTTCCAGACGCGGTCCGGCTCGATCAAGTCTCCGCCATACTTGACTGCCACCTTGATGAGAAACATGCAGGCAAATGCCGTCATGCAGTGCAGGTACGAGGGCATGCCCACTACCCCTGCGGCGACGTCCGGGTCGGTGATGATGAAGTCAATGGTTGATGTCGCTACTGAGATAGCTGTTGCGGCGCAGTCGAGAAAGTGGTGCGGTATCGGGCTGTCTCCAGAGAGGCCCCGGAAGATGTGAGAATAAAGATGGAGTTTGGCGAAGTGGAAGTGTAGGAGAGCCCCTTTGCGAGGGAAGCGGCCTATGTGTTGATATTGTTCTATGGTGAATTAGTACAATCATCGTCAGAATATTGAGCAAAGGACTGACGCACCTGATAGCGTTCCAGACCAATGTTTGATCCAGTGGTCGAGCTCCTTGTTGAAGTGAGTGATTTGGTGGACGTAGGCTCGTGGCGTCGGTTGACCCTTGTCAGGCCCGAATAGCTCTCGTATGCTACCAATAATGCCCAGGAGGGCAACTTGACTTGCGAGGCGCTTGTCCTCCTCAGTCGATATCGGTGATCGGAGAAAGCTCTCCCATTGTTGCATGGACGAGTCCTCCTGCACAATCGCCGGCCTCCCATACAAGGTGGCAAGATGTTGGTCGCAAATGTTCAATATATACCACAACCGTGCCCCATCGGCAGCCTCCTCGCTCTTCTCTTGTATGGCGCGGGTGTAGCTGTTGTGTAGATTACATTCCGCCGCTCTCCTGATTGCATACCCAGACAACATCCAAGACATGTCAGAGAGCCAGTACGATGCCACGCACATGGCGCGGAGGTAGTCACGGTTCACTCGCCGATCAAACATTGATCTCTCTGTAAGCCTCCTGAACTCCGAGCTGCAGATACCATACAGGCTGTTTGCTTGTGGATCATGCAGCGCGGCAACAGTCAGGGTCGCCGCAGCCAGTATAGGGCTTTTGCGACGCAACTCATCCAGTTGTTGGTACTTGCAACCCACGCCATACATGAAAGCATCGAGACGATCTCGATAGAGACGGAAAAGGCGTTCGGCATCGTCTAGGCGCAGGGCACCTCGGGCAATGAAGTCATCTTGGGCCGGGCTGGAATGGCCCTCCGGGGCGTCTGGCGATCTGAGCGCCCTCAGCTTTGTAAGAGCGTAGAGTGAGTGGATCGGTACGTGGGGGAGGTTTTCGTCTTCTGGGGATATCTTGGGGGAGTTGTCGCACGAGGGACCGTGGTTGTCCTGCCCGGCCACGCCGAAACGGGTTGCGTTGGCAGCCAGCCCGGGGCCAGACCGGCTCTGCTGTGACGGGGACTCAGCTGCTTTCTGAAGCGTTGAACTCTGTAGTGCCGCTGGCTCAGGTAGCCCCATCTTCTTGGTGACTTCTCTCAACGTGTTGTGCAGGTTCTCAATGTCTTGTAAGACTGCTTCGTTGTACCTTCAAATGGTAAGTCGACTCAACGCCTCATCTCTTTTTAGGTCTTCGCTGGGGTCTTACTGTGTTTTCTCGTCGATGATGCTCTGCAGGTTCTTGCCCAAAACACAACCCAGATTTCTTTCGGAACATCGCCGACATGGTGGTCCGCTCTCGTCCATTAGACATTTGATCTTGGAGCTTGGTTAGACTTGAGGCTCTTTCAACCCTTCGATCCAGATGATGATCGCCTTTGCATACCTTGTGCTTTCTACAGGCTGCACAAGCCTTGATCTTTCGGGAAATTTGCGGAAAAGACTGCTCCCCGTTCCCGGCCGTCATCAACTTTACAGGTCTAAAGTATCAGTGTGTGATCTGCAAACCGTAGACAAGAACTGTTTATCCTACCGTCATAAACTCCATGTTGTCATTGGCATCAGACCATGTTCTCTTCGCCATGGTGGAAACCTCGAGCCTCCGGATGAGGCTGGCTGTAGAATCTCGCACTCGAATCTCGCTTGGCTAGTTGGAGTCATCGGCCGTGAGGAGGATGAAAAGAGGAGAAGTTCGGCTCCAAAACACGCAATGGCCCGCGCGAGTCGACCGCGTGGTCGGCACTTGTGTGGAGAAAAGAACAGGGGGCCAACGCCGTCGAGACTCAAGGGGGTGAGATCGAATGGCTTCCCTCCCCCGACAGCTTAGAAAGCAGTTGGAGATGATTGAAGGCTCAGAGTTGACCCCGCTTCCCCGCATAAAGCTGGGATCCGTCTCCCAACGTTGTCCATCTTTGCGAGGTTACATCCAATTCAACCTCGTTTATAATTGAGCCCAACGTTTCTCCTTTCGAACTGTGACCAGAACATGGTGAACTGAATTACACTCTCTATTTAGGTCTCGATCGGTTATTAATGTGGACAAAAAATCTCGTCTTCTGAGTGCGAAGCTCGTTTTGAACTCAGTGCAGACTACAGCAGCACTTCACCGAACAAGAGAAGTTCTGTCAAAAGAAAAGATGACAACGCCAATTCGAAACCATGATGCACTGCAATTTGAAATCAGACAGCCTCAGCCAACGTATGAGCGCATATATGCTCGTTGGGCTGGAGGTTGATGGTTCCCGTCAATCTTCAAGGAGGTGAACAAGCTTTGAGGGGCTGAAACACTGCGACGATGGATACCCCTATTCTTCTTCGGCTTCTGCAGAAGCGATCCAGAAGCAGGCGTGAAAGAAGCTTTGCCTAGTCGTTCGTACATGGACTAATGCTGCCCAATGGCAGCATTTGACCGGTCCATCTCGAGTTCCCAAGCCTTGCCACGAACCTGGTTGATGGCGGCAGGACTGAGCTGCCCACCCCAAAATCATAAGGTTAGCAATGCACTCCATGGCATTGGCCTGGAGGTGAAATTTTCTCACAGAGCTGTCCCCTGCGGCCGAAAGCTTGGGGAGATGAACGACGCGTCGTCTCAACATCGAAAGCTTCCATCTCTTGACAGTCATGTCTCCAATCTTTTACTTTATTGCCCAAAAAGAGCCCAAAAGGGGACTGGGCGTCCGGAGCTTCTTTTCATTCATCGCTTTTCCCTAGCGGAATGAACAAAACTCCGTCGACCCCATGATCCCGCCATGATGATACTTCAACTTCTTATAGCAGCTCTTGCTGTGACGCATGCCCTCGCTAGCCCCTTGAGCGGCCGGCCTTGTGGAAACGACTCCACCACAAAGCAGGGTCATCGGAATCTCCTATACGTAACGAATTGGGGGATTTATGGTGCGGACTACCACCCCGATAGCCTTCCTGTAGAAGACATTACGCATGTGCTATACGCTTTTGCAGATATCAAATCGAACGGAACAGTGTAAGTCTCGCGTCTTCTTTCGACCTTGAGTTCCGATCCTCATCCACGTCCCTGTCTAGCGTCTCATCTGACCCATGGGCCGACACCGGAAAGCCTTTTGGCAACGAAAGCACCACAGAGCCTGGCCATAACGCTGACGGCCTGGTCAAACAGCTCTACCTAAAGAAAATGGCCAACCGCAACATGAAAGTCATACTATCCATAGGCGGCTACAACTGGTCACCCAAATTCGAACCCGTCGCTGCCGACAAATTTCGCCGCGCAACCTTTGTTTCCTCCGCCATCAATCTCATGGCAGACTTTGGGATGGATGGCATCGACATCGACTACGAGTACCTAAACACTACTGAAAAGAATCAAAATTGCGTAAAGCTCCTGTCCGAACTTCGCACAGGCTTGGACGACTTTTCGAAGAGCAATGCAGGCGGATATCACTTCACTCTAGGCTTTCCTGCACCAGCAGGTCCTCAAAACTACAAAGCATTTGACTTCCAAGAGATGGACAAGTCTCTCGACTTCTGGTCACTCATGGCATTTGATTTTGCCGGTGCCTGGGAGAACGTCACAGGCCACCAGTCCAATGTCTTCCGCAGCAAGCGAAACCCGCAAAGCACCAAGGCGAGCGTCGAGAGGGCCTTCGAGGACTACATTGAAGAAGGAGGGATCTCTCCTGCCAAGATCAACTTAGGCATGCCCCTCTACGGTCGCGCCTTCGGCAACACAAAGGGTTTGGGGAAATCGTACAGCGGACTACCGAATGGTACGCTCGGCCAAGCTGGAATCTACCTCTACAAAGACCTCCCTAGGCCCGGTGCGACGGTCCATTGGGACAGTGCAGTCAAGGCCACGTACTCATACAACAACGCGACGCGAGAGCTGGTGACATTTGACAATATAAGAAGCGCAAAGTACAAGCAGGCTTATATCAAGAAGAAGAAACTAGGTGGTGCTATGTTCTGGGAGGCTACGGGCGATAAGGCGGGTGACGAGAGTCTGGTTCGCAGTATGGCGAAGGGGATGGGCAAACATGAGAAGTCGCAGAACTTGCTGTGGTACCCGACTTCTCAGTATGACAACATTCGCAATGGGATGAAGACAAAATTTATTGTGCCTCCAAGCAAGAGATCATAAAGTTGGCCGAAAATCACGGGCTACATGAATTCATTGAGCTTTGGTTCCAAGCCAGGGTATGTGTGCAGATGCAAGTAAATGTGATCATGCGAAAACGTTGGGATAGAAGTGACTTGGGTGCTTGTGAGGCGGGAAAATTAAAATATTGTCTATCAATTTTGAAGATAAAAGCTTCTCGACGATTGTGTGTAACTGGAGGCAGTAGAAAGGCATATGGGCTTTATAGTTCTGCACCACTGCCTGTGTTTGTCATGCTTTTGCGCCGTATCGATTTCGCTGTGATCGCATCAGTGTGATCATCCTGGTGCAGCTCCAGCTAGGTAGCCACCTGTGCCACTATTAAGTGCCCAAGCCTGATGAGGGGTATGCAAGGTGTAGTGCGATAAAAGCTACAAACACAAGACCTCCATTAATGCAGACCGTTCATGTCCCTGAAAAGTGTGATAGCATGAGCTGATCTGGGTAAAATAGTGCGAGCCAATCCCCGTCATCAGCGTCCGAGGCTGACGCAAGGCAAGACATCGAGCACATCTTCATTTGAGCTGAAGGTGTCTTAGTCTGTCAAGAGGCTGGCTGAGGTTGAGTCCGTCAAGTATTGCGACACCTGCAGGTCGCCCAAGATTGATTGAACGCGGGCCCAAGCGTTTCTCCCCGCAGGATTGGACGAGGTACGCGGTGGCCGTTCGCAAAATGTGTCCTTCATGTAATTCCTTGTTGACAATCACGCTAGACTAAACGTCCATTACATTTCCCCGCTTCAATAGTCGCGTTCCGGGGCCCAGGTAACATGGCCCAGATCGCAGTCTGGAACCCAGTCCGTTGTATAAGCCTAGCTTGAGCGGCTAGCTGGCTGACTTTCATCACATTTGTTCCATGGGAATTGTGATATGTACATATTTTGTGAGACAACTCAGCTTAGCATTTGGTCTCGGGATATTCCCTCACCAGAGATAGGAAAGGTTAAGTTTCGATCAATGACTGCGGCTGGTTAACATCTTGCTGTCCACGTGCGGTCCACTCAGCTGGGACAATATCTTGACTTCACACACGACAACAAGTTATGAAAGAGTCTCGATCAATTATCCCACTCAGTTCCTAGGACAGCAAAACTGATAGATGGGGTGGCAGCGACGCAACAAGACTAGCTTCTTTCCGCCTGCCCTGCATGAAAACACGGAAGCGTACATGTACATGTAATGTCGGGTTCAGGAGCGGACTCGAACAGACATCAATAGTCAGAGTTCATTCCTCTTTGGGATTGAATTATACACAGCTGAGCTGTAGTCGAATGAGTAACTTTGAACCATAGTTTGCATGGCCACAGCTGGAACGGACTCAAGGACATAAAGACTGGATGGGATCACCCTCAATTCCAGGGTCCTGTCAGGAACAAGAGCAAAGCACAGATACCCTCGGACTATTTGCTCTATTCCCATTCTATTCAGGCCCAACTTTCCACCGTCTTTCAAAATGGTCAAGTACAGCATCACGGTCCAGAACCAGTCTGGTTCTCAGCAGCAGTATGTTCTCTTCAACAAGCCACCAGTGGTTACTGGCAGAGTCCAGGGCCAAATTTGGTCCAACGTCTTTGCGACTGGAAACACCCCCAGAGGCTCCCGGACGAACTTTACATTCTCCGGCCAGTACTCTGCTGTTGTTGCAACTTCCCAGGGCAGCCCTTCATCGGGTGTTCAGGTCAACGTGAGCGGCGAAAAAGATGTAACCCTCGGTTCTGTCAAGAATGACGGGGCCGCCGTCCCAGGCAGCACTCTGCAGCTTATTGTCGCTGGAGACGCACCGCAATTCAGCAACAATCCTCTTCCTAATAGCGCCTTCTCGAATGCCTTTGAAATCCAAACCGGCAATGATTTTACTTTTGCCAAAGCTAAGCAGGGTTAGTTCTCTTATTCCGAATATTGGAGGTCAAGCTATGCATAAAACTGATCTGAATGTCATGTCAGGAAACTACCTAATCGGTCTTGGAGTTTCCAGGACTGGCAATGGCCAGGATGGACCTTTGGCTGCTTTCGTTCCCGAACCCAATGTACGATACCAAATTCAGCCTCTCAACACCTACTACTTGACAGTTGGCAGCTACCGCAAAGGAGAATTTATTGATGCGAGTATGATCGGAGGCAGCATTGTGGCTGTTGACTTCAATAGGTTGCAGTCCAACGTGGTTATCGTTCACGACGACCGTGGCAACCTTCAAATCCAGGCCTAGTAATGGATTGGATTTAGTTATTTAGGAATATCACAGATCAAAATCAGTCACTAGAGTCGTTTTGACATAACTAGAAGCATCGAACTTGTACCTTACCCTCAGTGGAGACGCTATCTACGACTAGGTGCTTACTTGTCTTCGTCGGTAATGCGAAATTCAGCACGCGATTCTTTCCTCGGCCGCAATAATCCTGTCGACATTACGAGCAACGTTCATTTCGACAGCGTCGTTGTGACTGTGATCCTGTTTCTCCGCTTTCGGTGAAGGGTGTGGATAACCCGTCTGTTGCGATGCTGGGGACGGAGCACGTCATCGGAACTCGCGCACGGAGGACTCTTCGCCCATCCGGCGAGCCTGGTTTGCAACGCCGGAAGACGGGCATGCGGCTTATCTAAGAGCCAAACTTTTAAAGTCTTGTCCTTGGAGGCTGCACGATGACATTTGCTTCCCATTTCCAATGCCATTTCCAATGGAATGATCAATTGAGCGACAAGCCTCAATCGAATTGAATCGCAATGCAGCTCACGACGTCAACGTTGGCTTCGGCGGCTTTGTTCCTCAGCTGCAGTGTTGCGGCACAAGGCGATGCTCAGACACCTCTCGTCGGCCCCGCCCGGGATGCCATATCGCCGTCTTCACGGCCAAACATTGTCTTCGTCTTGACCGATGATCAGGACCTGCACATGAACTCTTTGGAGTACATCCCGCTGATTCAGAAACGGCTTATTGAAGAAGGGACATTGTACAAGAAACATTTCTGCACGACGGCAGTTTGCTGCCCGTCGCGTGCGAGTTTGTGGACTGGCAAATTGGCTCATAACACCAACGTCACCGACCTCAACCCACCATACGGTAAGAGATTCACTCGTCCAGTTATCTGACTGACAGAAGACATGGCTTATGAGCATACACTAATTGGTTTTGCAGGTGGTTTCCCCATTTTTGTGAAAAATGGCCACAATGAGAACTATCTCCCCATTTGGCTACAAAAGGCCGGATACAGCACCTATTACACGGGTAAAATGTTCAATGCCCATACTGTTTGGAACTATGACAGCCCGCACTTGAAGGGCTGGAACTCCTCTGTGAGTGTCCTGCTTTACTAGTCAACCAATCTTCCCTGCTGACTTGGTTTCAGGATTTCCTCCTGGACCCTAACACCTATGACTACTACAACGCCACCTTCCAGCGTGACCATGAGAAGCCGGTCAACCATCTCGGCGAGTACTCGACGGATCTAGTCGCCGAGAAGGCCTACGGGTTCCTGGATGAAGCTGTAGATGCCGGCAAGCCCTTCTTCCTTGGCATTGCTCCCATCGCACCTCACAGCAATGTCAACTCCAGTATCCTTCTCCCAATCAAGGGCCCAGACGACGATGTGCCCGTCTCTGATGACAAGTTCAGGGTCAGCATCCCGTTAGCTGCTAAGAGGCATGAGCACCTCTTTGAGGATGCCAAGGTTCCGAGAACAGAAAACTTTAACCCTGACAAGCCTTCGGGCGCCGACTGGGTTCGTCGCCAGCCCAAGCTCACGGATGAGAACGTGGCATACAACGATAAGCACTATCAAGGACGTCTACGTGCCCTACAAGCAGTCGATGAGCTTGTCGACGGTCTCGTGGAGAGATTGGAAAAGCATGGCATCCTGGACAACACCTACATCTTCTACACGACGGACAACGGCTACCACATTAGCCAGCACCGACTGCAGCCCGGCAAGGAGTGTGGATACGAGGAAGATATCAATATTCCACTGATCGTTCGTGGACCTGGTGTTCCCAAGGGAGGCGTGACTGAAGCCGTAACGGCCCACGTTGACCTCGTTCCCACCATCCTGTCGCTCGCGGGTGCCCCGTTGAGAGCCGACTTTGATGGAGCCCCGATCCCGCTCTCGACAAAGGACTTGACGGAGTCCTCCTTGACTCGCGAGCACGTTAATGTTGAGTACTGGGGCTGGGCAATCACTGAGAGCAAGTTCGGCTTCAATGGCGATGACACGAAGCGCATCTTCAACAACACGTACAAGGCGCTGAGGGTTGTTGGGGAGGGCTACAACCTCTACTACTCTGTTTGGTGCACTAACGAGCATGAGCTGTATGATATGACCGTAAGTTTGCTTAAATCCGTGGTTGACATCCTGCATGTGAAGAAGTAGAGCGTATGTGCTGATAATTTGCCCAATCTAGACGGACCCCGGCCAGCTTCGCAACCTCTTGCACGCCGACGAGGCCGCCCTTGCTGCAGGCGCAACCATTCTCGGCTACCCTCTGAAGAAGGTCCTACCCAGACTCGACTCCCTACTCTTCGTTCTCAAGTCTTGCAAGGGCACGACATGCTCGCAGCCATGGAAGGCATTACACCCTACAGGAAACGTCGGCAGTCTACTCGAAGCCCTCGCACCGCGCTTTGACGAGTTCTACACTCAGCAGACGCGTGTGCAGTTTGATCACTGCGAGCTGGGTCACATTGTCGAGGCCGAAGGGCCGCAGTTTGAGCATGATGGAGCTGTGTACTGGAAGGGATCCAAGTGGAGCGACTGGACTTGAGCACCTTTGGCCGTATGTAGGAAGCTGTTCTGAGGCATCGCCGCATAATGAAAGCTGAATGGATTACCTACCACTTGCCGATTATCTGCCCGTCGTACAAGAGTAGTGGGGTTCTACAGCATCAAAAGGCGGTGAAAATTCCCTCAGCCAAGGTCTGCAAGTGAAGCATGTCCAACAGCATGACCGTGCGTGATCTCGAACAATCGCAACGTGACGGACGCAACGGCACGCGGCTAACTGCTCGATCAAGGGCCCGCCGTGCGACATCATAACCCCTCTTCCCCCACATTGAGATCCGCTTCGGAACTAGGAATTTAAGCTCCCTTGCTTTCCGGAACTAGGAAAACCAACATTCCCCCAACTCCGACCAGGTTAGACTTCAGGAAATACTTGACATATTAAAGCAAGTGATCCCTGACGTAAGTCTACTCGATTCGTCATCATCTGATGGAAAAAGGTGGTTGTAGCTTGGGTGGGACACTTTACGAAAAACATCTCAGTTTTGACGACGACTTCCCCACGCCTTAATCCCGTGCGCATCCAACGTTCATCTCTACTAAACGCAAAGTCCATTCCCAAGTAAATCGTTATGGCGCCGTATCAAGGTCATTGTAACTGTGGTTCGGTGAAGGTCACAGTCAATAAGAAGCCGGATAGCATCGTTATCTGTCATTGGTAACTCCACCATTCGCATTGCCTCCACAGCTGCCAATCGGGGGACACAAGTTGACACGATAGAAAATTTCAGTTCAAACTGCAAACGCGCTGGTGGCCGTACGTTAGAATTCGACATCTTTATATTTTCTAAACTGACTGTAATGGAAACATGTAGCCTTCTCCATGAACCTATTTGTCGACGATGGTGAATGGGAGATCGATGATAGCCAAAAAACGCTCAAAGAATACCAGGACTCAAACACTGATTCTGGAAACACCATTCAGGTGAGTTGAAACTCCTCCTCTAATAAAGTAGAAACCGTCTCTGACATTACGTTTCCAGCGATGCTTTTGCGGAAAGTGTGGAAGGTAAAGCTATCAACGACCTAGGTGACCTGCCCATCCCTGTACTGACGTATCTGGCAGTCCTGTTAAGACCACAACAAAGGCGATTCCGGGCAAAGCTCTCATTAAGGCGTCGTTGTTTGATGACATCCCAACGGAGAAGAGGGAAGTGTACGGACAGAAGGCAATCACCTGGGCGTAGCGGATGATGTACCCGAATTTGAAGTTACGAAATGTAGCGCTTAAGGCGAGAGGGGGCGCACTCTGGCGGATGAGGCCGGGTAAAAGTGACCGAAGATAGGCAGATTGTTGATATCTGTATTTGATATTGAATTTAGAAAAAGATATACGGCATTTCGCTTCCATCCAGAATCTGTCAACCGATGAGAGAAAAGGTATTCCAACTGCCCGAATGAGGCAAAAAGTCTATAGTGATCACCTTTGTCAATTACTCGTCCGCCTCCCTAAACGTTCAAGTCCGCCCCTGTATGCCCAAACTCGCTCTTATACGTCGTATCTATGATCCCAGTATCTACAATTCTCGTATCGGTGCGATTGGAAGGGAAGGTGCGGTTGAATCCCTGATACGGACCCAGACTTGGCGGGAGATCCTGGACTCTCGTTCCCCAGTCACTCTCCCGCCGGCCAAGAGTAAGCACCAGCTCTTGACCCTCAGTGAAGAACTTGTGATCAACCCAGCTTTTTCTGTAAGGCTGACCATTCAAAGTCGCCTTTTGAATGTAGATGTTGCGGTAGGTCGGGTCAAAATTGATATTGCGGACCTTGGCCGTCCTGCCTGTTTGCGGGTGCGTGATTTCGAGGCTCTCAAAGAAGGGTGGAATGATCAGATACACATCTTGCCCGGGGTTTGGGAAGAGACCCATCATGGAGAAGGCCAGGAATGATCCCATGGCCCCGCTATCATCGTTACCGGGAAGCCCGGCTGGGTCAGGTGAAAAGAATGAAGGGATGTAGAAGTGGGCTCGTCTTGCTGAGAGAGCTGGACGACCGGCGTAATGGTACTGGAAGACTGTGAGGAAGGCTGGCTCGTTGCCAATGTAGGTGATGTTCTGGTCATGCAAGAAGTTGAGCCTCCGAACAAAGGCGTCCGGACCTCCAAGAGTGTTGATGAGCGTTCCTTGGTCGTGAGGAACAAAGCTATCGAGGTTAGTTACTAGAGGTTCCCATTGCCAATCGCATTCCATGTCAACTTACAAGCCATATTCCCAAAGACTACTCTCAAATGTTTCTGGGCCGTTGTTCTGTAGGGAACAGGAGCTTTGGCCGTCTAGATTACTGCAGTTGAGCGGATTCTGGTATGCCCAAGTCTGGTTAAGGAACTTGGGCTCGAAGAATCCTCTGAACCCTGTGTCGGTGCCGTTGAAGAAAGCTGATTTCTGGTCCTGCTTGTACAGATTGCGCCAGTTGCTACTCGAGGAAAGATACTTCTCCCGATCGTCCCCATGTCCCATCCGGTCAGCCATGGAGGCGATGCAGAAGTCGTTATAGCTGTACTCGAGTGTTCGTGAGACGCTCCTCGTTAGTGTTCCGAATCCCTTGACGTCGAAATCTTGCACAGGGATGTAACCCAATTTCTTCCAGCTATCCATGCCGCCGCGGCCGTTGACGCTCCAGTCAAACGGTTCTTCATCTGCGTCCTTCTTCACTGCTTCATAGCCCAGTTCCCAGTCAATGCCTTCAGTGATGTTCTTCAAATAGGCGTCTGCTAGAACGTTGTCCGCGTTGGATCCTCCTTGAGTGAGGCCCTTGCACAAGCTCATACGGCAGTCCGGAAGCCAGCCGAGGTGAACATATGTGTCGATGAGAGACCGGATCATTTGCGCGACCGAAGTTGGATCGATGATCACCAGAAATGGGATCTGGGAGCGGAACGAATCCCACAGACAGTAAAATGAGTCCCAGTAAGGCTCATCGCTTTTCCATAAGGGATTCTCGCCGGTGTAGTTTTGCGGATTGACCATGGTCCGATAGATGCCGCTATAGAAGTTCCTCGCAAATGACTCGTTCACGCGATCAGTGTTGATCTTGATGGGACTGAGCTTGCGACGCCATATTGCTGTTGCTTCACCCGACACCCGCTCAAAGTTGTAATCCGAAATTTCACCCTCAGCATGTTCGCACGCCCGCTGCTCACTGATGAAGCTTGTCGCAACACGCGCGGTGATAGGCTGATCCGCAGACTTGAATCGCACAAAAGCGCCGCCGGGTAAGGGGTACCCGTTGATTGACCGCGAGATAGTCATGTTCTTGACTTCTGTGCTCGCGCGACTGTCTGCAAAGATACCCGTGTCAAGAATCTCAGCGCCATTAAAGTCGGTGCAAAAGTGAAGGACAAAGGTGCCGCTACCAAAACTCGGTTGGAAACGCGCGTTGCCCGTGATGCGTCCGGACTTCGCGTCCACATTGATAGTTGCGTTGTCTTGCCTCGTGTCGCCGAGATCTGAGAGGTCTTGGAGAATAAGAGGCTGTCCTGCTTGAGGGAAGTTGAATCTTATAAGAGATGCTCGCTCAGTCGTCGTCATTTCTACCCTGATACCGGTTTTAAGGGTGATATTGAAGAGTCCTGGCTTTGCGATTACGTCTTTTTCGTTGAAGTAGCCGTATTTCGCTCTTGACTTCTTCGGAAATGTGCACCAGTTGATGACTCCGCTCGGGCAAGTTGTGTACGCGAATAGAGGAAAGTTTCCAAGGGAAGGTTGTCCGCCGGTACCAGAATCGTGCATTGTTGAAAAGCCGGTGACCGGATTCCCATCCAGAGTGAAGCCGCCTTGATTCGAGCTACTGTTCGTATCCGCAGATGCCTTTGCCATGCCATAGGGTAGTGTCGCACCCACGAAGACGTTGCCACCATTCCTCGAGCCGATGAGAGGATCAACATACTTCAAGGCATCGAAATCATCCAATGCCTCAACTGCGGCTGAGTTCGTCAAGTCTGCAGAGGATGAGCCGGAAACCCAGTTCGATGCAGCTTGTACCGCGTCGTGAGCTGCATGTGAGGCTGCGTGAGACAGCGAAGGTAGATGGGTGTCTGGCATAAGCCACCAGCGAAACAACGCCGCGGCGCCATGGAAAGACCACAACTCGCTCCACATCATGAGTCCTGGTTGATGATGTGTTTGCTACCTTGACGAATGGAGTCTAAAGTCTGCAGCGACAACCGCGTTGAAAATTCCCCATCGTACCTTATCATACAAGTAGTAAATGGCTGTTCCGGCCAACACGTGACGAAACGTCAAAGCTAAAGTTGGTCTCAAGTTCAGTAGAGTTTCCTTCGAGCTCTGCTGAGAACGTCCTGCATACCACTCATGCCAGCTTGAGGCGGCCATTGGGCATCATGGCGTAAACGGCGAAAACCGGCCATCGTGCACCGCGATTCCAACCCCGCAGTAGGACTTGTCATGGACTAGATAGTGTAAACTCTCTCTTCATTTTGATGGTTGCATTGAATCTCTTAGCTTCAAAGATGCTTCAATAAGTTGAGGTCGCACGCGGCAATCGAATAACGTGGTCTCGGTCCCGTCGTCGCATTGATCGAAAGCCCGCTTGGACCCGACAGTTGCAAGAAAAACTCAAACAATGGGGCGGAAGGCAGGCATTGGCAGGTCTATCTCTTCGCGAATCCAACCGTTTCACATTGGAAACGAACCTTTTTTCCATTTCGTACACTGAAAATGGGCGTTTCTCGTTATTTGTTTCCCTCCCGAGTCAGGATGCTTTGGTCCGTGGGGGCGGGTTGACGGCCGCCACCCTGCTTGTTTGCCGGCAAGATGGCTGAGTGTTGCCTTCTTTGGGAGCCAGTTGTCGCATTTCGGCTTCGAGAAGCTCTGAGTAGAAGGCATGCGAATTGGACGAACTACAGCTGAGTTTGCTGCTACATAGTAGTACCTGTCTGCCCGCTTGGTCGGCCTGCCTTATGCTGATCGTAATGATGACCGTTCTTATTGGCTTTCGAGAATGTCACCGACCTTGCTCTCTGATCCAGGATACCATTCAAACGGGTCTCCTTGCATTGGAAGAGTGCTTCGGAGCTGAGCTGGCCTTGCCACAGTGGCCTAGAGCATATCCTAGTCTCCGGGAACTTGGCGTCACTTTCGACCACAGAAACGACTCAGGCCGTGCAGACAGATTGTCCGATCTCTCTGTGCTTTTGAAACGTTCCTCTTTTTCACCAGTGCCTTGGTGTTTGACTATGCCGTCGGAGGCCAAACGAACGAGATGGCAGATCCTAATGTGATCCGGGCACAGCGCTCCGCAGAAACTTTGGGAGAGGTTCGTGTCACAGCCAGGTGATTGAGCAAAGCTATCCCTGATACCAGTCCATGCCTACAGCTTACTCGAGACCGCGAGCTGCGAGCTTAGGTGAGGGTCGCGACTAGCCCTGTGTTCTTCTATGAAAAGGAGAGTGTTTTTGATGCTACTTTACTGGTATTATTCGAGTATCTCATCCCTGGATCTCAAACGTTAAACTCATCAATAACACTCTGAGGCTTCACGAAGCTACCCAGCGGATGATACTTGAGGTGAGAGAATCCAAAAGCCTCAGGCCCCCCGATCTCAAGGCCCCTTGTAGAGCCAGTCCAGCGATCACTAGCCGCGATACCCAAGACAGTGACCAAAAGTCCGTACCTGTACTCTGGGGTTCCAATGGCTTCGCCGTTTTGCGCGTCGATAACCGCGATAAGATCTGGCACGACGGCCAAGACATCTTCCTGCATCTCTGTCCCAACTTCCTGTGGCCCGGATTTTGCAGAGGAAGCCTTGATTGCAGCAATGTTCTCATTCTTGAATGGGATCTTGACGAATCCTGTGAACTGTTCCTTCTTTGGCTCTTGCCCTGGCTCTTCCGATGAAGAGATATCGGCACCTTCGATAACCAGCTCTCCATAGACGTGACCTTTCCTGAGCACCCTTTCGACGCCCACGATCTTGCCCTTGAAGAGAACCTTGGCTGAGCCGTGACCGCCACATTCCTCAACGATGGTCTCCGCAACATTATCGACACAGTTGAGCTTTCTCGCCATGGCAACAGCTCGGCCGATTCGCCACGACTGAGAAATGGTATGTTCCACCACCCACCTCTTGGTCTCGGCTCCCGTCACTGGCGGGTCAGCGACAGCCACCTGCGAGCCCATCTCCGCCAGAGCCGCACGCATGACCCGCTCAACCTGCTTATCAGATGACGCCCGGGACATCGTGACGATGCTGCCGTTCCCGTCACTCATAGTCACTGGCGTCCAGATGGGACTCCGTTCGTTGAAGACCACCGGCGTCGTCTGCCACTTTGTCGGGTATGCCCGGCCCATCCAGTCGCCATCGACTGCCGGGACGTTCATGTTCGTGCTAGAGCCGATCATCATGCTCTGCAGGCCGTTTGCGCCACCAATCTCGACGGAGATCATATGCGTGGCGGGCGTGCCCAGATGCTTGTACATCTCTTCCTGGGCCTCTTGCATTTCGTCAGCAGACTTCTTTTCGATGGCGACGGTCGGGGACCCCGCATAGCCTCCGCACCCGACGAGGGCATCGTCGGGTATGTCGTGGGGATTAACAACTCTGACGACTGCACCTTTGCGCAGCTTCTCGCGGAGGATGAGTTGCTGGGAGTAGGGAGAGCCCCCTCCGCCTGTGCCGAGGATGTAGCATCCGATGCTGATCCAGTCTAGGTCGGTCTCGCTGATGTACCAGACTCGATCTCTGACAAGAGGGTTGTAAGTCAAGACATCGATCTCTTCCTTGGTCTGAAATGTGGTAGTCTTTACGACTCGGTTGGTCGAGACTTCAGCATCCTGACTTTCATCCTCACTGCTTTGCAGTAAAGATGAAAGATCTGTCCGAGAGAAGTCGAAGTCACCGGCAGCACGCACAATGAAGCGCGACTTGTTGGCAATGTACTACATCTGTCAGCCGACATGGTCCCACGTATCCCAAACTCCCGGGAGCACTTACAGCCAGGGGTATCGTATCCACATCCACGATATGAACAGACGAAGGAACCGCACCCGCATCAACGGCCTTTCCCCTGGCCTCTTCCTCCACTCCAACTAAGATCTCTTGGATCGATCTGGACTCTGTCGACTTGACCGTGTCAACGGTAGCACTGACACGTGCAATGGCTGCGCCGATCGCGTTGGCGACGCCCGCCCACTCAGGCTTTAGCACCTCGCTAGCCCCCCTTAGCTCGTAAGGCGCAATCAGGGCGCCGCCGCCGACTAGGAGAACAGGTATGTCTTCGGGCGAGGTTTTCATCGTATCGATCAGCTTTTCGAGCTTTTGCTTGACGATGGCGGAGAATTGGGTTACGCCTTGGGCATCGAGGGCGCTCTGGACCAAACTAGCGTCTCCGATGGGGGTGGCAGGCGACGATGAGCTGGCGAGGACGGTACAGTCCGTAGCGGTTAGAGTGCATCCTCCAAAGACGATAGCCTCTGTTTTGATCCTATAGCCAACACTGTCTGGTCCAACGGTAAGCTTCTCGACGCCTTTCCGGACTATGGAACCTCCACCTAGGCCGATACTCTTAACATCTGGGCAGGAGAAGTTGAGGCGGACTCCGGCGAATTCACTGTAGGCGGCTTGTTGACGTGGGAAACCGTTGGCCTGCAGTAGACCTACATCGGTAGTCGTACCTCCAATATCGACTACCATAACGGCACGATTGCCAAGTTTGTGATCCTGCACCAGAAAAGCAGCTCCTCGCATGCTGTTGGTCGGGCCGCTGGAGAATGTCCGGATGGGTAGGTTGGCAGCCATCTCGCCTGACAGGATTGTACCGTCATTCTGAGAGATGAAGACTGGGCAGTTGATGCCTAGCCTCCTCACAGGCCTCTGGAATGATTTGATCGTCCTGCGAGCAAAGTTCAACACCGTCGCGTTGAGAATGGCTGCGTTTTCTCGCTCCTGGAAGCCCAGGTTAGCCACGTCTTTGGAGCAGGTGACGGTACAGCCAGGAATCTCTGATCGGATGATGTCGGCAGCTCGTTCTTCTTGTCGTTCGATGGTGTCGATGGGGCTGAAGATGCCGTTTACGACTACATTCTTAATGCCCCTTTCTCGAATTACAGCACATTGCGCTTTGATTTCCTCAGTGTCTATATCCGCAATCAGAGTGCCATCTACTTCTAGACCACCCTTGCACAGAGCATAGTAGCCCAAAATTAGGTCGCGTAAATCTTCCGGCCAATCCAGACAGGGCGGATCGTGCTTAGAGAACTGGCTCGTTAGCCTGATCACAGCAACCGGGGCCAGGCGAGCGGCATCCCTCTCGATGAGAGCGTTGACGAAGTGTGTCGTGCCGATGGTCACGCTGGCGATCTCACTCGGATCGATCTTTGTGGATTCGAACATTGTGACAATAGCGTTATTGATGCCTTCGCTAGGGTTCGTCGTTGTTGGTGACTTGTGCCACGCGATGATACCCTTATCGGGTTCAGAGGCCCGCGAGGGATCGAGGACCACGCCATCCGTGTTTGTTCCGCCGACGTCAACGCCGATGCGGAGGTGCCGGGGTTGGAATAACATGATTGAGTATGTCGTTAGCTACGGGCGTGCCTGCCTTGTTCTACGTTCATGGAAGATCGCTCTATGTACTGATGAGGATCGCGGGGTTCACAACTCTATGGAAAGTGGGAGGTGGGGTACGAAGGATGGCCGATCCCTCGGAGACCGAGGCTCCGGGTACAAGGGCGGAGACCGGCCTCGGGGCGGCTCCGCCAAGACCGGCGGAAGCGGGTAACGGACGGCCTCATCCAACAGACATCCGGAAAGTGATTCCGAAATTGCTGACTACAGGATTATAGAGTATCATCCGAAATTGAAAGTACCATAGTAAGTTGTCATCACGAAGACCCTGGCGCTTTTTGGGGACTCTTCGCTCTAAAACAGAGCGGACTCGGCCTACTTCGCCCGACTGGCGATGACGTGCTCAGGAAACACCGAGGCGGTCCCTTGGCATATTTGAGCAGGAGGCCAGGCCTTCAGAGCCTGCCTGAACGCCGCCTACGGTGAGCGAAGAATGGCTGGGTAGCCTTCAAAGACTCTGGCAAGCGAGCGGCCTCTCTGCCCGTCTCTGTCCCACAAGTGCCCCCGTACATGATGCGGTGCACCGACGGGACCAGAGCCATGGGATTTCCACCAAGGAGGGTCCCATGCCTCTGCAGTGTTTGCATGTGCATACCATCGCGGGTCTTCGTTCTCGGCACAATCCGGTAGCGCGTCCTGGTTCTTCTGTTTCATTGCTGCGGCACAGTCTGGAAGCACTTTCCAACAGAACCCAAGAGCCCTAAGTGAGACCAATCTTACAAAGGCTGGATGTGACGGCGATTCCGTCGCGTTCGAACTGCTGTGATGTTGGGACGAATCGAGGCCTCCGCGGATACTCCCATCATTCAATGAGTCCTTTGACTGATCCGATGAAAGGATGATCAGAAACATCTCGAGCCAGCTGCCTGAATGTCACGAAGAATGCTTCGAAAGACTCCAGGATCCTTATGTTCTGGTATTTGACGGTGTCGCGGGATGTGGAATGGAAATTGGGCCTTGAAATGCATGCAGCTTACGTCTGCTAGAAACATAAAGCGTGCATCTTTCCCTCTAGGTAGTAATACAGAAAGAGTTCAAAGCTCCCCTGTTATGACTTTCACTCCAAGCTTACTCCAAGCTTCCCGTACTCCAGGCCTCATCGGTGAACACCCCTGATCGAGATGGCTCATGTGAGGGTGAGGCGCGAGAAACATTGTATTTCCGGGATAGAATTACCCGAAGCTCGGCGGACACAAGCGTATGGCGACATTCATAGATTCGCCTGTGATGTCCAATCCATCTGTCACTCCCCGTAACCAAAGGGAAAGGCCGCTCGAAGCGCGATGAGGAATAATGAAGATCGATTGTGTTCTGGGCCACTTCCGTCACGATTGACGGCGCCCAGCCTGTGCAATGATGCCGTCGTGACTCTCAGCCGCGAAGATCGCTGGCCAACGATCTGCCATTGAGGCAAGTCGAGGACATGCCATATGATCGACCCTCTCAGCCGTACGCCAGGGACATCCATGCAGACACACATAACGAAGCAGACGAGAGAGACACCACAGTCTAAAGCTCGCTTCTGTTGGCACGATTGAGCAGGTTGTTTCTCGATCAGGCATTTGTCTAGAGACATTCGTCGGGCAGCATGCATGTCTAGCATGAGTCTCTCCCGTTCAGCTGGGACGCAGAAAATCACGCTACATCCCGCGCTGTTCCATTGCGTTGCCTCGATTCGGTCTCGTAATAGTAATAGTCCCTCCTAAAGCGCAAGTTTTGGCCGACATATCACTTTCGGCAGTCACTTGGAACAGCGAAAACTCTGCCGTCTGACGAACTCAATATGATAGCTTCCAAGACATGTCAAAGGCCGAATATTGACCGCACACGCTCTGGCTTTTGCCTTCATTCCCCCGGTTTTTTGCCTCCGATCCTCGCTCACAACCCCTCCCACATCGCGTGATCAAGTTGCTGTTTGTGGAGAGATCCAAGACTTTACCAAGAGACGCCATTCTAACTTTCAGTCTGGTTTGGGGGGGGGGGGGGGGGTTTCCCTGTAAACAATTTCCTTTCCGACGGCCTTGAGCTTCTTGGCTGGCTGCCTGAGTTGCCTTCCCGTGATGCCGAGACTGAACAAGCATCACCAAGCTCAAGGCACCAGCATTGAGGCGTTCACTGAGTGAATCTTCGATGTCTGGGCGCGGGCGCAAACTCGTAGAACATGGCCAGGGGCCAGTGTATGGAAGGCAATGGGATGAACCGAACGAAGAGTCAAGAGAAAGACAAGAGATTGATTACTGCGAAAACCTTACTATTGGACCATGCCAACCGCGAACCTCCGGTACATGACCATGGAGAGACTTGCCAAGCTGGCTTTGCCCCCAAATCAAGATAATGTCACCGAGAGTACTCGCGTACTGCATAATAAAGAGAGGGAAAGCCGGGAGACTCTTCAAAGTTCTGTTTGTGTTTGTTTGGCGCGGGTGCGATCCCTTTGGAATCGGGAGGATCCTTTAACGCTGGTCTCATTTACGCCAAGAATGGCGTGCTCGACACCATCGTCCAATATGCTTCCCGGGCCCCGTTCTTTTTTTCTCCAACACCACACCCCCATGCATCCTCACCTCCCCCATATCACACCCTTCACTTTCAGCCCCGGGGAGACAACCAGAGAACAGATGGAACAGGGAACAGCCTCCCTGTTGTCTTCTGGGGGTTGGTCCAGCCGTCTTGTCGTCCATACGGGGGGTGAGAGAAAGGGTGGTAGAGATGGTGGTGGTGATGGTGGACAGAGCTCCCCCAAGAGTGCCATTAGGATGTCGATTTTCCCATCTCGGGTGTTCGGCAGGACATCTGGACCACACACGACGTCGACTATGCTAGACACGGCATCGCGGACGAACCTGACAGCAGTAACCGACAAACCCGTCTGGCTTTTAAGCTTAATGAGAGGAGCATTGACCCGGTATGCTGGGAAAATTGAAAAGAGAGAAAAGGCACGAGCAGGAACGCCTGTCCAGTGTAAGCCTGCATGTATTCAAGCAAGCCACTGAATATGAACTTGTGTTACCCGCCGCATACCGCGGAGAAAGGCCAATTTAGTTTCCTTTTTCTTTCTCTTCTCGGCCGCAGTCTCTTAATAGCTTTGGCACTACTCTTCACTACCGCCGCCTTGTCCGGCCTTTCCAACGTCTCAAACATCCCGCGCGCTCGATACCCTCACCGGTGGTCTGGAACGCCAGTAGTCAACCCTCTACTGATCAGCCCCAGTGCCACCTGCCGTGTCCTCCACTGGTCGATCCCTGATCGATGTGCAAAAGGCTGAAGAGGACGGCATGATCACACGGAGAGCCGATCTCAGCTTTTGAGTGGTCTGGGAGGCGAAGATATACGTCCATTCATTCAAGATGTTGGTACCAATATCCCAGTTGTGGTCTGCCGTGATTGCGTGTGTCTGCGCATGTTAGCCGCGCAGTAGCCCAGCTGCATATGGCACATGCCGAATTAAGGCCATCCCGGCCGCGCAGTGACTTGGGGACGGCGGAACTTTGCTTTTCTGACAGCTCTCCTCCTCCTGCTCGTCGTCGCCCCCACGCGCCCAACCGACAGAGTCAGCGTCCCCGGCGGCCGGGCACGGGCGAGGGAGAAGCCATCAAATTGGGTTGGACTAATTAGCTTTGGTCAGGCAAGACAGTCGTCCGAGAGAGTGGTCGCACCGAAGGCTAGCATTCCACACCCCGGCCTGGAGTGCATGTACGTATTTCCAACACGCGGAAGTACCTACAGGAAAACAGTCAGCCAGACATGCTCTCCCCACGAAAGAAGAGGACCCTTTATTAGCTCGGTCTAATATGCATACGGGGAGAAACTGGTGGCCCACCCCGCCCGTTTCCCCCCAGTGCGGCCTGGGCCACCACATATCAAAATAGCGATGCTACTCCAAAACATATGGGCTGTTCCAGAGGACTGGATGCCTTCTAGAGACTTTCTGCGATTTCTCAAATTCATCAAGATGGAGTAAATCAAAATGAGAGGGTGTCTACATCCCATGCGACGCCATAGAGAATGATTATGTCGTCAGAAAATGGCTTTCAACTCCCACACCCCTACCCTTGGCGGCATGTGGGAGTGCAACATTCGCAGGGCTCCAATCGAAGGGCACCTTGGCGAGGCCTGGACGATCCGAAGCCACGCTTCTTGGCGACGCGGCCAAGCTTTGCTTCCAAGAGGGGGATAGCATCATCGTGGGTTCTTGTCAGTTTTTTGAGATTTCTTGGGGGTGACTTGTGTTCCGCAGCATATAAGGTTCCCCGGTCCCGGACGTGCCCTTACCAATATGCCTCGTTCGTGTCGTCCCGTCTCCCGGTCCAGGTCAGAAACCTTATTAGTTGACTCGTCCGCCTCCTCTTTTGAGATTTGGTGTTTCCTACCTCATTGAATTCTTCGTCACCAAGACCTGTCTTCCCTTTGCCAAGTGTTTCCTATACCTTGGGACAACTACTTCGGATCAATCTCTTGGGAACATTACACACGGCAAACCGTCACTTCCGGACGCGCCTTTCGCCATGTCGAGCAAGGTCGGAAGAACTTTGGCCAAGGGCCTCGGTATCGACGTCGATGCCCGGTACCGCAACGAGCCTACCGAGGCCGTCCAATCCGCCGCCGCCTCGTTCCGCTCCGTCGAGCAGTATGAGGAGAGGGAACCTACCGTCGCCGAGTTCCTGTACGAGCACCGGCCCACGGTTCACGGCGCTGTGAACTACATCAAGAGCCTGTTCCCCTTTTGGTCGTGGATCTTCCACTACAATGCTACCTGGCTTCTGGGAGACATCATTGCTGGTATGTTTTTCATGTGATGCCACTGGTGCTTGCTCAAATATCACATTGAATGAGCCCTTGTGATGCCATTTCATCTGCCATCTCATTCCAATACCTCGGAATACCTTGATAGCTAACTATTCATCTAAAGGTGTCACTGTCGGTTTCGTCGTCATCCCCCAAGGCATGGCCTACGCCCTCCTCGCGCAATTGACTCCCGAATACGGTCTTTACACCTCCTTTGTCGGTTTCATTCTCTACTGGGCCTTTGCGACCTCAAAGGACATCACAATCGGAACCGTCGCCGTCATGTCCCAACTTGTCGGTAACATCGTGCTCCGCGTCAAGGACTCCCACCCGCAATACGACGGCCCTCAAATCGCCCAAGCCCTGGCCGTCATCTCCGGCGCCGTCCTCCTGTTCATCGGTCTCGTCCGCCTGGGATGGATCGTCGAGTTCATCCCGCTGGTGGCCATCACCTCCTTCATGACCGGTGCCGCCATCAGCATCGCCGCGGGTCAAGTTCCCGCCCTCCTCGGTCTGCAGGGCGTCAACACTCGTAACCCGACGTACGAGGTTATTATCGATTTCCTGAAGGCGCTGCCTACCGCCAGACTCGACGCCGCGATGGGTCTCACGGCCTTGTTTCTGCTATACTCTATCCGCTCGTTCTGCAACTTCATGTCGAACAAGCAGCCCCACCGCAAGAAGTTCTGGTTCTTCATGTCGACACTCCGCATGGCGTTTGTCATTCTTCTATACGTCCTCATCAGCTGGCTCGTCAACCGTCACGTCAACTGGGACGCCAAGAAGGCCAAGTTCAAGATTTTGGGCAAGGTCCCCAGTGGTTTCCAGCACACCGGCGCTCCTAAGATTGACACGGAGCTCCTTGGTGCCGTGGCCCCTGATTTGCCAGTCACCATCATCGTCCTCATCATCGAGCACATTGCCATTTCCAAGTCCTTCGGAAGAGTCAACAACTACGTCATCAACCCCTCGCAGGAGCTCGTCGCCGTCGGCTTCACGAACCTCTTCGGACCCTTCCTCGGCGCCTACCCGGCCACCGGATCCTTCTCCCGTACCGCCATCAAGTCCAAGGCCGGTGTTCGCACGCCCCTTGCTGGTATCTTCACTGCCGTCATCGTTCTCCTGGCCCTGTACGCCCTGACCTCCGTCTTCTTCTATATCCCCATGGCCACCCTCGCCGGTCTCATTATCCACGCCGTCGGTGACCTCATCACGCCGCCTAAGGTGGTGTACCAGTTCTGGGAGGTGTCGCCCCTTGAGGTCTTCATCTTCTTCGCTGGCGTTCTCCTCACCATCTTCACCAACATTGAGAACGGCATCTATCTGACCATGTGCGCATCTGCCGCCCTCCTGCTGGTGCGTCTCGCGAAGGCCAAGGGTCACTTCCTTGGACGCGTCAAGGTCTACCGTGCCACGAAGGACACCGCCGGCAAGGGCGTTCCCTTCAACGAGAGGGGCGAGGCTATCGATGTTCCTGCCCGCGAGAGCTACATCCCTCTCGAGAAGGATGACGGCTCGAACCCCAACATCGACGTTCAGACCCCGTACCCCGGTGTCTTTGTTTACCGGTTCGGCGAGGGCTTCAACTACACCAACCAGGCTCACTACATGGATGCCCTGGTCGCCTATGTGCAGAAGCACGCAAGACGGACAATTCTCGATCGCTACGAGAAGCTCGGCGTAAGTTCACCTACCTGCTGTACCCCGCTTGACCATTCATCTAACAATCGCCCAATAGGACCGTCCCTGGAACGACCCCGGTCCGCGCCGCGGCGCCAAGATCGATCTCGACGATACCCGCCCTATCGTCCGCGCAATCATCCTAGACTGCTCTGCTGTTAACAACATCGACGTGACCTCAATCCAAGGCCTCATCGATGTCCGCAACGCTCTAGACCACTACGCCGAGCCCGAGGTCGTCGAATGGCACTTCGCCAACGTCAACAACCGCTGGACCCGCCGCGCCCTCGCTGCCGCCGGCTTCGGGTTCCCCTCCGTCAAGGATGAGGGCAACTTTGGACGGTGGAAGCCCATCTACAGTTTCGCACCCGTGGACTCTGGATCAGGTCACGAGCCCCGGGTCACCTCGCAGCGCAGCCGCGACGAAGAGGAAGAGGACGTCATCTCTCCCACGAGCAAGGGTCACGATGGTGCTGCGAGGGTTGTGGGACGTGGTGATGGCAAGCTTGCCGCTGTGCAGGGTATGAATCGTCCATTCTTCCACATTGATGTTGCTGCGGCTGTGGAGAGTGCGATTCTGAATGCGGAGAGCAAGAGTGATGGCCAGAGATCGTCGGCTGAGTCGGTCCTTAAGAGCGGTTAGAGTTGATCAAGCGGCCAAGACGCGCACATTTGTTATGGTGCTTGATGAGGTGTAGTAATTGTTGTTCAAAGATTATAGATCCAGATACCAAGTTGTGTTGTTGCATATACCGTTCTAGGGATTGGGGAGAGGCCCTAGTTACACCTTCTAATTCAATCTTTTCCCATTATCCCTATCAAATAATGTTCTCAATTGAGATCTATGAGACTTTTGAAGCCTTCAAAGCGGTGTTTCAGCATTGTATCCGTGCAGATTGGCGTAGGGAGGTGGTCTGAAACGCCGCTGATGCATCTTGGCGTTCTGCCTTTGCCGTCGTCTCATCAGCGTGCGCCAACTTTTGATGGGACAGATTCCCGAGCGCAAGATTAGTCTCTAATCTCTACAACTTCAAAGATCTTTTTTGATTGTATCACATCAAGAATCATGCGAATATCATCAAATCCCATTGTACGAGCCGCCCTCGTAGCGGCATGGCTCGCCTCAACAGTCCTCGCGATGCCTCAAGTAGTCGACCGCGACGACCCCCCACCCACCCCACCAGCACCGCCGAAACCCATAGCGACAGCCGACCAAGTCGACATTACTCAGCCAAACACCACTGTCCCTCCACCACAAGAACAAAAGCCGCCCGTTCCGATCACAGTCCGGCTGTTCCCCAGCTCGCCGGGCGTCAAGAACTGCCGCGGCGCGTCCTTTGTCGATATGGAGCTCCCGAAGAACGCGTCGACGGAGCCGACATTCACGACCAAGGACGGGCAGTGCTACAATCTACCGGGCACCGCGCAGTGCGGCATCTTTATGGGAAACAAGGCGGACGGATGCGAGGCCAAGCTGTTTCGCGGGGAGCGGTGCAGCGCGTTTTCTAACGTTGCTGTTTTTCAGGACGAACTACGGCCCGTGGGCGGCTTCTTTGCGAGTATGAGTATCAAGTGCGGTGTCATACCCGTTGAGCCGAAGCCGTTGAGTTTGGGTGGCTTGGGCGGCAAGATGCAGAAGCCCGTTCAGGGGAAGGGCAAGAAGGCCAGGAGGGCGGTTGTGTCTGCGATACTCGACGATGACTAGACTCGCACGGGATGCGGCATAGAGGGAACATTGGGGGCTTTGCTTGATAGGCGTTAAAGGTCTGGGACTTGAAGCGAGATTCCACCCCCCGGTTCAAGGGCTCGGGAGGCTTACGGGAGTTGCGGCACGTAGACGCCGGCAATGACAGGATGGCATTAGCCGTTGACGAATAATGATAATGACACTTGACGACCATACGAGAGTTTTCCTTCAGTGAGGCAGCCCCCGATTAGCTGTGGCCCTAGCCACCCCAGTAAACCTGCCAAAGCCAAGTTCCAATTAATGTCGTTCTGGGTCTTATGACGCCGGACGTTAGACCAGGCAAATACCTGGTAACACGACGGTGGTCGGTTTCTCGGCCCATCAGGACCAATTCACGTCCGACTGGCTCGATGCCTCGGGCTCGTCATGCTGGTGGCGACCAAAAACATCGACCGTCGTGCCAGAGGGAGGATCAAACAGGAGGGGGCCACAGCCGGACCACATCGTCCACAATCTTTTGTTGTGGTTGATTGGTCTGTGCTTGGGGGAGGAGAATTGTGAGACACCCTGCTTGGCGATCATGGACTCTCAGTATGGCCCCGTTTGCTGAGCTTATTCTCTCGATGGTCGTATTGCAGACTGGAGACTATGGAAACTCTCTGTTCTCGAACTCAAGTTCGACAGAACAGAAAACGATTCCGCCAAAGGATCCAACAACTTCGAACGTGCACAATCATATACGAAGAGATAAGCTAGCCGCGGCGTCCCAAGTCTCTGGCGTGGCTTTCACCCAAGACACCAGACCGTCTGATCTGAGATCCCAAATGTGTCATCTCGTCTCAGACGCTCCAGCCCCTTGCACTAACAAGAAGTGTGTCCCCCCTCCCAATGCTCCCCTCCATGTCAATTATGGCACATATAACGACACAGACTTCCTTGATCCCTCTCTTTTTAGTTGTCTGCTGCCACTCTTCCCTCATTTTTGAACGAGTCATCCTTCTTTTTTCCTCTCTTCTTTCCTTTTGGGGTTGTATTCCTTCACTTCTCAGTGGCCGGCCACTTTTAAACTTTTGGGTTGTCATTGAACTTTATCGGCTGGTTTCTGTCGCGGTCCTTTCAGTTAAACTTGAAGCTCTCTCGACACTACCCTTGTCTACTTTCATAATACAATACCATCTATTCTTCCATCTCACCTTTCGCTCAAGCTCGACATCAAAGCGGACAAGTGCCACCGAAAGTCAAGATGCAGCACTCAATCTTCACCAACCTCTTCCTGGCGGTCTCCCTTATGAGCACCGCCGCCTTCGGTAAAGCAATCGAGGTCCCGGCCCCGGGCCCCGCCGTCGTCGTCCGCCAGACAAACCCCACGACGCCCGCCCAGTCAACCATCATGTCGTGCGGCGAGTACTCCCGCATCGCCAACCTCTCCACCGTCGGCGCAAACAGCACCTACCGCGCCACCTTTTTCGAGGCCTCGCCGAACGGCAACCAGTTCAACGCCGAGGTCCTCGACACCGCCATCCTCAAGCTGCCGACCGTCATCATGGACCGCGCGCTGAACGAGGCCTGCGGAAACCTGACGGCGCTGGCGATCCAGGAGGCTGCGAACAACTTCTCGATCCGCACCGTGTTGCAGTTTTCAAACATCCCGCCTGCTGAGCCGCTTGATACCTCTACGCACATCATCTTTGTCTGTGCCGGTGCGTTGTTCTTCATGAGTGGAATTTGGGTGGCCATGCCGTGAGAGAAGCCGTCTCGATATGGTGCTTGGGGGTTTTTGGAGGGAGTTGATGGGGAAGATGGGAGGCGAGGCAAGGAGAGGGAGAGAGTGGGGGAGAGAACTGATGTTCAAATCACCCGGATTCTACAGACCTAATGCATCCTACCTGAACCCAGCTTTGAAATGCGGACTTGCTCTAAGTCGGAATGGGACTTGAGAGATATGCTTAGCACGGTGTTGAATATGAATGCCATTACGATACCCAATTAAAGTCATTTACTTACCTTGGCCACTGTATCGACCCATGAGAAGATCGGACTTCATTTCGGTGATCTTATCGCCCAGCTATTTGATCTCATCTCGAAACTCAGCAATTTCCGGAGTCGGTACTTCCAATCCTTTTTTCTTTTTCAATTTTGCCTGCGGAGAGATTGATGAGGAGAGAATCGTCTCGTATCGAAAATCAGTGGGCAAGCGGATCGAGCAGTCTGGCCCTTCCATGATTGGCGAGCTGGATGAAGGAATCTGGACAGAGTTCCGCCTCGATCGTTATGATGAAGATTGAAATGTTGCCGTGCTCCCCGATCCCACGGATTGCACAAATTCTATAAAACGGATCCTTCAAGACCCGGCGGCTTACACACTAGATACAACTATATTCTAGTTACTCTGAAAACTCACTATGAATCATCATGGCTCAGTGTGTAACGTGCGACTCTCATTGGTTGCTAGCGGACTAGTAGATCGGCTTGGACCCTGAACAATCTAGGCATGCACGTGCATCGATCGCTCCTGCCAGTCCAAGGAATTTGATGGCTCTACTAAGTACTACACGTACAGTATATATCGAAGCTCTCCCTTGTTCTACCTTGGACGTCGTCTTTCATTCCACTTCCAACTCTCCATACAGCTGACACCCACGATATTTGCAAAATGTCAGAATCAACTCACGCTATCGTCTTTGGCGCCTCTGGCCTGCTCGGCTGGGCGACTGTCGAGCAGCTGCTCTCTAACTACCCCTCAGAGGGCTCCTTCGAGAATGTCACGGCTGTGATGAACAGACCGCTGTCAGAATCTGACTCTTTCTGGCCACCAGCGTCGCCCACCAGGCCCAAGTTACAAATCGCTTCTGATGTCAACCTTACTGGGACGCTGGAAGACCTGACTTCGCAGCTCAAGGGCAAAGTCGATGGGATCGAGGGCGTCACCCATGTATTCTATTTCGGTGAGAATTGTATCCCGTCTGACAATTTCATTCACTGGAGAATGTAGCTGATATTCTGGCCGTTATCACAGTCTTCAATCAGGGCGATGGGGATGATGTTGCCGAGTGCAAGACCAATTGTAGTATGATGCAGACGGTGGTCGATGCGGTGACCACGTTGTCGACAAACCTCAAGGCATTTGTCTACTCTGGCGGAACCAGAGTAAGTTTTCCTCATCTCCCATCATACCATAATATAAAGCTGACAAACATCACTCAGGGCTACGGGATTTACACACCTGGCGGTACCTTCAAGCCCCCCTTGGAGGAATCAATGGCAGACAATCTCCCCGAAGACTACGCAAAGACCGTCGCGTACCCCTGGTGGCGTAAGATCCTCACGAAGGCGAGCGATGGCAAGCCGTGGACCTGGTCAGAAGTATGCCCAGACGCGGTAGTTGGATTCTCCCCGAATGGATCCGGTTTCTCGTTGGCACTCCACTGGGCGCAGTACCTATCCCTCTACGCCTATAATCACGGAGTGAGCAAGAACTCCAAGTCCAATGTTGAAGTTTCATTCCCTGGAAACCAGGCGGGGTACAACAGCCTTTGCACTCCCGTCTCTTCTCGGATTCTTGGTCGCATCGCCATACACGCCTCACTTCATGGGGACAGGTGCGGTACAAAGGTCATCAACATGGCCGACAAAGAGCAGCCTACCAAGTTTAGTGACCTATGGCCATCGATCGCTGATTGGTTCGGACTGGTTGGCGTTGGACCGAGGGAAAACGACAATGCAGAGAAGCCTGGGGAGTATGTCAAGAAACATAGGCAGATATTCGAAGAACAGGGCTGTGGTAGAGCTGTCACTGCTGGCGTTGGGGGTGGAAGTGTCCAGCTTGACAGCGTTGGGTACTGGTTGTCTTTCGATCGACAGCTTAGCTTGCAGAGGTTGAGGTCTGTGGGATTCACCGAGGAGAGAGATCCTGTTCAGGGCTGGCTGGAGGCGTTTGAGAAGTTTAGAGAGGCGAGCATCATCCTCTGACTACATCTGAACTGAATTAAAGAATACTTCAACTTGCAGCTGCGATGCAAGAGACGGACGGCGCCCGCTTGGTCCTGCTGGTCCTATGGAACCCAAAATGTCTGCACGGTGTTCTCTCAAGTTCAGTGAAGTAGAAGAAACCCAGAGTTTCATCACAAAGCTGGGAGCAAAGACAGATTTACTAGATGATGACACCAGTCCACCGCGAAGAATGACTAGCTCGATCTGTCTTGAAAGAATTAAATGCATCACTAGCTAGAGGCATTTGATCTGACATCGCATTACTTTCATCTATGTTGCCCTGCACACATTCTATAGCCTTATCATAGCCTTCTACAATGATCTGATACTTCGCTTCTATAGGTTGAAGTCTAGTCCTTCCCCAACAGCCACCTCATTCCCTTCATCGTATTCGGCCCTAGCTCCGCAGGCTGGTCTTCGGGAGCAAAGATAGTCCAGCCTTGGTGTCCCCAGTCAGGATAGTTATCAACTCTTGACTCAACCCCATTATCCTTCAAAACTTTGGCATAAATCAACCCATCATCCCTCAACGGGTCTCGATCGCCAACCTGAATATAAGCCTTGGGTGATTTAGGAATGGCCTCAGGATCGTTGAAAGGCGAGTACCATGGCGACTTGATCTCCGCCTGCAACGCCTTCGACACATCGTTGATGACAGCGGTAGTAAAGGTCGGGCTCCATTCGGCGTTGGTCTCTCGAGAAACCCACTCCTTGGCGTATTTCTCTGGCACAATCTCCTTGACAAGCAGGAACGGAATACCCAGAAGCGTGCCAGTGATCCCCAGCCCCTCGACACCGGACCTCTGGCTGACAACCGAGGCAATGTTCGCACCAGCAGACCACCCGCCGACAATAAAGCCCTTGCTGATATCCCCGCCGAATCGACCAGCATTCTTCGATAACCATACAGCAGTCTCCCAACCGTCCTTGACAGACCTGGGAAATTTATGTTCCGGCGCGAGACGGTAAGTCGCGTTGACCACTACAGCGCCGAACTCGAGCGCAAATTCCCGCGCGGGGCGGGTCGTCGGCTCGACGCCGGCAACGATGAAACCACCACCTGGCCATAGGAGGATGAGAGGCCGGTCCGCGTTCGACTCGTCTACGCCGCGCGGGCGGACAATTTGGAGATCAATTTTGTAGCCATCTGGGAGAGTTGCGACGTCGCGGAATTCTTCGAGGGACTTGTCGAGTGGAGGAAGAGCGGCTAAGAGGCTCTGAAGGAGTTGAGGTCGGGTTTCCCTGGATTTTATGAATGATTCCATGATCAAGGCGAAATTTGATGTGCGAGATGAATCTGAGACTTGAAGTTGCGTAGTTGAATAGGTGTGAGGAATGGGGGTTTTGAAAGAGATTGTTTCGGCTTTCTTCACTGATTTCTCGTATTCAGTATCCGAGTCGTACCGTCCCCGCCCCCATGGGTGTGGATCCGGGGAGAGGTCGAGTTGAGAACGCGGGGCGTCGGGCCAAGTCCGGCGTCGGCAATGCGACGTCGGAGCTGTCTAATGGCATCTAAGTGGTTCCAATCATCACGACGGGTCCGTCGACGGGATGTTCTGCACCGAAACCGAACTCGTTGATCCAGCATGGTCGTACGGCAATAGTCACCTGGGGATCCGGGTATAAGAGCTGCCAAATTTGCATGTACACTTTACCGAGATCCGTCATCTAAGGCCCGCTGTATGTTGCTGTCGGATTGGAAGTCCAATTCGACCTCGACGTACGGCAGCCCGCGCAGGGGCCAATTACGGGCCCTACTTCTGATTATCGCAGCCTGCCCAACCTACGGTTGGAACTTCCCTTCTACACCTACGCAGCAGAATCATATACCTTAGTCAACTGACCTACTTCGTCAAAACCACGGTTCGAACCAATCGACCAATATCCCTGTGATAGGGATACCAACAGTTGCCTTGAATTACTCGTTGTCGCACGTAGGTAAATACAGAGTTCCTAGCCCAGTGACGAGCCTTTTCACGACAGAGAATCAGCGGAAAGCCTGGCCTCTCTCCCTGAGTATATCCTGGTAATGGCTTGGTCTGTAGCCCTGCTCATGGTACGTGTATATGTAGAAGAAGTGTAATGTTTCATCAACATATTTCTCGGTATCGTCCCCATAGAAAAGTTTTCTTCACTACCAGCTCAATCAATCTGGCTCCCAAACAATTGTGACATGAGGAAACATCTGCCATGAGTATGATAATCCAACCAAGAGGCGAGATCGGCCTTCTCTGTCTTTTTCGAACGTCGATTGCGATTGTAATAACCTAGAGTGCATGATATTACAAAGTATTCGCATCGCAGAAAGATACTGGCTCCTTATCAACCGCCCATTACGATACACGGAAGATAACCGGGTTGGCGAGCCAAGCGAATGCAGCACGTGAGGCAAGCTGAAGCTTGAATGACACAACGCCCAGTGACAACATGCCTTTCAACAGGAGGTCCTACCCATCTATCCACCTCACGTTTCATCAAACCACACACAAGAAGCTGTTCAAGCGTATTCCCGTGTAAAGCGTACACCAGCACCTCTGCGGCGTCTCGTCGGCGTAAAGAAGCCACTTGGAAACCACTCAATACCACATCCTGGTCATTTTCCAAAGTATACAGCCCATCTTTCTCATGATTGCATTTAGGAACAGCCCAATAGGATGTGAGTCGAGAAATACAACGCTGGAAGGAGACTTTCACTGGTCCTGACGTCTTTCCTGCTAGTTTCAATTGGACATACACGATCTCTTCTTGGATAATCACATCCATGGCAATCCTACTTTCTGGAGGTCTGTGATGTGGTCCCAGTGTGGTTCCGGTCGCTAAGGAGACAACCTCTGCAAGCTCGTTGGTGGGATCAGAGCCGTTGCCTTCCATGTCAGGATATAGTCGTTCTACAATGACATTGCGAAACGCTCCGGCCACCGATGCCCGACCGGACCGAATGTGGATGGTTCTACCAAACACATCAAAACAGTCAGTTCCTAATATACATGCGTAGTAGATGGTGAAGGCTCTTCCCGAGACCCCAAGAATGATATTTGTTTCTGTGGAGTTTTCGGTCGGACTTAGCCATCTAATTGCATAGTCAGAACAAACAAGTTTCCCAAGGTGATTGAAGATGTCTTCGTCCGACGGTACCAATTTGCCGGAGCGTCTTGGGTTTCTCTCCCTGCCTGGTTCTCTCTCATCGATGAATGAAGGTGATAGAGAGAGGGACGTTTCGTCTTCGAGTATTGGGTTCCAGCTTGTCGTGAATTCTTCCGGAAAGACTTGACATGGGAAGCCCATGTGCCCACCGTCGACGAGTTGTTGAATCCAGCTTGTCATGATATCTCCCGCAATGACTTCCTCCAGCACTCTGAGTTCCGTGGCGTCAAATGTGCAAAACATGAGCGCTAGGGCTGTAGCCGCGAAAGAGTAAATCAGCCTTCCGACTGCCCTACAGGCACAAGGGAATGGAGGGATGCGTTTCTTGGCGCGTTTAGTTTTGCCCGTCCTCAAATCGATTCTCCCTCGCCTTTCGCTAGCGCCTGACTCATTGGAGAAGGCTGACGAATGTATACGACAGTTCTTAGCAACCGCTACTATACTTATCGGGTTAAGGAAGATAAGGCCTTGGGACTCCACGACAGCCTCCTCGTTTTTGGTCATTTGTAGGATGACGGGGTTTTCCAGGTTGAGGCTGGGGGGAAAGGCTGGGGCTTCTTCGTCCAAGTCGACATCAATGCCCATTACATTCAAAACCTTCTCCAATGCCCTCATACCATCGAATGGCACTTTTATAGAATAGGCGGAAGTTCTGTCCATGGGCGAGTCAAAACCGGTTTTGAGTTCTTTAAATAGGTGGAAAGATAGAAATCTTATCGCATGTCGAATAGATTTAGCGACATCGTTGTCGATTTCCGGCCATTTGTAGATCTGACTTTCAAGGGCCTCTCCGATCAGACAATCAACCCTCAATAAGGGCTCACCGCCTTCTTCGTTGTAGTCGTCTTCAATCACTTCGCTGACTTGTGAGAATAACTGAAGAGCGTCGTGGGCTGTAGACTCGTCACCAAGTTGAAAGAGAATGTGCCCATGCTCACCACCGCTAGCCCATACAATCTTTTGATTGTAACGAACCTCCACAGCCATGCCCAGTATATGGCTCGCAAAAGCTGGGAGCCATGACCCGCGCATCTTGGGCGTCATGTAATCTCTCTGCTTCTTTTGAGATGTGTGAATGAGCTGTTTGATGGCGCCAGCTAGGGAAGCAGCGCTACCCATGCCTATGAACTGATTGAGAGAATCGGAGATGTCATTTCCGTCTCTGCTGGAACTTCTTTTCTGCCCTACTACGGCTCTATTTTCCAGTCTGATCGCGCGCTCTGCAAGATTCGTTATATGCTGGAAAACCTTCGAGAAGCCGAGGTCTTGGGTGAATGGGGCCAAGTAGTTGACCAAACCCTTGAGCACATCGACACTCGGCAGCATATCAGCCTCAAGTCCGTAGATTGCCATCACCTCAGATAGACACTGGGCGGCCGCAAAGGCTTGGCATCCCGTTGAGAGGGCGCCAATCAGAATGATAGCATTGGTCCCAGCAACAGTTCGAGCCAAATCTGCCACAGGTGCCGAGTGGCCCCAACCGATGCTGAGCGCTTTGGATAGGACCGATTGATATGTCTTCTTCGACATGATGTGGGCATACAATGAGCTCTGGTGCAGATCCTGGACTGGTATACGCTTTCCCAGCTGTACAGCTGCCCACATGGCATACGTATCGACACCTCCATCGCTTAGGGCCTTGAGCAGTCGCCCGGTCAAGACGTGTCCCAGAGAAGCCGTGTTCACCACGTCGGCTTGGAAGCTGAAGCCTACTGGATCGGACATGGTCGGTCGTCGTATAGTTTGTGGTATTCGCTCGCGATGCTTGAGGTCTGGACGACGTTAGTTAGTGTACAAGAAGGATGTTGGAAGACTACTCGCCTGTTAGGGTGACCTTCTGCTTGTAACAAAAGCGGCGGGCTGATCAACCGTTGGCGAACTTTGGTGATGTTGACTGTGACCTCCCGGTGAACAACATCAGAGATGGAAAAGAGGGGTAAGGTCGGTGTCTAGAAGCAGGCTGAGCTGGGCTGAGCGATGGCAGGAGGCTCTGCCCATACATCTTGCTGCGTCTCAGGGGATCATGTAATTGGCCGGCGGTGCACGTCGTCGCTGGGAGGAACCAACACCATGAGACACCAAGAAGATGAAGGCAATCACCGATGGTATTTCTTAAAACAACATGGAGATATAGTTCATGGGCTATGAAATTCAATTTCGAAAACCACAATGATTCTTATTGACCTAGGAGGAAGAGTAAGTGATGCGCCTGCTACCTACCTTAATCTGCGGAGCGCTTGCAGAGGTGAGGTGAAGTAGCAACAAAAGTGCATCCATCTCCTGCCCAATCAGGCCAATGCATTCCCGCGCTAATCCAGGCATAATTGTTAGTAGTGACTTCACGTCCAGCACAACACCAAACCAATCTTCACCAAATCGTCCACATTCATCTCATCACCACTCCGATTCCCACCATCAACCTCCCAATCTCCACAGCCCACCAACAGTCTTTCTTAACAATGGCCCGCACAGAAGAGGCGGAAGCCTTCTTCCACGCAGTCTACACCGCAGTGCAAGAAGTTCCCGTCGGCAAAGTCACAACCTACGGCCACATCGCCAGACTCGTCGGAACCCGTGGGTCCTTCCTTCCCTCACTCCGCCCCTGCACTCTCCCCCTCTCTTCACCCGGAACCCCATTCATCAAATTTCATCCCTCTCACGATTCATGCACTATACGCGACATTCATGTAGAAAACCTGTCAGGTAACAACTAACAACTTTCAAAGCCGAACGTCCCCGTCAGGTAGGCATCTGCCTCAAACACCTCCCCACAGACCCAGCATCCCGCTTCAACAACGAAAACGTCCCATGGCAGCGCGTCATCAACGCCAAAGGAACCATTTCGCCACGGTACATCCACCTCACTACCCACTCCTACAACCCATTTTCGCACCATCGCACTCACGCTCACTTACGTACATAACGCATCTAACATCACATCTCTCATTAGCTCCCAGCCGTCAGGTGCTCGAAACCAAGCCGAAGCCCTACAAGCCGAGGACGTCGAGGTCTCGCGGACGGCAATGGGCGAGTTCCAGGTCGACTTTAGTTCCTACGGCTGGTTTCCCGATGTTCTCCCCTCTGAAGAAGAGTGAAGGCAGATACAGTCAAGATCCTGAATCAGACGTGTCTCAACATCGAAAGAGTCCGAAAGGTCACAAAGCGGACGGACCTGTCTTTTTAATCGTCAATGCAAAGGCGCGGCACGAGGCGCGACACGTGGAGTACGAGTGAACTTCCAAGCCACTTTTATTCAACCGACGGCATTCCAGCGGGCGCCAAAAACTAGATTAGCCAAGGTGTCTAATACCCCCTCGTCGTGTCTCTCAGGACCATCTTTGAGTAATCAGGCAGCCAAAGGCAGCCAGCCCGGCCTCGCAAACACCTCGAGAGACCGCCACCAAACGCAACCGGTCCGTCTCCAACCCATCACCATCCCATCCGCCATCATCCTTCCTCGTGCCGTCATTAGTGCACGACGTCGGTCTTGCTATTCGTAAAAACAAAATGTTATGTAAGAGAAATAATTAGAATAGAAACAAAGAGAAGTGAAGGGTTGGATGGTGCATATCGTATGGGCGAAGTCGCGTAGTGGTATTGAAAAAGAGGAGTGGTCCATCGTCAATACCCTCCCAGCAGAAAAAGCACGTACGAGCCACCAGTATGAGAAACTCCTGCCCAATCTTTCTGGGTTTCGCCATGCGTAAGGGGAATCATCGTCGGCCAGCATGAAAAATGCCGCAAACGCAAAATACAATATGGTGCGAGGGGTAGTGTAAACGGCAAAAACGAAAATCAAGAAAACGCCCTGTCACGCCGAAAAAAACAACAATCAAAAACCCGGCCCAATTGATGTCCATGATGCGAGACAGGTCAATCTAGTCGGACTCGGTCCCTCCGAGATGCGAGGTTCCAGCAACAAGGCTTCAACTAGAAGCAGTTGAGGGAACCCTTCTTCTTCTTCTTGGACAGTGCATTCATGCGCTCTTCAAGAAGACGCTGCTGTGCCTCGGCTGCCTGGCGCTTCTTGCGCTCCTCCTCAACGGCGTGCAAGCTCCAGCGGTTGTCGGCTTGCGGCGTAGGCGCGGGACGGTCCTTGAGCTCCTTGACCTCGGACTCCAACTCCACGCAGCGCTTGCGCCAAGCATCACTGTCAGCCTTGACCTTGTTCGACTGGCGCTCGAGGTCGGTGAGGGCCTCCTCCAGAGTCTGAGTGAGTTGCTTCTCGGCCTGAAGATGCTTCTCGATGGTACGGATGCGAGCCTCCTGGTCTTCTTGGATTTGGTTGACAGGGCCCATGTTGTCTTTGCTGCCTGGTCGACCTGCTTGAGTGGGTGTGCTTGGCACCGTGCCGTTGGGGCCGGACGACGCGCCGGGCAGCGGCGGCAAGGGAATGGCCGGGGGTGGAGAGGGCAGAGATGCAACAGAGGCGCTCTTCCGCAGCGGCGAGCTGATCGAGTTGGATCGTTGGACTTGGCCAGAAGCCGACGCTTCGTCAATCTTGGCCTGTACTACATTAGCAGTTGAAACAGAACGAGCTACTTGAATGGCACATACCTGGAGGGCCGCGTATTCGGCCTTGAGTGAATCAAGCTCGCTTTCAGCCTTGAACTTGGCAGCCTGAGCTTCCTCAATCTGCGAGTTGCGCTCTGTCTGCAGCGTGGACAGGCGGTTGTTGGTTATCTGGACCTGATCAAAGTTGCTCTGTAGCTGATCCTCGAGCTCCTCCACAAGGCGAGAGTTCTTCTTGTTCCGGCTCTGCAGGTCTGAAATCTTCTTACGAATAGCAGACAGCTGATCGGGGAGAGGAGCAGGGCTTTTCAGGGGCTCACCCTCCGCAGTAAGGAGATCGGTCAGCGTCGATTTGGCCTGCTCAAGTTCCTTGACCAGGTTGTCGTTAACGGTCGACAACTCGGCAACCTGCTTCTCAGATGCGCTCGATTTCTTCTGCTCCTCGCCCAAGGCCTTCTGGTCGGCAATCAAGTCGTCGATACGCTCTGTGATCTTCTCGATGCTGACGTCGAGACCAAGAGCGAATGCAACTTGGGTAGCGACCTTCATGAGATCTTCCCGGGCGTCATTAAGCTCGCATTCGAGGGCCCTGACATTTTCCGCATGCTCGTTGAGTAGGACTGCGACTTGCTCCTCGTACCCCTTTTGCTCCATCTGCTTCATCTCCTCTAGCTCCTTTGCGTGATTCTCCTGAAGCAGCTTCATACCATCCTGGTGTGTCTTGAGAGCCTGTTCGTGGGCTGTAATCTGGTTCTCCAGGTTCGTAATGAGGCTCTGCTGCGTCTTCGCCTGTGTCTCATGCAAGTTACGTGCCCTGATGACGTCCTCCAGCTCCGTCTTGGTGGCAGCGTGCGCTGCTTCCAGTTCGGATACCTTGCTAGAGTTGGTGGAGATGGCAACCTTGTGGTCGTCAATCTCGTCGCGAAGTGACTTGACCAGCGTCTCGTGCTTCTCCTCGATTTCCTTGACTTCCTCAGCACTCCGAGCAGTGGAGTGCGCGGAGGCCTGCGTGTTCAGCGCTACAATTTCAGATTCGAGCTCTTCGATGGTCCTCTTCATCCTCGTCTCAGTCTCTTGTAAGGTGTTGAGGGCAGTCTGGTGCTTCGTCTCCCATGCCGTGAGTTCGGCTTGTAATTCGGTGATCTTCTTGTCGTTCTCCTCTGTGGTCTGCAAAGATCTCGTTTCGGTGTTGGTCATCTCGGTCGATGCCATGGGGATGTCGGCAACGGCGCCGGCCGCGGCGGTCGCAACCACGGTCTCGGTAGTACCTTCAGGGGCTTCACCCACAGCAGGAGCATCCCTCACAGCAGTGCGCAATGTTTCGAGCTCGGCCATAAGCTTCTTCTCGGTGGCTTCGTGATTTTCTCTCATTTCTGCCATCTGCTTCTCGTTGGCCTCGAGTTGATTCTTCAGGGTGGAGATCATCGACATGTCCATCGGAGACGCCTGCAAACTAGATCGCTCACGAGTGAGCCCAGAAATCAGAGCCATCTTAGTCTCCATCTCTTTCTTGGCGGACGCAATGTCAGCCTCAAGCTCCTGAATGCGCTCCGATCGAGCATGCAGCTCGTGCATGGCTGCGTTGAGGTTAAGCTCGAAGTTTTGCATAACATCAGGCTGGCCTTCGAAGTTGTCTGCGGCAATGTTGCGGAGCGACGCAAAAGATCGATGAGCGCGGTCGATAATCATAACATTTTGGCTGGATTTGCGGCGAATGACGGGTTGGCCAGTTCGTGGCGACGACGCCTCCAATGCCTTTGCTTGGGCAACTTCGGTCTTCAGCTCCTCCAGCATATCCAGGGCTTCGTGGTGCTTCTGTTCAAGCTGTGTGTATTTCTCGGCCAGCTCCTTCTCTGCATCCTCCTTCTCGGCAGCAAGAGTCTTAAACCTCTCAACCTCCGTCGCCAGGAGATCCTGGTGCATGAGATCCTCCGTTGACAAATGTTCGGGACCCGACTCGGGCTTTGCAGTCACTGATGTCTCGGCATCAGACGGATCAATGGTGGCAGGCGACTCCAACGCCGACGAAAGCTCCGATGAAAGAGAGCGTGATGAAAATTGGCCGCCGTCTTTGAGATCACTCGACCTGGCGTCGGAGAAGAACGAGGGTGGTCGAGTCAGGTTGGGAGAAGTGACAGACATCATAGAATCTCGGACCTTGCGTTCGGGGTGGCGAGACTCGTCGATAGTGTCCTGAAGCTCTGCCAAAGTGCGTAGGGCTTCCTCGTACTTGGAGTGCAGAAGGTCGTATTCGTTGACCGTGGTCTCATGCTCTACCCTTAAGTCGATGAGCTCCTGAGTGACGTTCTCCAGCTTGTCGTGCACAAATTTGGACTGAGCAGGGCTGTGAGGTGGGTAGTCGTTGATATCAGCCTGAAGGTTCTCCTTCGCATCAGGTGTCACAACATTGGTGCCATTTTCGATGTGATCGCCGTTTTGAGCGGGACCTGTTGCCTCAGCTGCCGCCGCGGCTTCTTCTTCGGCATGCTCAGGAATGATATCATTCTGGCTCATGCGGATAACACGCGACTGAGACTGGCTACGAGTGTGGTCAGCAATTTGGCGCGTAACGCCGTTCGATGCTTCGGCAGTTGGCTCTGGAACTTTGCTATCGCCTTGAATGTGGTCCAGCTCGTGAAGCAGAGAGTCCAGCTTTCCGAGACTTCGCTGGCGCTCAATCACCTGCTCTAGTCGATCAATTTCACGCTGCATCAGCTCGGCATCCTGGTCGGCCTCGGCGAGTCGCTCCTCCAAGGTAGAAATGTAGTCCTCGCAAGAGGCTTCGTTCTCTCTGATCCGCGAGATCTCCTTGCGAAGTTCCACAATAATCGTCGTGTTCTTTTCCTCCCCAGAGGTGTGGCCGTCCAGCTTATTCTCCAGGTCGTGGAGGTAATTTTCCGTACTCGCTTCCCGATCCATGAGTTTTTGCAAACGCGCCTGTAGCTGTGTGTTGATGGTCTCAATGTACGTGCACTTGGTCTCTTTTTCTAGCAGATTTGCCTCGGTATTGGCGAGTGTGCCGCGCGTGCTGGATAGCGATTGCTCCAGAGTTTGAATGGTCTTCTCGTACTCGAGCACGACTTGCTCGACTGCAGCAGCGAATGAGTTTGATCGATTCAGTCTCTCTGTAGCCGTGTCACCCATGGACTCCTCGTGTTGATTGTTCTCGGCAGCTTCATTGTCGCGGGCCTTAGCCATCTCAGCAATAAGCTTCGCGTGACGTTGACTCAGGGTCGTGTAGTTTTCTTGGACGTCCAGAAGCTGATTTTGCAGTTCGCTTTCACGCTCATTTTGTCGCTCAGACCGCTCGCCCGTGGAGGCGATGCGCCTCTCGCCCCCGCCTCGCTCCGCGCTGCGGACTTGCTCGCGCAGGAAGGCAACCTCCGCCTTCAGACGATCAATGATGGCCTGTTTGTCACCCTCCTCCACCTGCTGAATCCGTGGCTTACTTTGGATGGCTCGGGCCCTCTGTGCATATTGGACGGTGTTTAATGTTTCGCTGAGATGGAACTCGGCAGGCGTCACGCAGGCAATCATGTACGTGATGGCATTTCCACCGAGCGAGTCTTGGAGTAGACGGGTGAGTTTGGAGTCGCGATAAGAGACGTGTGACCCGGCCTGTCGTGATGAGAGCTGTGAAATGACCTTTCCGAGCGCAGCCAGGCCAGCGTTGATAGAAATACCTTCCTTGGCACGCTCGCCCTGTGCGCCAGTGTTCTTCAGCCGCTCACTACCTGCCAGATCGACAAAATGGAGCTTGCTGTCTGTGGTAACCCAGGTCTCGGATCCCGTCATAGCTTCGATGGGCACGGAGAAACGCTTTTCGGCCCCATTTGAGCCCTGCAGGCCGCTCTTCCGCTGCACCAAGTTGAGACTGAACACGGCGTGGGACCGGGAAGACCTGGCGTTAATGGCCGTCGCATCTGTCTGTCGGAGGGTTGAGCCGAAATTCAATGCATTCATGAGGTCCTCCACTGAGTTAATTTCAACCTGTCGCAGGCCGGTAAGGATAATGTTCCCCTTGACATCTTCGCGGATTGTGACGTTGCCACGCTCGTGTTGTGGAACGTGGTCAGGAAGAAGCAGATCGCGCAGTTGCTCGTTGTAGATTTCGAGGTATGTTGCTTTCAAAGACCATGTCCTGTCCGCTGCTGAGGTCGATGTTGGTTGGGCGGAGTATCTGTGTGGTGCTCTCAGCTGAGACATGGAGCCACGATTCGCTTGCTTCTTCGGGCCGTCGAGCTTTTCGAACAAAGCCGTCGCCGCTCGGGGGATAACGCCTAAGAACAAGGTCAGCTTGGGGGTTTGTAGAAGCCGGAGAGCTTCGCAGATAACCGAGTAGGACGGTAACACGACGCAGTGTAACTAACCCATCACCTCGAGGTCGTCCTGATCGATAGGACCTGATGTACCCATCGTGTACGACTTTCCCGCGCCAGACTGGCCATACGCCAACAGCGACACATTGTAGCCCTGGATGAAAGCGCCGACGCAATCCTGCAAGTAGTCCCAAATGCCTTCTTGTTCAACGTCGGAGCCAAAAACGCGATCAAATACGAAGAGTTTCCTTCCTTGTGGTGAGTCGATTGCCAAGCTCGTGTTCGATGTCACCTGAGCCATGGATCTTTGAAATCTTTGAGGAATTAATTCGTAGCCTGGATCTGTGGGTTTCAGAGGCGGTCGAACACGCACGGCTACGTAGAAAGGGAACGAGGTTAGCGATGTGATGATACGCCGGCATGAAAGGGGAGGTGCCGCGCAATGTTCAGACAAGTGACGAACAGCACCGGAGATGGGAGCTGGCACACTTACCGACTTTGACGGCCGTCCGGGAGTCTTCGTCGGAGGCTTTGCTGCCACCGCCATGTTTGCTCGTCATGCTCAGACGGCTGTTGCTCCGTGGTGATGGTCGCACCATTGCGCTCAGCGGTCTTTGGGGCAGATGATTCCCAGGGGAGGCCGGCGGTGAGCTGGCCATGATGGGGAAGCGAAAGAGAGGAAGGGGTTTCTCGGATCGGGTGCGCGAGCGGAATGCGTTCCTCCTTGTATAAGGTTAATCGCGCGCAAGGCAAACGGTAGAACGAACGGGGTGTCGGGATTGTGCAGTCCTGATCCCCAGGCTCGAACCCTGTATGCGGAGGGTATGAAGCACTGTTCGGTATCTGGTGCAGTTGTGCCGTTGTCTCAAAAGTGTGATCGAATCGACGGGTGACGGATTGCGCGAGCGTGTGGAGGGTCCTATCTGTCCGTAGAGGGGAAGAGAAGCTGTTTCCGGTGCACTACTTCTTATGCTATCGTGGGGCGGCGAATTGTGTATTTTGCGTTGGCTGTGAAGGAGTGATGGAAGGCTACTCTTTTTTTTTTCGGATTCACCACAAAAGCGGCAGCGCAGCAACAGCAGCTCGGTGGAAGTGAAAGAACAAAGGCGTCATATGGTACCGAGTATCGTATCGAAATGTCGAGGAAGCAAAATAAAAACAAGCAACAGCAAGGACGGGTCGCCTATGGCTCTCTGGGAGCCCGTCGTCGTGTTGCGTTGCGGGAGCAATGCGTTGTCTGGCGTTGCTTGGGACGCGCGCGAGATTGTTGGAGATATTCGTAGGAAAGGGTAGCCCGGGATGTTGGAGTGTTTTGTTGCGGGTTCTGCTGGCCGAGCAGTGTGGAGGGGGCATGCGTGGACAAGCTACTCAGGTAGACGGCGAATTGGGATTGGGGGTTCGCAATGCTGTGGTGGACTGCTCTTCTGTGCCGAGTCCGCCTCCTTGTGGCAGACACCTCACACTGGACTGGGCCGGACTGGGACCTGGGAATGGTTAGACTGGCGAGGGCCAGGGGTGGGAGAGTAAGGTACCTAGAGGAGAGGTCGAGAGAAGGAACAGGGGAACCCAACCGTCAGTCGTGTTTATTCTCCAGAGGCGAAAGAAGTGTCGACAGAGTCGAAGAGGTGGCACTATGGTAGGTACTCCGTACCCAGGCTGGCAGCAGAAAGTACATAGAACGCAGCAGACAGGCCGGGGGTGTGGTGTGGATGTCTCGCAAATTAGGAGCGCGTCGATGGTGTGCTGTGATTGGGTGGCGCGAGATGTGACGGATGCGCCCGTTCTCACAGTCGAATGTCTCCTGGGCCGATTCGGGAATGGCAGCAGAAGGGCTCAAGGGGGGGCCGACTTGGGGGACTCCTGTCTGTTGCTGCTTCTGGACTGAATCAGGTCGAGTGCGAAATAATCCCCGGCGGATCGTCGTGACAGGTATGGACCGCTTCTGAGTCGCGATATCCGACCGGATGACTGCCTGCCAGGTGGGTTGTGGGGGAAAAAGGATGTATGTAGTCGGAGAGGAGGAGGACTGCAGGAGAATGGTGAGGGGGAAAGAGCAAAAATGGCGAAAGATGAATACCTTAGTCCACGGGTCACAGAAGGAAGGGAGGCGGTAGACAGGAAGAAGTTCTTCGTACCTGTAATCACGGGTGGAATGAAGGAAAAGAGGAAAGAACGAAACGGCTGAGTGATTGACGTTCCTTCTTGCCAATTGTACTCGGTAAAGTACTTTGGACGTGCCAGGAGCACCTCGCGGAATGGGAGGTTTTGGCACGGAAAGAGCAATGAATGGGAGCATTGAGTGGCAGGAGGAGAGGCACAAACAATGAGTTCCTCGTCTAGTTCCCCCAAACTCGTCACCTCGCATAGCCATTAAACAATGACAAGTTACCTAATTACCTAGTACCTCGTATCATGAATAGAAGAATAAATAAGACTCGGCAAAGGACGTTGAAATTCTCTAGACCGCTCGTCCCAGTCCCAGTCTATGCCGGTCTTATTGCTGTCGACCTTAGCTTAAGTGCTTAATTATCGAGAAGCCATCACTATTGGCAAGACCTATCTCCAGCTGCAATATCCAGAGAGGCAACGGCAGAGAGTCCGGTCCTGACTCTAGCGATACAAAGCCAGGGTCCAGGACAGGGGATTGGATGGATCATGGAATGGGCAGGATAAGATGGGATGGTCCATCCACTGATGAGAGAGGGCCGTGTTATCCCGGGCTTCCCTTTTTCTTGACTGCATTCCGTAGCAGAGCTTTGATCCAGTCGTGCCAGTGTACGGCTGCTGGCCTTTTCTTTCTTCTTTCCGCTTGTGAGAGCTAGAGGCCACCGACGTCGACGACTGCAAGCCCGGCCTTGATGCCAATTATTGTGTAAATGATGTGGAATGCCGTTTATTCGCTACCTTGTCTCGATAGCTTCAAAAACCACCACCATTTTCCATCCAACGAAAAGCGATGCACAGCGAAAGGAAAGAAAGTGCAGAAGGGGAAGGAAGCGAAAGGTGGGGCAGCGACCGAGCGGAAGTGGCCAAGCCACTTAGACTCGACATTCAGACCAGGGGTGGGCCGGGGGGATGCCAAGCGGGGCACTTCAGAAAGACGCCTTGCCTGATCAGGTCTTAGTCATCTCAGACCCCAGTTATCTTCGTTTGTGGTCTGTCAAGAAACGAGCAGGAGGGACGTGGAGGGCTGCTTGGTCTGCTGCACAAGACGGGAGGCAAGAGCGCGACTGCCAATCGACAACGAAGCACCAAATCGACCGGTCCAGGGCGGGCAGCAATGCAGGAAGGCACCACGCGAGACTGGATCGTGGAGGCAGGAACCAACTTCAAATTGCCCACCTGCCTGCAAGGCACAAGGTACCTCTCCCCTTCCGCAGCAGACTTAAGGTAGGTACGGAGCACTTAAGACACAACCATTCCGGAAAGTGAGGCAGACCTAGGTACTCCGCACCTTCCACTACCTACTGCGTATGTGCCTAAATACCTACTCAGTACCTAAGGTAAGGTAAAGAGTACCTGTAGGTACGCCCCCACACATCTTGAAGGAAGGTACCTTAACTTACACTCCTGGAAGGCGCGGGATAAGGTATCCGTACATGAACCGTGTGGCCTCCACACCTGACGCAGGGACCAGCGCCTCTCAAAGAGACAGAGGAAAAAAAAAACCAGTGGAAAAAAACACCCGATTTCTAAGACGCTCAATGTGACATTGACACGGCACCTCCTCCACCCACCCAGTCACCAGTGGATTGATTGTGTGTTCGGCCCCCTTCGACCACAACCGTTGCAGCGACAACTACGGATCGCTGCTCTGCGAAGAAAAAAACAAGCAATAACTTGAGTGAAACAACAGAGCAACACTGTCCACCCTTGTGCCGGTACTTCGGGTCGCCTCGTTCTCTTTCTGGAACCCTTATCCGGAAACCTCTTCGGATCCTCCACGTCCCATGCCCTCGGTATCCGTATCCGCAAAGACATGGAGATTTTCTGACTTGTCCGAGGAACAGGATCGGCTAGAGAACACTCCAGTCTGAGATGTCGTGACAAGAGACCTCCGGTGCCATGGTTCTTGTTTCTCGCAAAGATTGCTCTGCAGAGGTCTAATTGAACCCCCAAAAGATAGGCCCAAGGCGACGACGGGTCATTCGTGGGGGGAGGTTTCTATCAACCATGGATCTTTCGCCCCGTCCGCCTGCAGTTGATTGCGAACAATCGAAAGATTACTGCACCAACAAGAAGCGCATTGCTTTTTCTTCTGCGCCATCTAGCCAGCATCCACGGTTCATGCGAACCCAGACCACAGCACACGCGCAAGTGCCTCTACAAACTTGAGGATTGGCTGATTCAAGAGACTCGGAAGACGCTTGCTTGCCCTAGCGGCCCTTCCGCACGACACACAACGGCCACTACGGTGCACGATCCCGGGAAAAGCCCTCTCACTTTGGGCGTCTTCTCACCATTACCAACCGGACACATATCGCGCACCCAATGGGAACGCATCCAGGTCATGGCCCGAGAGGCCGGCAGAAAATATACTTCCGACCGAGGCCTGCCAGTCCCGCCGGTTTCTGATACGTGACAGCTCTGCACCAGTCCATCCGCTTTCCGTCCTTGTTTAACACTGCTCCCTCTTCCGCAAAGGCAGATCAACAAAAGAAGTCGGCGCAAAACGGAGCACTGTTTGCGTTTTCGTACCCTAGGGGACGCAATGAACAGCCGCTATAATGCAGATGAGCTAACTAGACATGTTCACGATCGAGACCGTGGGCGTGAAGATCAAAAACACTACGAGGCATCAAGGCCATCCAATGCCTCTATAGCAAGGCTCGGGTCGAAACTCGGAACCTTCTTTTGCTTCACGCTCACTAGGAATGGACGCCATGGAGCGGGCTTTGAGCCTCTAGGTCAACGTCCCGAGCCAGCCGGTACGAGGTCTCAGTCTCACTTATACATTACTGGTACTTCACGTCGCCTCCCACGATTGGATCTCTGGCCCTCCGCACCATGACGTTTGTGAATCATTACGCGTTCAGCAACAGTTCCACGATGTACGAACATGACCCTCTAGACTCTGGAGCCCTCAGACGTTTGTGAGGGCACCTGCAAATCCTCGAGATGAACAGGCCGAATCCGACCAAATCACCTCCCGTCTCTAGGCATTGATCGTCCGTCCCGCCAATCCCACCCCAAACCTTATGCGTCGTACCAACGCGCCGTCTCAGCCTACCGACATCGTCGTCCTGTCTTCCCCTGCTGCGGAGCGACACTGACATCGCAAGGCCACCAGGCCCTTTCGAAAAGCTGGCAAACGTGCATGCAATCATTCCAACCCCTCCATAGCGCGACTTGCAGCCATCCAGAACTCAAAACCCATTCGCAATCGACCGTGCGCTCACAGAGTTTTCTTGGATTTCTCCGGGGTCAAACGCAAGAAATAGGGGTTTCGCTCGTTCGCCGATCCCATCATCCCATGTCGCCTGGACGGGAAGGCGGGCGAGCAACAGGCCGTTTCTTCTCTACAGAAATGTCTCGAATTGCAGATGATCGATTCCGATATGAAGGGCAGTCCACTAGCTGCTGGCAGCTCCTGGAAATTGGGCTACCCATCACTACTCTGGCCGTGAAACCCAATAACTCTTCTGCCCATGCCTCGCGCTGCATGTCACAGCCCTTTTCAGACTGATGCGATCCAAATTTCGATGTCAAATGGGTTCTAGAACACATGTGCTCCAACGTCTCGCATCTCGACATGCTCCTCATCGGTTCGTGTGACTTCCGCGCAGACGATCCCCGCAGGTCAATAGGCTTCGTCCCTGAACCCTGCGATACTCATGTTTGATTATCGCAGCGAACCCGCGTGCGCAGCGCTTATACCAGCGTTCATCCCCATCTTGGGGTATATAGTGCATATTCTCTTATCGCCATTCAAAACCTTTGGCATCGCGGAAGCGTTGCAATTCAATCCCGCCCCCCAATCGCTGTCTCGGCATTTACAAATCGCAAAAGCATATCTCCTTTCATCAAAGCCAAGTTTCCTCGATCACATAAGTCGATGACATTCTGAAAACTTCCCCAAAGCACTCGAGGCAAGACTAAAGTGATAATCAGATCGGCTTGCCAAATATTCTGTGAGACATTGTACTTGCATGTACCCCGTTCTCAGGACCCTTTTCTCGAGCACAAGCCATTTCATCCGCCCGCTCATCCACTTGTCGCGAGGGTGGCGATGCTCACGAACTGGCGTGCCCATTTCTTAGCTATATGTTCGCGCACAACAAACAGGGTTCAGGGTGGCTTGCGGCAAGTTTCTCCTCAATCTATCGGGCCCCGCCGATTTCGACTCTATCTGCAAACCTGCAGTTTGCTGAGATCGTGTTTCACCATGCGCCGCCCACGTCGTTAGCGTTGCCGTTCCCAAGTTGACGCCTCCGTGTCATTTCTGCTTTTCCCGGTTCATTACCGCACGCCTCTCCGGGCCGTGGAGCCACCGTTCGCAGAGCAGTGACGACTGCCCGTTGCCCATCCCGTTGATAATTTGGGCGCTGCAGCTGCTGTATACCGCATGGCATGCAGTGACGGACGGCTTTCTTGGGCTGTACGTGTTTATAAAAGCGTTCTCTATCGAGCGGGCTTGTACAGGCATTAAGGCGGTTTGAATTCATTCTAGGTCTTCCCGATGGAACGCCCTCTCGGCTGCCGGCTTATGTTGTTGCCGTCGAGGTTGGTTGCCAAGGCCGGCAGTACGGCGGTACCGTGACGGCACGTCGACGGTGGTCGTGGAACAGTAGCATCTGCAGCTTGCAGCGGTACCAGGCCGGTTCTTACACATAAGCGAAGAAGCTAGCTAACGCCTTGCTCATCGTCTTATTCCAACAGCAGATGTGTCTGCCGTCAAAAGTCAGAGTCGTCTTTTGTGATGCCGTGATGTCTTGCCCCTGATGGTGAAGATGCTGCTGCCCTGGCATGTATCCTGGAGAATGTGCTAGACCTGATGATGGATGTAGTTCCAACGACACTCTGCTTACGGCTCCTGGTGTTGGAGTGTCTCCTTATTCTGACGGTACATCTTATCTGCGCAAAAGTACTTTTGAATGGGTCGACATGTCATCACGTTTGAACATGTCTTGAAGGCTCCGTAAAGGATTTCTTTATGATACCTGCGTGAGCATAATGTATCAACGGTAATGAGTATCGAAATCACCTTCTCATGGTGAATCGAGTTTCCACTTCGCTATCCATCCCTCTACCATTCAAGGCTACCATTTTTTCACGCAGAAAGCTCAGAAAGCTTGAGAGTTTCGTTTGGGCTTTGAATCAGCCATTGCAGTGATACTCAGCCGCCTGCAAATGGGAGCCATGAAGGCCGGCTGTGTGCTAACAATTGGCTCTTGATAGGGATGTTCATCCTTTGGACCCTTGGTGCTCGCTGCTCCTTTCTGTACTATGTTTATCCACTCTAGTCGTCTTAGGTGTGGATAAGTGCCCGTCGCAAGTCGCAACGAGTGAATGCTACCTTATAGCACATAAAGACTGGGGGGCCTCGTGAAGGAGCAGGCCTGGAATTCTACTTGAGTTGGCGGCGTAGAGAATGGAATTATCGGTTATTTAGCAGAAAGTATTGTGATGACCCTTGGTAAGACTTGAGGACTCTCACATGAATTAATATCAAGCCTCACTTACTTTGGTAACCTAGTTTCTGTATGATTATAAGTCATTTTCGAATGACCACAAGATACGAGTCGACTTACTTTTGCTGTTTATAAATGTATCAAACCCTTTGTGACTTCCTGCGCACATCATTGTGCGAGCCAGCATAATGAGATCAGTATCTATCCTGCTCTTATCTCTGACAGCTGCCTTCAGAAGCCGAATGTAACAACTGGCCAGATAAAATGCTGCAGTTGATCTGATCCAAGATTTATATTGGAATCTTTTTGATCGACTGTTTTAAATGCTTAAACCTAAGTTGGCATGCGTGCTTATCCCTAAGGAAGTTGACAAGTCTTTCTTAGCGTTAACCAAATCAGGAAGATTCGCGTTTCATTAAGTGATTAAGGTCACAAACGTAAGCCTTCTAAAGATTCATACAAGGAAGGCATCCATTTGGCAACGGCAATGTAGCTCCTCTCCAGGTATTCCAAGCGGTACTTGTTGAAGTCGTCTGATTCCTCAGACTCCGCGCGGGAAAGTCGCGATACCAGACTCGAAGGAGGCTAGGAATAGTTTCGGTACCTAAATTGGTCCTCGTAGCCTGCTAAGAGCGACGCTCTCACAAATGCCCAGACATTACCAGTTTATCAATGGTGTTTGCATTCCTGCTTCATTGGTTGATCCAAGACCCCCGACTTGACTTTGCATTGATAGGTACGTTCTCTGAAGTTTTGGACCATGACAGTACTAATTCTTGAACATGAATAAAATGGTAAAGATTTGACGATGAGTGCGAACTTGCCACTAGGTTTTGTAATTGCAAATGCCATGTCTATGAGAGAGTTCCATTATCTTCGTGACGGTTGTGGCGATATGGTAAGTTGAGAATCTTAATCAAAATATGTTCGCAATACCATTTAAGTGAACGATGGAAGGACCCCCAAAAATGACCCTGTCACGCCTGTGTTCGTACGCTGATGTCGGTGTTCAGCGTTCAAGGGGACCATGGATGTGCCTTGGTCGGCGTTTGCTTCGGTGACAGCAGAAACAAGAAAGCTTTGGTGCAAATGACACAATCGCCAACCTTATTTGCAGTCTGGCGAGTCGCTCGAAACGAGTCATAACAGGAGAGACCCTTGTCAACCATAAGCCCTCGACATGCCAGCAGCACTGCGTTGTGTCACTCTGATCGATTGACGGGCGGTGCTCGTAAACTGAACTGCAGTGAAGATCGAGGGATATGGGTGAAAAAAGATCTAGTTCTCATCATCCTAGTAGTTTGCTTTTGTAAAGCCTGATAGCTAATTGCTTCAAAATGGGGTATCTAACTCGCTGTAGGTGGTTTCTGGAAGATTTTCAGGGGATTACAAAATGCTACCGTAAAACTGGCCGCGCCAAACGTCACGTCCTCTCCTCAACGGACACCGGCCTCGTACCGTCAAATATGTGATCCGGCCGATCCGGCTCGGGCGACACCATCGACCCTCCACCCTGCATCATCTCCCTCTGTGCCGGCGTCAAACCCTTCGTCGTGCCTGTGGTGTCCTGCGTGATGAGACCCTTTGTGTACCCGCCCGGCGTATCATCCAAATGGTGGCAATCGCACGAGTTCATCTTGGTAAACGCGAGCAGCTTATTCAGTACCGTGAACTCGACCTTGAGCTTGATACTGTAGACCAGGGGCTTGCTTGTCGTCTGGAACATAAAGTTGTTAGTGTACTCGAGCACGATAAGCCCAACATCCAGTAGGAAGATGAGGACGAAGAGACCAAGCAAATACCACGATATCAGCTTGGCCGCCCGCGTCTTAAACGCAAACAGAGGCTTCAGATTGAAAAACCCTTGCCGCGCAAATATCCCCGTGATGAACGTCTCCTGTAGCGTAAACACCACAATCGACACCTTTTCATACACGCCGTACCGCTCAATCCAACCTCCCTGCTCCCCCGCCGGCGTCGCCCAGCACAGAACCCACAGCACCGCCATGGGAATATGTATCGCGCACCCGTTGGCGACGATCATGGCCAGCACGAGACGTATCGACGTGCGGTTGTATACGACGAGGTGCAACCGCGACCACAGCACGACAGACTGACCTGTCACCATGGCGCACCAAGCCATCAGCGCGAACGCGCCCGGGACGACGGTTCCGCCGCGACTGAGGTAGCGGATCAGCGAGACGATGGCGTGAACAAAGATGCCCGTGTTGGCGACGATCATGCTCCAGAAGTAGCGGCCGCGGCGCTGGCGGAAGGTGCTGAAGATGAGGACGTAGATTTCGACGGCGTTGTAGATTCCTGCTGTGGCGAGGGCGGCGATGGCCATTGCCTCCTGGCGGGTGAGGTCCAGGGCGCCTTTGATGTTGTCTGCCATATTTTGTGCGTTTAGTTCGTGGCTAACTTGCTCCTAGATCATGTGTTCCGTTCGCTCGCTTGCGAATATGTCGGTTTGGGGTTGGTGGGAAAAATTGGAGGGCGAGGAGCGGACCGAATCGTGTCGGCAATGCAAAGAGCGCTGCTCCCCATTCATGGATTCCTTGGTCGATGGTGTTTGACGAGAGCCTCTCCTCTACAATGCTCTCAATAACGTGTTTGTCGTAGGAGACGCTTTTGCTCAATACATATATGGGCGGCCAAGAATCTCGGGCCCGGTGGAGTTCGGAGCCATTGGGCAGCAAAATGGTAAATGTGACCGGGTGGAGCGTAGACGGACTCTGGATGGTAATTGTGTGGTTGCTCCCGTCCTATAAAGCAAAGAACGCGCTTCGTCCCTTGTCTAGTCTTTAAATAGGGTTAACAACGATGAGTCGGGTTAAGGTTTCGAAAATCGGTATCGTTGAAACACTCCATGGTTTAGCCAGCCGAAGTCTGCAAGAGTTGGATGTTGTTTGCATGCACAAAGGCGCAGATACGCGGAGAACAAGGGGGTATGCGAGGACCTCGGTGTCGGTTTCCCTGACTCGCTCTCGCCGGAGTAGAGCTGTCTACGGCGTAGAGAGGGCAGAAACCATCGGCGTAAGGCGTGATCTCCATCTGATGTTCGCGATTTTACCCCAAATCCCTTTCGTCCGCCCCGGTGTGCTTTGACGATCGACAGCACCATTAATGTGTTAGAGCCAAGCCAATCCGACGGCCGGCAGCCGATTCTTATGTGATAAGGCGGTCGGCGACCTACACTTTGACATCAAACTTGAGATCATTTTTGGGCTAAATACCCAGGCGAAGGGCTGATGGACTACAAAAGCTATAAGAGAAAGGTTGCTGGTTCTGTGTGTGGGGCGCGTGGATGGACGGGTCATCGGACATCATCTCAATCTTTCAGATGCGTACTGTTCTCTCGCCGAATAGTTCCTGGGTCAGCCTTTGATACGGCGCAACTCACTAGGCGACATGGACTGTAATGGTAGTTGACAGCGAGGCCAGACTTGTTTACTATGGAAGAGAGAGAAGGAGGCGGCTGACCAACAACAAAATTGTTGCTCCTAGCTTTCCGTCCCAAACTAAATTTGACCGTTATCCGAAACTCAATGGCTTACTCTCCTCCTTACCCGGATCACTAACCGCAATTCAAGTAGGTTGATAAGCGCTAGCGAGAAACCCAATGTTCGTGGAGTGTTGCCTTATCATGTCTCGATGGGTATGTTGGTACCGCGAATCAAATCTCTTCTCCGTAAATCGCTCCGGATGACGATCCACTTCGGCGCCGTAATGAAATGCTTCCAGGTCTGATTAAACGGGGCCGCACCGAGCTGTTCGATTCTAGCGAGCCTGGACCGAAGCCGGTGGGCAAGCCCCACTCGGGTATTTCGTTGACATAGAATCAACGTTGTCTCATCTGGAGAAATAATCGCTTCTACTGCTATCGGTCCACTTCGAAGAGCGAGGCCATTACGTGCCAAACTGAAGCCAGACTGATTTCAGATCTGTTCCTCGCCGAAAAAGCGCGCGATGCGCGGGTCTGGGAACTCAAGCGTGAGAGAGATGTGCAAGAAACGCTACGCCCACAAAACCTACTAATCTGAGCTTGTCACAACTGCTTGTGGGACACTCTGACGGCGTTCAAGTACAAATTGAGCATCTTCTGCGTTGTTGCAAAGCGCCGAAGCCAATCTTGAAGAGATTGACGTTGGTCTCAGCACCATAGTAGCTGGACAGAGTTGTCCTTGTGATTGCCCCTGATGATCGACGCAGCCCTCAAGGCCAGGTCAAGCCCACAGTACAAAATCTACACGGCTGCGTATTGGCCATAGGTTTTCAGATCATTGCCACCTGTTCATGGCACTATCGCGCTTTGCATCGCAAACACGAGAATTGAGCGAATGCTTACATGGGTTACAGGAGGCACACCATGAAACTTCTGGAACATATTCATTCGCCGAAATGGTAACACTGGACGAAGTCCTGCATCAAGAAGAAGCGAAGTCGGCGTATTGCAACCTCGAGGGGTCGTAGATGCTAGCTCTGATGCATCTTGAATATTCTACTGCGCTTTTGGCTCTTTGTGGATTCATCACCCGCAAGTATCCTGCACCAGCAAGGAGGATTGGGTTACCATTGACTGGCACCTCGTCTCGGCAGAACCCCCTGCTGCTCAACTACAACCTTCAAGTTCTTGGTTCGGCTATTGACATCCTAGCCGGCCGTGCGCGCGATTAGACCTCTGTACGTAGTAGGTGGGATTCCATATCGTCGCCAATTCGCTCGGGTATGGGGGAACCCCATCTCACCCTGTGATGAGATAGCTGTCCGAACGGACACAAAATGCACCCTATTCTCACACGGGAGCACGAACGATTCTCCTCATGACGGGGGCTTGTTCAAGTAGAGATAGGGCTCGGTCCGGGGGCTCTGCTAACTGGGGAAATTGAACCGTTGTTTCATGCGTCGACACGTGGGAGAAGGAGCCCAGTGACCCATCGCTCAGCCATTCAATCCCGCGGCAAGGCGATCAGCCTGTCAAGTCGTCGGGCCGCCGTCCTGCACTACCCCCTCGACGGTCGGACCTCTTGGCAGGAATCGTACGCCCGGCTTCGCATGTCTTTTGAGGATTGTGGCATGATACTAGCATAGGTTTCGATCGTCGAGTCGCAGTCGGATTCGCTCCTCATCGTGGATTATGGTAGTGGCCATCGTGCAGCATGCTACGTGGTGCACTGCCAGCGCGGGGGATCATGCATTCTCGAAGCGGTTGAATCCTCGTACGCGTCTGTGTAGCTAATGTTGGAAGTCTCCGTAGCAGAATTACTCCGTACCGACACCGAACTCGAGAAGTCTGAAGACTGGAAGCTTGTTCTATGCATGCAGCATAACCAATCCCACGTCGCTTGGGGACGCCAACGGGAGAGGGCCGGTGGGATACTGGGTATTGCATCCGATGGGGATCAGATGGCATTCGGGGCAAAGACCCAATCTAGACAGTCCTCTTGAACGGAGATTGCTCACTAAAGCTAGAGATCATGTGGAGGAACGATTCAGCGGATCTAGGAGGCGGGAGAGTCTGAAGCAGATGATCCAGGGTCTGATCTGGGATTTGGTGTTGAGGAGCAGCTGCGAAGATGCCGCTGACAGAGCACGGCAGTCATTCTCACGTGACTTACGTGACTGGTTCGCGCTAGGACCATCGGCGCTGACCCGTCCGATTGCCCCGATGCCCCACCTGCGCAAGGCGAGACGCGACTTTGCGCCGTGAATCTGTGTCGATGACATCGAGATCTCATGCTGTCGATGGTGCATGTGCATCTCCAACATGCCCTAGGTGCCCTCCACCGTATTCACGACGCCTCATAGTCGCAGGCTGGCCAAGAACGATTCAAATCACTAAGAGCCATGCCTGCCGAAGTGATCGACCTTCTCTCCAGCAGCCCCTCGGGGCCCTCTTCTGGGAACGCAAGACCCCCACTATCTCGTCCTGCGCCACCGGCTGTTGTAGCTGTCGCAACGGCGCTGGCATACGGCGACGAAGATGTGTTTGATTTAACAGCCGAATCACCAGAGATTGTCCCGTCCGTACTGCCGAAAGCGACGTCCCCGTCATTGACAAATTCAGCAACAAAACGTGCACGAGAGGAAATTGTTCATGTGAATACGCCCATTTACTTCAACTCGGACGACTTTGATACGACTATCGATCTCGAAAGCAGCCTACCAATTGAAAATGGGTTGAACAACGAACCACGAGAGCGCAAAAGACCACGACTCTCGTCTCCTCGTCGCAGCCGCAGATCCTCCTTCGACCGCTCCCATTCCGCCACTAATCACAACACCCGGCCGCCTGAGAAGCAGGGTGACGGCTTGCGACGAGTACGTTCAGTTGTGGAACCAATCGAATTCTCAAGTTCTCCCGGTGTCTTCTCTCGACCGAGGACAAGTGCTCCAGCTGCTTCAACGGCGGTGGATAGGCTTGACTCCGATGACCCGTTCGCAGCACTGCCGCCTTCAGCGCAGCCTGCGCCGGCATGCGAGAACCCGCGCCCGACGAATGCTACAGCCACCGGGACCGGCCACATAAACTACCAATTAAGCTCCGATGATCCCTTTGCGAGTTCGCCACCTGTGGCACGGAAAACGATACCACAGCCGTGTGCAATAACTTTAGACGATGACGATGGCGACCCATTTGTCAGCTCACCGAGACGAGCGCCGACGGAGACTATGAAACCACCACATACAAGAACATTAGCTGGGACTGCGGTCAAGGGGAAAGAGAAGGCCGTCTCACCGCCCAGACGAAAGGCTCATTGGGACCCCATCTCGAGCTCTGCGCCCGAGCTAAAGACCAGAAGTGATCCATTTGAGAGCTCTCCTCCTCCACCGCGAAAGACCATGACCAAAGCCGCTAGCGCTGTGATTAATCTCAGCGACTCTGAGCCGGAGCCTGCAGCCCGCGGTCTCGATGCCGACTCGGACGGAGAGTTTCCAGACCTCGATAACTTTGATGTTTCGAAACTCAAAGCACGATTGTATACGAAAAAGCCAGCTTCACGAACCACCTCAAAGGCGCCATCGAAAGCCACCTCGAAACCGAGTACCAGCCGCGCACCGACGACAAAAACAGTGGAAGAAAAGACGAGAGAGAAAGAAGCGAAAGCTGCGGAACGAGAGAGAGAAAAGGAACGCAAGAAGCAAGAGAAAGATGCTGCCAGGGAGCAAAAGGCCAAGGAAAAGGAACGAGCGGCTGCGCTGGCAGAGGTCAACAAGATCAGGACCGACAAGAAGGTGTCAACCCCCGAAATGATTGCAGACCTCCCGGCTAGCCTGCCCCCGGCCATGACGCTTCAAATACAGACATTGTTAAAAGACCTCGACGCGCAGCACTCTACCTGGGAGAGTCCCGTGGACAACGTGGTTAAGTGGAGGAGAAAAGTTGCAAGTCGGTTCAACGACGAGCTCGGGCACTGGGAGCCGATTCCTATGCGCATTGAACCAGACAACTTCGCGCTTGTCATTGTCACTGCGTCTGAATTTGTCACATACGCCCTGGGACCCGAGGGTAACAACCTCGAGGCCCACGTCTCCAAGATGAAGCAACATTTCCCACAGGAACGGCTCATCTATCTAATCGAAGGCCTCAACCCTTGGATGAGAAAGAATCGCAACATTCGGAACCGACAATTCGCATCTGCCGTTCGCGGCGAAGATGCTACAACAGCAGGAGATGCCCAGGCTTCGACGAGTGCAGCCGCTCCCGCCCCTCAACCGCGGCGGCGCAAGAATCAGCAGCCGCAGGAGTACATTGACGAAGACTCGGTCGAAGACGCCCTGCTCCAGCTGCAGGTCATGTACGACGTGCTGATCCATCACACCGCCGCGGCCGTCGAGACGGCGCAGTGGGTCGCAGTCTTCACGCAGCACATCTCGACGGTGCCGTACCGGAAGCAGCGCGAGGCGACCAACGCCGCGGGCGCCGGCTTCTGCATGGAGACGGGTCAGGTCCGCACGGGCGAGGACGTCAAAGATACCTACGTGCGGATGCTGCAGGAGATTGTGCGCGTCACGCAGCCCGTGGCGTACGGCATCGTGTCCGAGTTTGGGACGGTCGGGGAGCTGGTCAAGGCGTTTGAGGAGCGAGGGCCGCTTTGTCTGGAGAACTGCCGCAAGAGTACGAATAAGGATGGCGGTTTTTCGGATCGCGCCATTGGGAAGGCTGTCAGTAAGAGGATCTACAAGATCTTCACGGAGATGGACGAATGGAGTACGGATGTATAGGGTAGGAATAGGACAGGAGTGGTGTGTTTTGTATGAATAATGACTAGATGATTGTATCGGCATGGCATTCACAGTTGTGGGGTAGGATTCCATTATTTCGGCAGATATGGCTTCATGGAACCAAACTCCCAATGCGAATTCATAATGAAAACCGTGGAAGTGGTTTCTTACGACTACTTCTGTTTCTATTCATTTTCGACATGAGGTACCTATCTAGACTTTAAAACTCTTCCTCTCCCACGACGCCGGCATCAATATTCAGCCCAATACGTATCTCAGAAACCTCAAGGACAAGTGATAATTCCCGTGAAAAGAGTTTAATATTGACACCCTGAAGCAAAGCCCTTGTTAAAAAGGCCGCCGAGGTGACTGATGAGTACCGGCCCCCCTGGCCACGGGATGAGGGGTTCGAACCCTCCAGCACTCATCGATGGTCATGTTACGCTTTGATTATAGGCAGTGTGCATCTGACTTCTGGCCCGCTTTGCTTGTAGACAGTTTGGCTTCTGACATGTGTTTATTTCGGCCCTGTGTCTTCGGTGCGCCTGACTGATAGACCAGAATCCCGCCTCCAGAAGACATAGGGCCACCGACAATAGCGAGCGCAAGACTCGTAGGTGCAGTGCCGTGGTTCAAATGGATTGGTTTCCTCTGAGCGTAGTTTACTCTGCAGAGGCTCTTGATGATTCAAGTGTGGGGGTTTGCCTTGGGCGTCTTGTGCTCTGTGAAGGCTTTTTGATGTTAGCCAAGGATCCTCAAAGTGATCAGTAACAAATGGAGGTGAATAGCGCTTGTATGTCAGACAGCGGTTGGACTGAAGTTGTTTCCACATGTATACTTTCGGTACAGGTCTGTGAATTTCTTGCCTCATCATGAAAAGCGCACCTCTAAGGGGTTGGTGACGAAATGAAAATTGTACACATACCATTTGTTAATTGACCAAGATAGGACGGGTGAGTAAAACTCTCATGGGGTAGCCAACTCTGTCCATTCAGCTGTCCTCGTGCTTCCGTTTGGATGCAGTCGGTTTGAAGAACGCGCTGAGCGTCTTCTGCTTCTCGTCAAATTTTGCGCTGCCAATCCCTCCGCGCGTCTTTTTCAAACCGCGAAGGTGTTCAGTGCAGTTGACTTCCACAATTTCAAGCTTCAGATGGGGCCATCTGGGTTCCTGCGTACCGCTTCGCAGACCAGCAGACTCTTTCGCATCGACTGCCGGCATCGACTTGATGTGGATCAAGAGATAACCGGTGTTGCTCCACGAGAAACGCTGTTGCTGGTCCGACGTGCCGGTTGCCAAAGATCCAAAGTTGCCAGCGGCAAGGAGAACCCTCGCCAGCACGCCCAGGATGATGCCATGGGCAACAATGATGATGCTCTCCGTACCGTTGCTGGCACCCTCTTGCTCTTCATCTCGCTCTCCTTCGACGCAAGCGAAGAGAGGAGCGAGGTACTCGTCAACGAACCGCTCCGCACGCACGCGCATCGAGTCGTGGTCTTCGGCGCCTTCATGTCTCTCTCCAGACGACCGGGCGCCGAACCTCTGACCCTCGCCTGTTCCAAAATGTTTCTCCCGGAGCTCTGCTAACTGCAGCGGGGCCACTCCAACCGTTGAGGGTATGGACCCAGCGTCGGTACTAGACGATGCCTGGGCATCGGCATCGCCAGTGTGGGCTGCTAGCATCGCAGTGCGGTGGGCTCTTTGAAGATTCGACGAAAAGACATGCGTGATGGGGGCCGAGGCCGCAGCGGTTCGCGTCGCGAGATGTTCACCCAGGCGCTTGGCTTGCAAGACGCCATGGTTCGTCATAGGTGCGTCGCGAGACCCAGCACTGCAAACACGCGCCACGCCCACAAAGAGCGCGCTGCTAGTTAGAATGGGTGACAAGTTTGACTTTTCGCTAAGAGACGAAAAAGAAAGCTGCGACCCAGACTAGAATCCGGCAGGCTCACAAAAAGTGGTATTGTGTCGGTGTGGGAAATGCGTACTAGAGGTTCGCGACATTATCGACGGATTCGCCGTGGCGAATGAGGTAGAGATGAACCGCGCCCATGGCTGCTTTTTCAAGCGGACCAAACAGCGCCTTTCTCGGAATGTGCTCGGGGGGTTGCTTTTGAGGTGCCGCAGTGGGCAGGAAAGGAGAAAGCGTGAGGATGAAAGTGGAAGATTGAGGGAGAGAAAGAGGCGCGATCAGATTTTTGTAGCCGCATTGTGTGGAGCCCTCGCAGCCATCGTTTAAGTGCATGACGACCCCTCGGCTCGCTTAGTAGAATTTCGATGCCCTGGTCAGTCTTCTTGGAATCTCGTCAACGCGTCGGCGCGTCAAAGTCCTGAAGTTTAAGTGGATTTTCATTCAATTGACCCGCCTGTCTGCTTTCCGTTCCGATTTGGCGATTTAACTCTTCGATGTTCCATTGAAGGCTACCATATTCTACGGGCAGCACATTCTCATTGGCTTCCGGCTGGCAATCTCCGAGAACTCACCACTTTCTACGTGCGAAGCTCACCGCAAACAACGACCATGAAGTAATTGTATTGTATAGCTACCTTATGGAAGTCTCCCCAGCCTTGCATAGTTTCTCCTGAATCAGCACAAAGGTCGTGTGTCTCGGACTACCCAACACCACTCAACATTTGCTGCTAGACTTCATTCCGAAGCAACCTAGCTTACTGCCAGAGAGCCACACATCCTGGTCTATTTTCATGCATTAGCAGAAAGAGCATAGGCATGGCATTACATGGCTCCATGCTCTTATAGCTGTACTCACCAAGGTATCGATGGGTCTCGCGGAACTGGGTTGGGTTTCCAAATGCGCACTGGCAGACGAGGTTGCCAATCTCGTGAAGGTAGACGCAGTCCTTGCAGCTTTTTGCGAACCCTCCCCTATGGCACCGTGATTAGCGTCAAGGGTCTTATGCCACGATTTCCCTCTGAATCTTACTTTTCTTGTCCACGCAGGACTCCGTGATCGTTGATGATGCAGTCGTTGAGTTCCAGACGGGAACATTGCATGTAGGGTGGTTTGTTCAAGGGGCACGAGTAGTGGATCCAAGGGTTCTGGTCATTGTCGCCGAGACCGAAATTGACGAAATCGCAGTTGTGGAGGAAGTTGTCGTCATTCTTCGACTTTTCGAGGTCGGCTGGGGCTGTCATTGCCAACGTTGTGGCAGCGAGGAGTACTACGAAGCACTTCATCGTGGTGTTGATTCTCTTGCCTGTCAGAACAAAATACACAGCTAGGGTGAAAGTGCATTATCGTAGGTCAGCTCTGGCCTCTACTTAAATCAGGTCAAAAGCCGAGTCAATGACGGAGGTAGCAGCTGTTATGTATTAGAGTCTCGGCGAGGCTCCGACGTGGTGAATGGGCCCAGCATCGCTGCATGGCCTTCTAAGCTTCGGTTCAATCCACTCGATTGGCCTGTGTGATATTGATATGGTTGGCCGCCTCGAGGTTCTTGGCCACGAGGTCGACATGACAATTGAATGGTATTTGGGTGAATACTACCATCCTCAGAACCACGAGGGCTTCCAAGACAACAGCTGCCATAACATGATACTCCAGATACGTCGTACATGCTCCCTTTCATGAAAAATTCATGAAAGAACGACCTGTTTGCTAGTGTACCCAAGCTCGATAACTGGCCCCAACAAAGGTTTAGCCATGCTTTCTCACAAGCCGCCCTTGAAAGCCCATTCCGGCTCATCTGGAATGACATCGGGAGTTGTATGAAAGCGGGTTGCCATCATCTCATGCTCAGTACAATCAATTACGTTCCCTCCAAATCTGTGGCACCCTAGCTGTCCTCCCCTATTGTCCATCCACTCGTCTGTTTTCCCAGTAGTTGAGCGAATACTCCAGACTTCACAAACGGTAGACAAGACAGGAGTGGGAACTTACTCAAGTTGATGCTGGCCTGTACCGAGCCTTTGGGACCCTGGCATTCGCATTTCATGTTTGCGCCAACGTTCTCATACTTGCAATCCACGCAAGACTTGAAGAATGCGCCGCTTCGAGAAAAGTTAGTCGAACGAACCACCGTGCCCAGCAAACAAGTTCAACAAGAAAACATTGAAAACTTCTCACTCTCTCCGGTAAACTATTTCGCCGTGGGCGTTTGCGAAACAGGCGGTCAGGGGCATCCAGGAGCACATTTGGCCTCCCTTGCCGTCGTCACACTTAGCCACGAGATAGGGGGTTGAATCCTTCTTCTTGCTACCATCTTCTACGAGGACTCTCGGGCCGAAGAAGCGAACATCTGAGCAAGAAGCCTTGGAGTTTGCTGGTATCTTCTTCTCTATCCTGCTTTGGATGGTGTCGAGCACCGTAGAGGACTTGTATGGTGCTGTAATGGTTTCGCAGGCCATCGCGAATATGGCGAGGAAGATGGAGGGGAAGATCATGGCAGCGATCAAGGCAGGTACTAGTGAGCGGATTATGTGAGAGGAAAAATTAAGGACAAGAATTTGGATAGGCAGGAGAACTGTCGGCAAGGACTGGAGGTGGTTTGCAGTAAACATTGTTCTGAGGATGAGTCCCGAAGGTAGGATTGAAATCATGTTGTATCCCGCAAGGGAACCCGAACACCTATCACGTTCTTTGATGATACGGGGAAAGTGCCTGATGAGTGCATCCTAGACGTCAAAATCTGAACATACTGTTGATTGACGAGCACAGGGCCACCTTTCCAAGTGCTCTTACGCAAAATGATAAGTAACAGTAACATTCTCACTCTAGCAGGACCCTCCCACACCAACCTAAGTATGTAATTAGGAATCCCAGAACCAAGCACTGTATAAGGAGGAGATGCTTGTCACGAAACTGGCTCTGGCTCGGATGTCTTCTGGCGCCGGATTTTCACCTGCATACAACTTGTTTGCCATGTGTTCATGAATCAATCTTGCGACTCCTTGCCTGATGAAAGAGAAGAAAATGTATCACCCCTCTATAGCACATCGGTCTCACATGCAAAGGTATGTGTAACCTTGAACGGCCAAGTTGGATATTGCAATGGGGAATGCGGTATTTCTGATGGCATTGAAGCTCCGATCATGCGGTAGATCTTGAACTTCTTACGAACAAAGAGATGACCAAGCAGTTTGACATTAACAAACCTCTCTCCAAGCCGCAAAAGAGCCTCAAGCGTCTTGGCAACGACATTGACGAAAGCGGCGTTTTATCTGCTTCATTCTATAATCCCCTAAAAACAACACAAACAAGCCGTCCAAGGTTGCCGTCGCCTAAGGAGCATAGATCTGCCACGGCACTGTTCCTGAAAGAAACGCCATCGTTGCAGTGAAGACCGACGCTGGCCTCTTGTCCGTAAGAAGGACTTGAGAGCATTACCTGTCTGTTCCTGTAGCACCGAAGCAGGAAGATCCATCTCAAAACACTGCCGGTAATCGGCAACGTCCCGGATCTGAATGATCATACGTGCTTTCGGCTGAAGATAGTCACCAGACGCGCCAAAAAAACGTTCACGTAAATCAAGTTTTAGGTCCATTGAATATTCGTGCATTACTCAGGAAACACTTTGACAACTCCTTGGCATCTTTCTGAACACAGGGCCACCCCGACAAGTCGGAGCCGAACCGGGCTGTGTGGGGCAAGGCCCGATGGCGACTGGCCGGGCGGATCTCGCGTCATTCCATCACCGAAAAGACTTTTGGGTGCGGTATCCAATTTAGCCGCCGGTAGTTCACCCCATGTGTCGGCGGCAGTCCGACATTGCGTAAAATCAACGTCCGCACTCGGACGATCACAACGAGGTACCGCGATTTTGGGACGGCGAGCGGACCATGACTTTACCTTGACCGATACCGAATGCTTGGCTGCGTTAAGTCAGTGGGCTTTTGCCGGAATTAAGAAAATAGCCCCGTTGACGTGATGAGAGAGGATTTGCGGGCCTGAGGAGCATACATTCAAATAACCTTGCATGAGTGATATAAGGAACTGAGAGAAGCCTATGCGTTGTGAGAACCTCCACGGAACCTGCCTTTCTCGAGGACATACCCCGCTTCCGTCAAAATGGCAGGCTTCGGGAAGAGCACGAAGGATTACAAAGATAGCACGCTTATCACTGCCACTGCGTTGGACGCAGGTGTCCCTTCGCCAGCAGCCGGCGCTTCGAATGATGTACGTCTGATTCTGGAGGACGACAAGTCAGACGACGGCCTGAAGACGACGGATCCTGAGCGGCATGAGTCGGACGACGAGAGAAAGCTCGTCAATGGTGGTGTCGTTATCAGGGATGGTATGTAAAGTCATGGAACTTTTGACTGCAGCGCATGGTTCTGAACTTTAGCTGATTCGCGAAGGCAACGATGTAGCAAGATACGTCGTTAGTACCCAAGACGATGGAGATGCGTCTTGTACCTTTCGATCGTTCATCATTGGCTCTGGTATGATTATTTTCGGTGCAATGACTGAAGCTTCGGCAAGCTAACTTTACACAGGCCTTACAGCCCTTGCGGCCTGCATCAATCAAATGTAACAAGAACCCATGTCGTTTTCTGATGTCTCGTACTGAAGCAACCACGCACAGTTACTTTTATAAGCCTGTCGATGTTTCATTTGCCTCGGTGTAAGCTGCATAACCCACTTCAACTAGGGCCAAGGCATTATGCTGACGATTTGTGTCAGGTTTTTGTGCTTGATGGCATATGTGATCGGAGTTGCTTGGTCAGTTGTGCTTCCTCGACGGCAGCATGTGGAAAAGTATCTTCCATCGCAAGCGAAATGGCTTGGACCAGTTGTTCACTTTATCAACCCAGGCCATTTTGGGTTGAAGGAACATGCCGTCGCATCGATCCTTTCCACATCGAGCGGAAATGGCGCTGCAATCGTGCAGGTGTTTGGTGCAGAACGGCTGTGAGTTTGGAATCTATCCTTCAACGTGAAAGCTCGCTTCTCAACAACAACTAGGTTCTACAACCGCAGCACCGACCCTGCTACTGCAATTCTGACAGTTTTCTCGGCATCAATCTTCGGATATGGTCTCGTTGGCATCCTGAGATCCATCATCGTTCATCGTCAGTCATATTTTGGGACCCTTGCCAATTATCAGAGATGAGGACCTGTTCTGACCCAAGACAGCGAGTGAGATGGTCTGGTGGCAATGCCTCCCCATGATCTCCATCTATCAGACTCTCCACCGCGAGCCCGAAGGCAACAACAAAGACAGGCTCCGAGTGTTTGGCTTCACCTCCATTGGCATGTTTATATGGGAGCCCATAGTATCCTACGTCTGGCCCTGGCTGAACGGCATCTCCATCCCATGTCTCGCTTCTATGAAGGCCGCGCCACCAACTCGGAAGATCCTAATGACCATCTTTGGCGGCATCAACTCCAACGAGGGCCAGGGAATCTTCAACTTCTCCCTGGACTGGCAGTACATCACGTCGCGATACATGTCACTGCCGCTTCTACAACAAGCCAACTCTTGGGTGGGCATCGTGCTCTCTTACATCATGTGCTTCAGTTTCTACTACGGTGGAGCATGGGGTGCCAAGAAGTTCCCTTTCATGTCGACGGCCATGTTTGACGGGAAGACCGGCAAGGTCTACAACCAGACGGCTGTGTTTGGGCAAAACGCGATCCTCGATACTGAGGCGTTGGAGGTACATGGGCTTCCTCGGTTGACGGCGTCCAACATCTGGGCGAATATGGCCGCGATGGCTGCCATAGGAGCGCTACTGACTCATATCGCTCTGTTTTACGGGCCACTGTAAGTCCACTGTCCATAAACCAATCAGTTTTGTATCGCTCCCTTGCTGAATCCAGCAGCATCAAGCGGTCTTTGAAACAAGCCTGGAAGAAGGAAGAGACAGATATTCACTACAAGATTATGCAAGAAAATTACAAAGACGTGCCGATCTGGTGGTACATTGTCATCCTTCTCGTCGGCTTCTTCACTGGCCTTGGAGCCGTCATCAAGGGCCACACCACGCTTGATGCCTGGGCGTATGTTTGCGCCATTGTAAGTCTACTTCGACTTTTCCACTAATCTTATTATGGTTCTTATCGTTCTTGTAGCTTCTCGGATGCATTGTCGCGCCATTTTCGCTGTGCTTATACGGCCTACTGGGCACTAGCGTCGCCACGAACAACCTTTCCAAGATGCTGTGCGGCGTACTTCAACCCGGAAAACCTGTCGCCAATTTATACTTCTCGATGTTCAGTCACGAGGTTACTGTCCTCTCTGTATTCTTGTCAACTGACCTCAAGATGGCCCAGTATCTCAAGATCCCGTGGAGAACCATGTTCATCCTGCAAACTTGGGGTAGTCTGTTTGGGACAGCTCTGAACTACGTTATAATGGACACAATTGTAGCAAATCGCCGAGAAATCCTCCTTGACCCTATCGGCACCCAAGTTGTAAGTTGGTCTTGACCTCAAACTCTGGTCCTCAGATCTGACCCAAGACTAGTGGAGCGGACGCAAGATTCAGTCTCTTAACACGACTGCGGTCACCTGGTCTCTCGTCAAGTATGTCTATGGATTCGGCAAAGATGGTTATGGCTGGTGAATATCTCAAAGAAACTCTCGGTGCTTTGACATCTTCTCACAGTTGCTTTCAGGATTCCTCTCTCCATCGTCATCGGGGCTGCTATCCCCGTTGCCTTGTGGCTTGTATCCAAGAAGTACAAGACTATCTACGGCTGGGAAATAAGCAAGTTCGTCACCCCTGTCATATTGCACAATGCCTCAGAGACGACATCTGGAACTACTTCTGTCATCTGGTCTCAGGTCCTGGTTGGCTTGTGGTCTCAATGGTACATACGCTTGCGTCATCCTGCCTGGTTCGGCAAATACAACTACATCGTCGGCGGTGGTCTCGATGCAGGTGCCAAGGTCATGATGTTCATTTTGACCTTTGCCGTTGCGGGTGGATCAGGGAAAGAGGTGCCATTTCCCATGGTGAGTATTATCAATGAATTGAGATTAAGTCTATAGTTTCCTCTAACAGCATTGCAGTGGTGGGGAAACCCGGAATCCAGTTCCAAGCAGTACGCTGATTACTGCGGTACTGGCTAGACTCCTCATCTGGAGTCTGACTGAGTTAGTCTAAGGACTAAGAATGGAATTATTGGTCAAGTCTCGATGGCAGCTCCTAAAGGCATCTAGAATAGCCATCGGTGTAGCTTCATGCATCTCAAAACTTCCAAGACAAGCATCACAACATCATTGTAGCTCAACCTTCAAGAGAAGACTTGGGGTAACTATAGGAATGATGGCTAGATTCACAATGGCTCCAGTGCTCCTTGCCCACTAATGGGCTCAGGCACCGCATCCCTCGCCAGCTTTTGCCACGCCTTCAACCGGCGCTGATCGACCCAATTTCCGTGGACCTGTGCCTTGACATGGAAGGGCAACTGAATGACAGCGATGGGATTTTCGAAATCCTTCGTATCCAGCACCACAATCTCGTTTCTGTTGGCACCTCTGCGCTCAACCATGGTCATGACCCATCCGTCTCCCTCCGGCGCATCATCGCTTCGTGGTATGAAGATCGGCTCCTGACAGAACGACTCAGGCCCGGCGTTGAAGCACTTGGTTTCTTTCGTCTTTGAATTGTGCATCGCCAGACCGTTCAGTCCTTCAACAATAGTATGGCCATCACCGCTCTGGTCTTCGTGAATGTAGACATTGATCCAGACGTAGTTATATGACTTCGACAGGAAACGCTCATCAAGCCGAGGGAACTCTGCAGGCATGTCGAGAATAATCTCCGGATCTGGAACCGTGCTATTCGTGGGCTGGGAGAGATCAAAAGTCCAACGAACGTAGTCAGACTTGGGATTAGGGGCCGGATAAACTCCTTCGTTCGTAGGGAAGAATGGAAAGCCATTGTCGTGCACACGAGTCGTCTCCATGAACAGCGTCTCCCCGTCCTCGCTCTCCCACGCACCGCCCGTGTGAATGAGCATGCAGTTCTTCCACGAGTACACCCGACTCTCGCCCGGCTGCCAGCCAGGCGGAAGCTTGGTCGAACTTCGACGGGGGGCTACGATGAAGGTAGCAGGAAGATCATAGTCCCAGGCCCAGTGGTGCCCTCCCTTCTTCATGCGATCCACGCTAGCTTCGAATGGCCAAAGTGCCAGGATGATCCAGTTTGGCGTGATGGCACAGTCGTGGATTGGTGCGCACCACGGTGACTTAATCCATTGCTCGTCGTGCTTCACGCCGTTGCTGTCCAGTGCGTAAATGACAATGTCCAGCGACGCAAGACCTCTGGCCTCATATCCGAATACGACTAGCTCATTCGTGTAGGGATCGATCTTGGGGTGAGCTGTAAATGTCTTTGCTTTGATTTGTCCAAAAGGGTCGTATTTGATGGTTTCCAAGGTCTGTGGGTCAACTGAATAGGGCAGTCCTCCTTCTTTCAGGGCGAGAAAATGATCGGCCCATAACACGACGTTGGTGTTGGCGGTGGAATCCACTGCGGCACGAACGCAGGGGTGATGGGTGAATGGGTTGCGATAGAGACCAAATAAGGCCTTGTTGGCCTTGCGCTCGAGCTTGTAACGCTCGGTTTCGACGTAGCGCATCTTCATATCGACTCTCCCATCTTTGATACGGAATGCTGAGATGTTGCCGTCGCCGTCTAGGGGAACATTGTTGGGATGGGGCGGCACGAAGGGGTCTGTCATGACTCGGTAGAAGGTGCCGTCGATCTCCTTTGGGATTTCTCCCAGGACTACTAAGTCGCCAATTTCACCTTCTAGACGGCATGGCAGATTGGATCCAGCGAGATCGTAGGCCTCCGGCCACTTCGTAGCCAGACCATAATTCGAAATTGCATGTGTCTTGGATGAGGTGGCGACCTCAGCCGCTTCGTCGTCTGTTCGACCAGGAGCCATTGCTTTGTGTAGTTGAGGGGGCAATGTTGTGTGCAGTCTTGTTTGCTGACGAGGATAGTAGTGTTAAATGCATTTGTAAACGGCATCTTCCAGCTATATCTTATACTAAGAATGATCAGACGATACATTTCATAAGGCAATAACAGAACGATGGCCATTGATCTCAATAATGGGCAAAATGTAACTACCGAAACCTCACCCCTTGCCAAGTCAGAATAGAGTTCACCGGCCCAGACCCTTGCGGCCGGCCCGCGGGTCATTCACACTATTTCCCCAGAATTCCCCGCATCAAGGGCGGCCGCCTCTGCTTCTAAGCGCCAAAATGGGGCCTCGGTGAGCTGTCGATGACCTCCATCGGGCACCTCCCCAGGGATGTGCTGGAAATCTAGTCCTAAAATTATCAATCACGGATGTAATTCCTATCCGTCATCTCAACCCGTCAAGGATGATTCCCATCCTTGAGATCTGTTATCTCGTCCGCCGGTCGTCCGAAGCCATAGATCCATCCGGCTTGAAACCTCGTGTGACACCAGACTGACATAGACCCATCTACTGGAGCTGACATTGCCTTTACGTCACTTGGGATTGGTCGTTAGTATTGCATCTCTTCACATTGGCTGATTGATCAGAAGAGCCGCTCAGGAGCCGCCCAGGAGCAGTTCTTCTGCTGCCTACGGATACCACTTGGACTCTACTTGGGTTTCATTGGCGCTACCTCGGGTATGTGGCGGCCATAGACCTGCATCGGCATAGTGCCGAGTTTACTGGGTCTGTGCAACGACATGTCGAGTGGTCATCTTCTAGCGATGCGATCCCGAGACGGACGCGGGGCAGTGTCCCGGCCCGTAGGATCATGAACAGCGTGCGAGTTCCCGGAGCAAAATTGCCTCCCATGATGTCTCAATCTCCTTTCGCCCGGAGCAGCCCATTATCGTCTTCAATGTTTTTCGTCCTCTATAGCGTCCCGATCGTCATTTTCGTGTCGACTAAGAGCTAGGTGCTCTGTGCTAAGTGAGACCTTAGACAACCAAACAGTCTCTCCGGGGCCACTTCCACATCATGCCTGGATTTCTCAGTCCGGCAGTCAGGCCCGGACGGCAGTCGCAGATCAATCCGCTTCAAGCAAATTATCGGAACGCAGGCGGCTCTAAATTGATAGCCACATCGGAAGATGCTGCCAAAAAATCGCTAGGGTTCGGGGTATCGAATGAAATAAACGTCTTTGACACCAACAACACCGTCAGTCACTTTCTGGTTTTAGAAACGACACCATAGGCTGAGCGATTCATTCGAATGACTTACATGGATCGTCTTTCTGGACATCGAGTCGAACAATTCTCTTGTTCATCACAAGCTCAGGTGGAACCCCTCTGTTCTGCCTGATGAGAAGCAGTGATCCCCCCAACGGCACCAGCAATGATGCCACCAACGATGAGGATGGCCATCGCGAGCACAAAAATCCAATATCGTCGAAGCCACGATCGTTTGCTCCGGGATGCCATGGGCTCCGTCGAAATGGGAATCGCTACGTATGTACCGGAAGGCCTGTTGTCGGATCGATCGACTGCCGCAATATCTGGAGGCGCCAGCTCCCGCTTCTTGCCGTCTTCGACAATAGCCGAATGCCCAGGCCAGTCGCTGATTGCCATCTGATCACTGTATACTGTTCGGGCGGATTGCAAACGTCGAGGGACAGTTGACGTTGAAGCAGTTGAGAGCGGAGTTCCGTTCTTAGCTTTACATTGGACGGCTGAGATGGAAAGGTCGATCAAGACTGGCAGGAGGTTGATTACCTTTCGAATCACACGTGTGCAACAATGCGAAGGCGTGCTGCATATTTCAAGCGAACAACGGTTGGTGTATTCCCACGTGCCCCTTGCACAGAACATGCGCCTGCTCGGGATTTCCGGCATTTGTACGAGGCAATCAAGAGACAAGTGTCTCTGGTACGCATGGTCAGCTTGCAAGTCAAGCTAGTCAACGGCGAATAGTGTTGACGGTGGGGTGCCTCTCTTAGTCGCCAATTCGCGCTAGCTGTGATATTGACAGGTGATGTGCGAATAAGCACGTTGACTCTGCGGAAAGGCGTTGGAGATTTGACAGAATCCCGCTGTGGCGGCACGAGCGAACACTTCCCTAGCTTGGTGACGACCAAAAGAAATTACGCAAGCCGTGTTTTCGTGGAACTCTTTGCTTTTCTCCAAAATACCCTCACAGCTTGATGCAGCTCGATGCACGCGTCAAGCTGAGCCTTGAGAATTCTCATTTTTACATCAGCCGAGGCACGATCGCCGCAATGAAGAAAAGCTCGGCTCGAGAGGTTGAGCTTGTAATAGGCAAATGATCTTGATCGTGTCTTTACTCTCCCATGAATTACGCGGTCGAAATTCTGTTTACGCTCTGTGATGCATCAGCGGCGCTGGGATGTCCAATGTCTTAGCCAAGGGTCACTGGCTCGAATTGACCGCGTGGGCCTGAGACTAGCGCCAGTTGGCAAAACAAATATAGACGCCTCCACGGAGCAAACTCGTACCACTCTGGAACACCGATGCGTGTCTTCACTCTCCCTTCGCTCAGGCCCCGCCGGAAAAGCCGGGTTTCCTAGGTCCGAACAGGACTATTGATAAATTGAAGTTCATGAGATAAGAGCTCGCGTGTTGTCATTTCAGATCAAAGCTTTGGCTAAATGTTCATCACACAATCAGAGTTGATGGAAGAGAACGTTAAACCCGTCTCCTAATTCAGGAAGAGAATATTCCAGTTCTCCAAATTCTAGGGTATTAGTAGTCCACCTCATATGCACTTACAAGAAATTGACAGCTCCAGTCTCTCATGCGCTGATACGGCTGGGTATGCTTGACAATTCCATGGAAGCATTCTCCTCAGCCCCAAATGCCTTGAAACGTGAAGACGTAGCACATCTACAAATAAGAATAACAAGGAATTGAATGCATTGTAGGCTCAATAATGTTGATGATTTGCTGACATTGCGCCTCGGCTTTGACGATTCTTCTTCGTGTCAATCGCAACGCTGTTAACTGATGAGAAAGCCTTGGCATAGGATGAAGCCTACGAGCGCACCTAGCTGGGATAGATCGTAAAGCGAACTTGTTTTGCGAGTAAAAGATAAGGCCTGGGAAGCGCAATATTTCTCCTTACCATTCAAATGATTTGGCTACCTTATCCACCAAGAACTTCCAACTGCTGCCGTCAGAGGGCCAATGAGTTTTAAGGATCGCCAGGGTCCAATAAATAGCCTCTTGTAACCCACACAACCGCACCGTCGCCGCCATCCCGACAGAAATTACCAAAAGCGGGTGACACTTCGCTCGTCTTTCGGGCACTAAGCACGGGTGAGAGATGTCGCAGTCTGGATCTCTGGTCACGCAATAGCTGAATGGCAGGGGCTTATTTGGACCCAACCCCGACGGAACGCCCCGGTCTCTCGCCCGCTCCCACATCGCGGCCTCCGTTACCGTCGGTGATTGGACTGACAGTGCGGTGGGAGGCGATTAATGCAACGTTTGCCTTACACCTGGTGGGTTTTGCCCAGACTTTGGCGTCTTCAAGCACCTGCAACCTGGGCGCGGGATGGCAATCTTTTTGGATCGCGACATCGAAAATCACTTCATTCGGAAGAATTCGCCCAACTTTTCCTTGACGACTTGAATCGCAATGATGGTTTCCTTTAGCTAATACAACCGAGATGGCTCTTTATATAGTCATGAAGCAGCGCCTCGTCTTTTACCAGATAAGACTTCCTGATCTCGCTCACGAGGTCATTTCCACCCTCTTATATTTCGGGGGTCTTCAGTCTTTGCTTGCTGGTAAATGTCACTGAAGCCACAATGGGCGAACCCACATCAGTGACTTTGTCGACACCCAGGCCTGGGACCGAGGAACCCATCAACTATGGCCCCCCACAAGAAGGCATCTTTAAGCACATCTCGAAGATCATTCCGTACTTTCGCGACCCTAGAAATGTCCTAGTCTTCAAACTAGACGTCATGCTGCTTGCATGGATGTTCCTAGCAGGCATCATGAAGGAAATGGATCAGTCTGCCACAACCCAAGCCTACGTCTCCGGCATGCGAGAGTCCCTCAGCCTATACGGCAATGAGCTTGTCGAATTCAATACCTTTTTCTCAATTGGGTATGCTCTGGGCTTGGTACCTGGCCAGTTGATACAGACAAGATTCCGTCCCTCAATGTTCCTTCCATTCTGTGAGATGAGCTGGGGGCTGCTGGTACTCTTGTAAGTCTCTAACATCTTTCTTATCGAACGCCATCTCACCACTAGCGCAGCACATACAAAGCCCCGAATGCGCAAACGATCTTCGGTCTCCGGTTCTTCCTCGGACTATTCTCGTCTGCCTTCTGGCCAAGCGTCGTCGCCCTCATATTCAACTGGTACACCCCCGCCGAGCTCGCCGTCCGAGTCGCCTGCTTCACAGTGTGTGACGTTGCCGGCGCGATGTTCCTCGGTGCTCTGCAAGCAGCTCTGTTTCGCGACATGAACGGTGTTCATGGCCTCGCCGGCTGGCAGTGGCTCTTCATCATCGCCGGCTCCGTCACAGTGGGCCAGGGCCTCATAGCCTTCGTCACCGTGCCCGACTCGCCAGCGAATACGCGCGCCATCTATCTCACTGAGAACGAGAAACGCCTGGCTCGTGAGAGGATGGGAAACTCTGGCGTCAACACATCCAAGCGCATTCCGGCATCCGTACTCCGCCAAAAGCTGCGAAAGCTTATCGTTCATCCAGTCACGTACTTCTACCTCTTCTCTTTTGCCTTTGGGGCTTGGGCTCATAGGGCAAATTCCTACTTTGTCCTATACCTCGAAAGCATCAAAGACTCAGCCGGCAACCGCGTTTATGACACGTACCAGGTCAACATCCTGCCCTTGGGTGGGTACGCCTTGCAAATTGTCACCAATATTGGTCTCAACTGGCTTTCCGACTGGAAGCGTTGGCGTTGGCAGATAAGCATTTTCTCTGCCGCAGCTCACGGCATCTGTCTAGCAGTCTTATGTGGGTGGCCGTCTGATCACAAAGTCATCCTTGCATTTTACTTCCTCACGTATGGCACCAACGCCGGTGGCCCATCGCTCATAGCATGGATGGCTGAGATACTCCGAAAGGAGCCCGAGGCTCGTTCCATTATTGTGGCCTTGACTGTCACAGTCGTCTACATTGGCCATGCGACTATACCACTGGGGGCCTTTCGCGTCGCAGACGCTCCAAGATACCCTATCGGATTCCCTCTTACAACTGCGTTCACCGTGGCTACAATTTTTACCCAGCTGAGTATGTTGTGGTGGGATAGACGACATCCACAGATGGCAGAGTACGGGTATGAGCCAGCCATCAGTGCCCAAGGTTTGTCGGACGAGGAGAACGCCAAAGTTGCTGAATCGGAAGCTCCTGTCGATGTAGGTAACGATAAATCAGCTCAGATCTCGGGTACGAAAGAGCTGTAGATCTACTTTTGACAAAATTGACATACATATGAGACCTTGTGTTCACTGTATTCGACGGAGAAGGTGCACAAGAGTGGGCCTTCCTTCCTTCCCTAGTAGGCATATTCTGTTTATTCCGCCTGCACCCAGCCTCGATGCCCACATGATGAACAAAAATGCTTCATTCTGTCACCAAGGCCTGTGTCGTAGCGGAGAATGTCATCGCAGTGATTGAATAGCTCCGCACGCATAGGTCCCGGGTTCGAGTCCCGTATTGTTCTTGTAAAACTCCTTGCATCGTTACACCTGAGGCTGGTAAGAGTCTCCTCGGATCTTTCGTAGGCTCCCTGTGTTGGGGGCTGAGCTTTTTGCATCTAAGTAGGCAATTAGAACATCAGGACGACAGTGTATGTTTGTGTTTTTTCTGAGGGCTTGATTGGTTGATTGGTTGAACTCTACCTACTCAAATTAAGCTGACCATCCCAGTCGAGGATCTGAAGAGGTCAGACATACGAATCCCACCACGACCAAAATAACGAACATCACCCAAGCACATAGCTCCTTGCTTTCCGATATCTCATAAGAGGGATCAGTAGAGGAAGTAGATGCTGGTCTCTGGCCGACCTCAATATCTGCTGGAACTAATCTGTATCTGTGGGTGGTTCCTTCAGCATCCACAAGGTAGAGCTGCGGAGACTTCATACAAGGCCCTGCGGCCCAGCTTCGATGAAATGGTTGACTTTGTCTCTGCGATGATGCATTATTTTGGGTGGGAAACGTTCCATAAGAAGCAGCAGGTAGTTCAAAATCTTGTGGGCAGTCCAACAAGGTCGAGCATGATTCGTCTCCCGAGTCAGAAGAATTCGACATTTTTGCTTTTAGATCGTTGTGATCTGAGATCGGCTTTGAAATTCACTGGCGGCTAATGTAGATACCAGGATGATGGGACCCAGTGCTCCAGTGACAAGTTTGGGGCCGAGGGGATGGGGAGGTAAAGACTGCTAATTTCATGGTCTCCGGGGTTTTTATAAGCGTGGTAGCACATAAGACACCAACAGCAGGTTGACGGTCGTACCAAACGCAGCGATCTGTGTATTGACAAAGCAAATGAACATGGGTTCTCGCAAATTGTTCTCGTGTCGCACCGGGAAAGCCTGGTCTCTGCCCCCTACTCTCCCCACGAATGAAGGTAGAGCCAGAGAACCTTTGAACCCTTGTTCTGATTCCCTGGGATAAAAGTCAAACACGAGCAGCGGGTTTGTGGACGAAAGACCCGCGTCATTTTGGTATTGGTGGTAGAATGCCGCAAGAATTTTGCATTACATATGCATTGCTTCGAGTTAGACAGTAAACACACCCTCCAGCTGAAATCTTAACATCAATTAATTGCCCGTGATTTTCAGTCTCTGCTTTCGTAAGCTTTTGGTACGTGATGTGGTAGAGTAGCTGCCAAAAACCACGACCCGTGGTTCCTATGCCCCAAAGATCGTCGTAAGCAATTAGGCACACGACTATGGATGAGAGAAAACAGTAATCTGCAAATAAATCCCGTCAATATTTTTTCATCTCTGGGTAGTGAATACTACGATTTGTGTGCAACGCCGTGGCATCACGAGTAGAGTTCAGACAGGGAAGTGTGGGGAGAGGTCTGGTCGAGAGGCCTACCACAATGATAATGGCAATCACCACCATCAGAGAAAAGAATATGACATATTCCACATTTCTGATCCCAGAAGAATTTTCCATCGAGTCAATTATGGAGAGAATGGAGCCTTCAAAATGGCGTGGGTGAATATTGCGTTTCGGAACTTGGAGTTGTTGGCTTGATTTCTCCCTGTCACCAAGAAGATCTTCAAGACTTTCCAGATCTTGTCTCGGGTCTTCCACGGCTTGATTCTTTTCGACTTCTGCCGGCACGAGGCGATACTTTTTGTAATTCCCTTGGCTGTTGATTAAATAAAGCTCGGGAATATTGGCAATCGATGGTCCCGCTACTGAATGGTTGGCTTGCTCCTGGTAACGAGTCTGGTCTCTTCGCCTTCGTTTCTTCATGTTGCGATCATTCTCACGTCCGCCGCTTATCGGAGCCAGGCAAACGCGATCCGACAGGGCATCTTGGCCAGAACTGTCCAAGTTCCAGTCAAATAAGGTAGACATGTCGGAATCATCATGGGTGTCTGCATATGATTGACACTCGGTTCCAGACCGGTCGCCAGAGTCGAAAAGGACATCGTCATTAGATGAGTCCGACATCCCCAAGTGTATGATTGTTGAGGGCGGTGAAGATTATAGTCGCTTTGCGGAGAGAAGCAAGAGTAAGGGAAATACTTGTTGTCAAAGGGCATGCAAACAACTGTGCACTTATTTATGAGACGCATGAAGGTGATCATTTCATGAAGGTAAACTCGGAATCTGTTAAGGCAACAAAGGATTGCTTGCTAATTGCGTAACAGCGTTGATGTTTCAACTCATGCAGCTATCCGCAGAATTACAACAACATCGAAGGGCCAAGAAGCAAACACCATGGATCTGCAATTCACATTTCGATCCAGACCTGTCTATCATTTTAGAGACACTTCTGGCCTGTGGGTGACAGATGTTACTAAACTGCCAAAACCTTTTGACCGTGCTGGGCGTTATCGCAATGAGGAAGCGACGCATTTGCTCACCGAATATGGTCCCACTTTGTCTTGCGGTCTCATTGTGCTACTCTACACGATGTCTAGTATTGGCTCAAAGATCATAGAGAAAGTACAAGAGCTCGTTGCCTACGCTTACCGCTCAACTTACACGCAGGCTTTTCTCCGAGCGAAGGCGCTCCACTCTCTTTGTCACAAGACCTTTGCTTACTATAATTCTGATGTCGCGTGGATTGCAGATGGAATAAAGTACGGCCGCTTCGTAAATCCCAATCCATCATCGCTCCTCCGGTGATATATATCTCCGCATTTCGCAGAGCGGAGTCAGCGACTGGTCCCGGGACTGGATCGGATGTGGTATTTGCGGGGCCCCGTGGACTCCGGAAGTCTCCGGACAGGGTTCCGGCTGGCGCGGGTTTAGCCTAAATGCGCCGAATGTACCGAAGTGATCGAATCAAGGCAAGTTTTGCTCACGCGTGACAGGAGACTCCGTCGCGTTTACCGACGATACTCCGAGACGGCCCGCTCATCCTACGGGGAAGGACAGTATTTCGGCGGTTTTTGTGCTTCGGACTCGGGTCTGTGCTGACCGAATCCCTAGATGACACCGCATAATATTGACCGGAAGGCCACTTGAAGCTTGATAGCTGTCCGAGATTACCGGGCTTTCCAAATTCCCCTAACTTCAATCACTTGAGCTTCGTCAGATCAAGGAATTATCAGTATCGTCGAGATGGCTGCTGAGTTCACCCCCCTCGACGTCGAGGCGTTGATCAAGCAAATGACCTGGGACGAGAAGACCGAATTGCTTGCTGGGCAGGGATCTTTCCGAACGACCGGTCTACCTCATCGCCAAATACCAGATCTCATTGTTAGCCGGCACTTTGCCTAGGGATGAGCATCTTGCTAACCTCCCGTGCAGACCTCAGACGGCCCTCATGGCATCCGAGGACGTCGTTCTTTTGCTCGTGTTAGTCCAAGTCCTTGATCGCTCTGGGCGATGAGAAGCCTTCAAGTTTGACCATTCTTTGGCTCCGATACTGATAAATGAGTTTCTTCCCCAGAACCCGAGCCCCATGCTGCCCTCTGCCACTGGTATGGGCGCAACTTTCAACGCCGAATTATTGCACAAGGTCGGCAATCTTCTTGGAGAGGAGGCAAGAGCCAGAGGGGTGCATGTGCTGTTGGCACCTACCATCTGCCTCCAGCGTTCACCATTATTCGGACGTGGCTTCGAGGCGTTCGCCGAAGATCCCTTCCTGAGCGGTATTCTCGGAGCAGCCTACATCAACGGCGTGCAAGAACGAGGTGTTGCAACGAGTGTCAAGCATTATGCCGCGCACGATCAGTCGGACAATTCCATTGAAGACAATGTCTGCATGACGCAGCGGACTTTGAGGGAGATCCATCTAATGCCATTCCAACTCGTCATGCGCGACTCAGATCCCTGGACCTTTATGACCTCTTACAACAAGATCAATGGTATTCACGTTAGCGAAGACCCTTTGCTGCTGAAGCAGGTTCTTCGAGATGAATGGGGCTTCAAGGGACTCGTCATGAGCGACTGGTTTGGTACTTACAGCACCTCTGAAGCCATCAACGCCGGGCTTGATCTGGAGATGCCCGGGCCCACACAATGGAGAGGCAAGTGTCTAAGTCTAGCTATTAACAGCCGCAAAGTCGCGCGTACGACAGTTGACGAGGCTGTTCGGAATGTTCTCAATTTGGTGAACAAAGTGAAGGATACGAAACCGGCTGGCTATTTCGCGGCGTCGAATACACCCGAGCAGCAGGCTCTGATTCGTCAACTGGTCGCTGAAAGCATCGTCTTGCTAAAGAATGATTGCAAGGTGCTCCCAATCACAAAACCAAAAGGGAAGACAATCGGATTGATTGGCGATCATGTCAAGAACCCTGCTTTGAGTGGAGGCGGCAGTGCAGAGGTTGAGCCTTACTACTCCGTGACACCTTACGATGCTATTGTCGAGGCAGTTGGAACGGAAAACGTATCATATGCCCTTGGTTGCCATTGTAAGGTTTCACTCAACATACTTGGGGTATTTGATATTAACAGCAGTCGCAGCCTTCAGATTCAGCCCACTTCTAAAGAATTTAATGCCTCAGCAGTCACAGCACAAAGGGTTTGGGTGGTCAGTTGAGATCTTTGAGGAGAATCCGGACGAGAACCCTAACGCAGAAGTACTCGTGACGGCTCACGCCCAGAAAGAACTCATAGATGTGCCCGAGAGTTTCCACGCGTCGCTTCCAAAGAAGTTTTACGTCAGAGCCCGGGCTATATACACGCCTTCCGTCACGAGCCCCTTCAGATTCGGCTTCAGTACATCGGGGAAAGGCAAGCTCAAAATAGACGGGAAGGATGTCATCGATTTATGGACGGACCAGCCGCCGAAAACAGGGCCTACGCCTTGCTTCAACAGGCTTTCCATGGAGAAGTTTTGCAACACAGATGTGGTTGAGGGTCTAACCCTCGAACTTGAGGTTGTTCAAGTAAACGAGGACCTCTCAGGAGGTGTTGGCACAGCTTTGACCCTTGCAGGCCGCGTTGGTGGATTTGAGCTCATTGATGAGGAGGTCGCCATCAAAGAAGCTGCAAACTTGGCCAAGGAAGTCGATATTCCTATCGTTGTGACTGGACTGTCATCAGATTTCGAGTATGAAGGGGCCGACCGAAAGCACCTCAGACTGCCAGGCCGCGTCGACGATCTAATCGAAGCAGTGCTTCAAGCCAATCCAAATGCTGTAAGTAGCTTCCCTTCTTGGCCGAACACACGAGGGCAACCGCGAGTTACAAATGTTCGATACTAACACATCCTCACAGGTAATTATCACTCAATCAGGGTGTCCAATTGAGATGCCGTGGGAATCGAAAGCAGCTACCTTGGTGCACGCATGGTTCGGCGGCCAGGAGACAGGCCATGGCCTCGCAGACGTTCTCTTCGGCAAAGCCAATCCCTCCGGCCGCCTATCTCAGACGTTCCCTGTGTCCATCAAGCATACCCCCGCATATCTCTCATTCTCAAAGTCTGACTACGATATCGTGTACGGTGAGGGGGTCTTCATCGGCCACCGCTACTACGAATCAGTTGACAGAGATCCGCTCTTCTACTTCGGCCAAGGCCTGTCCTACTCAAAGTTTGAGTACTCGAAGCTTGAGGTGCCAAAGACATTTGAGCCGACGGAAGATTACAAAATGAAGGTCTTGGTTGACGTAAAAAACACGGGTCCTTACGACGGAGCGGAGGTTGTCCAGGTCTACATCCACGATCCAGAGAGTACGCTGCTGAGGCCTGTCCGAGAGCTCAAGGCGTTTTCCAAACCTTTCTTGTCTGTCAATGAGACAAAGACTGTTGAGGTTGTGCTCGATAAGTACTCACTTTCGTACTGGTCGCAGGAGAGGTCCAGGTGGATTGCTGAAGCAGGAGACTACGTTGTCATTATTGCCTCAAGCTCCAAACCGCAGGACGAGATCCTGCGGGCCACTTTTAACTTGCCCGAGACCTTTTTCTGGGAGGGCGTCTGATTGCGCGCATTTAAACAGCTAGAGTAGAGGGCATTGAGGCAACGAGGGTGTTGAGTCAACTTCACACGTTGACGCCTAAAGTGCAACATGGATGATCTAGACTTCATGTGTAGAGATAGTCGAAAACCCCTAGCTCCGCATGTTCTAAATTTCACATGTAAACATCAGGATACTTATTCCTCGAGAAAGGCCTGCAATGTGCTTTGAATCTGGTCGTCAACAGCATAGGCCACCTTTAGCTATAGGACTATTTGGGAAATAGCAACTCGACCCACGAGCAGCAGGAACGGCTTCAGGACTCGCAAGCTCATCCGTCTTCTCTGTGGGAAGTTTTATGCTCGTGATACCCTGCTTTGGATCTTGAACTGCTTGCATTTTCCGAGACTCGGACTCGATAAACTCCAACATTCCAGACAGTGTCGCAGAATATTACCCCTCTATTTGGTGGGCCCGACTTGAGTCAATGATGACACTGGAACCTTCCCTGGTTCATTTGAGATTTCTGTAAGGTTCATTGGGGTCACTGCGGAGGTTGCGCTCTTTCATCGATAGCAAGGGATGTGCTTTCGACCCTTTCATGGCCTCACCTAGCATTGAACCATCCTCCCACAAACGATGCTCTGTTTCGATGTCGACGGTAAGCATCACGGAAAGATCTGATCGGGTGAAATCGAACCGGAACAATATCCTTGGCTCTCTCGCTAAAGCTAGTGGGGAGGCGGCAAGAGGTCCCGTGGAATGCGGCCTGGCAGTTGAATCGCGTCACCAAAGACATCGTCTCCCTTCTCAGCACCACCTTGCACAGTCGCACATAGGGCGACTGGATCCTCTCTTTCAGCTGCTTGCCGTCTAATGGCGCCGTTACAGATCTAAGACCGTTGAGTTAAAATGGAAATATTGCAGATCTCTCAGATGTTGGCTCGATGATACCAGTGGCTCGTTGCTTGCTGGAAGCGAGCTTGTCAGCGGCTTTTCCGAGGGATCAGATCGGTCGACCACGATGGAAACTCGCGCACACACACGATCTTAGTTATATGCGGACTTGGCAGGAGCGGTGACCTCCGGAAAATGATCGACTCACTGGTAAACGTATGAGTTGTTGAGCTTCAGCCTTTTCCTTGTCAGCCAGCCAGGACATCGGAATATTACCCCAAAAAGACGATGGGAGATGAATCGACGTACCCGCCAAATAAACTCAAGGCCGACATAGGCCCAGATCATCGCGAAATCAGATGCCATGTTCCTCAGCCTTCGTATACTGGACCCATCGTCTCAACGCGCGTGGCGACATTGATCTGCCAAGCGTTGTGCCAGAAGCCGAGTTGTCACTTTGACTCTCACATCTCACACAAGCTTTCGCACTTTGGGAGTCTCTCGCAGGAAGTTGTGGATATGGGTGCGCATCTGGCGGGCAGCGGATCTTGACTCCCACCGGGATGCGGGTGAGACCTCCGGCACGTTCGCGGTCTAGCCTGTGCGCAATACCCATACAATGTCTCGCGGGGATCCACGGCGATGATGACATGGAGCTATCCCTCGTGTTGTTATTTAGGGCACTTGTGCAAGACAAGGCCTCCACGAGCTGAACGGTAGTGATGGATCCAGGCCTAAGGAAGATTCGGTCTGTGAGGGATCACTAGGTACTGAGACGGCGAAACCACTCAATCTTGGAGCCATTGTCCGCGCAGAGAGTCATAACGACATCAGCTTGTGATAGGGAAAATTCGAAACGGCCTTGGCATAGGAACCAAAATTGCGGTCGGTCGATTGACGGTATGTGGAACTGGGGAAACAAGGCATTCCCATCTCCACAGCCCACTCTCTCGGTACCCCGGAGTTCGTCTCATTCGTTGAAATACAGGGTTAGTAATGAGAGATCGACTGGCACGTCATTTACCGTAATCCTGGGTTCATCCGGCATGAAAGAAGTGCTCATATTTGAGGCTCTGTGAGTCTGACACATATCTCGCAGGGAGACGACAAGCCGAGCCAATTTTTCCTATGCGGTCTCACGATTTTGACAACTTCACTTCAGCTTCTGCTCAACCAAAAAGATGGGGTGAAAAAAAAAATCCGGATTCACAGCCGTGGCGCGCTTGTTTCTCGTCTGCATCTTGATGCAGGGCTTTCTGAAGACCTTCATCAAAAAGTGACTCGCACGTGCAGGAAGCGTAGCTCTTAGTCGATTCACATAGCCCACTCTATCGCGCGAAAGCACGCTTTCTTTTCCGCAAATTCCATTGGGACCTGCAGCAGCGCAGGTCTTCTAGACTGAAAACCCTTTCTTTTTCTCGGCTTCCTAAGCCCAAGTTCCGCCCCTCCACGACCCAATCGCACAAAATCTGCTTAGTTTTCAACGTGTCGTGCGTGTGTCCCCGCGGCTGGGGTTCCACGAGGGGTAGGGGATCCTTTCACACTCTTAATCTCTCTCCCTTTCTTACACGGCTCTTGAGCTTCCCTTGCCAAGGGCCTACCAATGGCGTGCCATGGTCCGATGTCTGCATCTCGAACAGACAAATAATTTGGCCCTTGCAGCAAGCCGGACGGGTTCCTTGCAGCGCAGTTAATCTGAGGCACACCACCCATTAGAGCCAAGTGGCTAGTGAGGTCTCCCACAGGGATCCCACGGATCCTAGGGAACATCCTCTCATCACGCAAGCTTATCTACCTTTTTACATCTGTACGAGCCCTACCAGACCCAGGCGATGGACCCCCGGAGCTGTTCCGAGGCTGAGGAGACGGGTTTCTGCGAACCACGTAGCAGCGATCTACCTATTCATCCCGCCCGCATGGCAAGCACACCACTAAGCACGACGCTGATGCTAGTCAAGCCACTTTCGCTAGTGTCCGCAAGCTTGGTCTCGTCTCCAACGGACATGGCCAGGCAGGGATGCGGACTACCTACCTAATTCTCAGATTGCTTATGTCTCGATAGGCAAAGCAAGCAACAGACTGCGTATGACCTGCGAGTCGCGAGTCTATGATGGAGGAACCGCATAGCCAGCACTATCGCTGAGGCAATCGCGAGATGAACCAAGGGAAGAAGGAGTCTAAGACCCAGAAAAGACGCGATATTGGTGGCCGACTGTTGGCTCTCTGAACCCCACCATCCCTTGGTACACCGCGTTGGTTTCTGTGGAAGTCGCCATGGGAAGTGCTTTTTCCTATGCCGAGTCTCTTGATTTGATGCTCCTGGTGGTGCCTCTCTCAAGATGCCTCTGGGTGTATAAGACTTGGAGGTTTCCAGGCCCGGTTGTCTGGAATTGTTCTCATCTCCACACCAGCGCAGTCATCTCCTGCATCTCTTCCCATTGACAAGCTCCAGACATTCACTCTTTGCTCTTTTCGAAGTTCAAGAGTCACCAGTCTTTAAGAGGTCCAGTTACTAACAGCAGTCATGAAGCCTTCCACCTCTGCCGTGTTGGCCGCCCTCTTTGGGTCCGCCGCTGCTCAATGTAACAGGGACAACTGCCTGAGAGGTGAGTGATCGTCCACCCTTACCTCGACCCTGGAGGGCGATCTACAATAGAAGGGCCACATGGACTGACTTACACCCCCACGTGTAGCCATTGCTGCCAGTGCCTTCACCACCAGAAGCGGTACTGCCGACTGCTCTCGGTACCTGCAGGTGACCGTCTACCCCGGTGCCACGTAAGTGCCTCTATCACGAGCCCTCTCAACTCCTCCACTGCCCATCATCCAGAAGGACTAACACCTCAGCAGGACGACCACCACAACCGTGACGGTCCCGACCAGCGGAGTCTTCACCTCCACGGTGACTCTCACTTCCGGCGGCGGCGCCGGTCCTGTTGAGACCAGCCTCGTCGTCGAGACCGAGTTGGCCTCCTCTACAGCCACCTCCCTCGTCGGCGTCACCCAGACCACGACCGTCGCCACAGAGGTCGTCATCGTTCCCACCACTATCGTCGTCTCCTCTACCCGGACCCTCACCTTTGGCACCACCGAGATCACCACCATCGCCACCGAGACCCAGACCATCTTCGAGACCATTGCCCTCAAGAAGCGTCAGGCCGCCACGACCGCCATCTCCGCAAACACCTTCCCGGCCTACGCTTCCGCCTGCAGCTCCGTCGCCCGCTACGCCTCGGCCTGCTCGTGCCTCGGCGTCACGCCCAACACGGTGACCTCGGCCGTCGCCACCGCCACGGCAACCGTCTCGGTCCCGGCCACGATCCTGTCCACCTCTATCGTGACCGTCACCGTTTCCGGCAGCGGATCTCCCGGCTCCACGGCTCTCTCCACGACCACAACGACCTCGACCGCCGTCACCACCGTCCTCGCCACGTCCACGGCCTTGGAGGCGGTCACAGCCACGACCTCCGTCGGCAGCACGTCTACGGAAGTGGTTGAGGAGGTTACCTCTGTCACTGGTACTTTCTTTAACAACGCTACCTTCACCACCTTCGTTACCCGCACCACCTCGCTGCCTCCTATTTTCAACACAACTATTACCATTGGACCCTCGTCCACCACGTCCGAAACCGAGTCTTCCTCCACTGGTTCTACCATCTTTGACAGCACCAGCACTGAGGCTAGCTCATCCGCTCCCTCTTCCTCTTTCTTCCCCAACTCTACCATTATCTCTACTATTTCAGAGACCTCTTCCACCTTTACTTCTACTATTTTCCCCAACATCACTTCCACCGGATCCAGCTCGTTCCCCAGCGAGTCTTCCATCACCTCGACCTTCTTCCCCAACACCACAATCACGTCCGGGTCAACCACCATCACGTCGAGCTTCGCCTCCACCACCGTGTTCCCCAACACGACCACGTCCTCCGTTGAGAGCGAGTCGAGCACCGTCTTCCCTACCAGCAGCGGCTTCCCCAACACCACAATCACCTCTGGCAGCGAGACCTCGACCGTCTTCCCTACCACCACGCTCTTCCCGAACTCGACCACCTCCGAGACAGCCTCAGTCTCGCCCACCTTCTTCCCCAACAGCACGACTCTCACCTCTGGTAGCGAGTCCTCTGCCTTCCCTTCGTCGACTCTGTTCCCCAACACCACCACGGCCACCACCGCCACCGAGTCTTCTTCTACTTTCACTTCCATCTCTATCTCTAGCTTCTTCCCTAATGTGACTTCCACCGAGTCGACTTCCGCCTTCCCTACTTCCACTCTCTTCCCTAACGTCACCTCCACTGAGTCCTCCACGGTCTTCCCCTCATCCACCCTCTCCCCCAACACCACGACCCTGACCATCTCGGAGCCGTCTACGACTCTGACGTCCACCTCCACCTTCTTCCCCAACGTCTCTTCCACCGAGTCGTCGGCCCTGTCCTCCTCCACCGTGGCCCCCAACGCTACCCTGACCGTCATCACCTCGGGCACCGAGACCTCGACCCTGTTCCCCACGTCGACTCTCTTCCCGAACTCGACCGCCATTGAGTCCTCCACCATCACCTCCCTGACTTCTTCTGTTGGTCCTACCTTCTTCCCCAACAGCACCACCTTCACCGATGAACCCACCGTCACCATTAGCATCATCAGCTCCACCTCTACCGATGACGTGAGCTCTTCCACTTCCGCCTCCGAGACCTCTTCGTCAGCATCTTCCACCGCCGATGAGTCCTCCTCAACTTCTGCCTCCGCCAGCAGCACCTCCACCTCAGACATCTCCAGCACCGCCTCATCAACCTCCGCCTCAGCCTCCTCCAGCGCAAGCAGCACCTTCGTCACAAGCACCCTGACCACAGTCACCTCCTCCTCAACCTCCTCCTCCGCAACCCCGACCTCAACAGACGTCATCGCCCGCAACCTCTGCCTCAAGGTCGCAACCGGCCCCACGCCCGGCTCCGTCGTCGCCCTCGGCTCAAACCGCTTCACAATCAAGCCGGCCGGCACCGAAGCAGCCCTCTTCGACCTGAACCTCTCCACCGGCCAACTCTTCCAGACCAACGGCGAGCTCGTCGCCGTTCCGGCCCCTTACGCAGACGACAACCGCCCCGTCAACGGCTTCACCTCGCGCCAGACCCTGGTCCGCAAGCTCGCGCCCTTCGTCTGCGCCACAAACGGCCAGTCCCTCCTCGTCGGCGTCCCCCTCAACTGCACCGCCTCCGGCGACGACGGCGTCAACCAGAACACGTACTCGCGCTTCTTCTACAACAAGAACTCGGCCGACTCGGTCCTCCGCGTCGCGACCGCGGGTCGTCCCTTCACCAACAACAACCAGGCTATTACCCTGGCTCCCTTCAACCAGGGCGACTGCTAGATTCTTTCTTTGACCGTTCTCTGAAACTGGTTTTCTTTTTCCTTTTTGCAAAACAAATGACAGCCCACGAGGCTTGGAATCTCTGTACTTTTACCATGATTGGGCGGATTTGGGAGCCATAATCATGTACTATATACTTTGGACCCGCGTAATGGATAGCTCACTACATACACTCGTTACAAATTGAACACTTTCTTTTCTGATACATAAGCTTTCAATGACTTTTCCTGACCGCGTCGTGACATTCCGGGTTGACAAAACGACTTGAACGCTTGCCGACGGCATCAATGGGGTTGACCAGCAAAAAGTGAATGTCAAGATTGGTGCCTTGCTGGAGAGAATACAATTCTCCCGAGCTTCAGTCTAAATTTTCGGTCCTAAAGTCATTCCGAGTAGACGGTGTTGGTATTGTGGAATTATACGATTATTTTACATGATGGGTAACATTGCTAGTGAGTATTGACTGAACGAAATAACGTTTTCCTAATTCTTCGTTAGAAAAAACTCACGATAGGTCATCTGTTGTATCAAAGCAAAAAAAGCATTTCGTAAGCGGGATACATAGAAACAAGGAATGTCAAGAGCTGGTCTGCCAAGAATCCCAACTGGGCCGGCATAAATCCAGTTTCTTGACAACGATCGACTATGCGTTCCGGCCCTTCCGATCCCAGGGGTTCCGAAGGGCATTGCGGGTTTAGTTCCAACATTCATCCGATCCAGATCTCAAGAAACTTGAGCCTGCCGTCACTATCCTCTTCTTGACGAAAGCAAGGTCTCATTGTTGAGGTGAGGTTCGACACACGCGTCTGTCGTTGTCGCTCACGTGCCGCTGTTCGGCAGATTCCTGGCTCGGGCGGCGCGGGGGCCGCCGACCGGATCCGCAATCGGCCGGGGCGCAAGATCTAAGCCGGAGGGAGCCAGCCCTGCCCCGTGGCCCGTGGGCCAGGAGGCCTTTGCAGGACATCGGAAAGCCACCCGAAAATACCTACCTCGGCACGCTTCGATCCATTCAATCTAGACTGCAATTGACAATGCCACAGTGCTGGATGACGAAGATCGCTCATCAACCGTTCGTACGCCGACGGCAGCCAACATCGGAAAAAGAAAAAAGAAAAAAGAGGCTGTGCACTGCCGTGGTTCGTAACTTCGTACAGAAGTATTCGTAGTGTGCCCACTTTCCGTAAGCATGCTTTTGATCCGTCCGTTCGGTAGCTGTGAGCCACGTTCTCGTAGCATCGAACCGGCGCCCGCCCGATCGTACCTTGATTGAGGTGTCGAAAAATAGCAGGGCAGGTACCGCAATCGAGGCTGAAGCTTATAGCCAGATATCGAATCATTGTGACCAAGCGATCATGACGACCGAAACTTCTTTGATTGAATTCTAGCGTTGAAGCGGGAGCGGAAAAAGCTCGGGCGGGGGACTGAGAATGATGCAGAGGCTTGAAGGTGCAGGCTGCAGCTACGGACGCCTAAGACGAGTTATCCTAACTCTCATAAGAATCTTGCTACCTATTGGCTCGCAGATTTGATTTCAGCCCAGTCAACCGTCGATTGTGTGTGTCACTCGTGTCTGCACAGCTGCAGTCATAGTTGACGTTTGACGCCATGCAAAGGCTCTTGATCGAATCTTGATGCGTACAGTCAGGTAGGTCGACGGCGGCCAAACCGAGGGAAGAGATGGACGGCCACTAGGAGTTCCTAGACCTAACTCAACGGATACGCGCAACGGAAGCGAACCCGGCGACCGTCGCACTGTCCTGACGCAGGGACCGCAAAACTGGAACTCGATATGGAGGGCCCCGTCTGCGACGGTCAAGCTTTTTTCTTCTAAGGCCGCAAGGCCAACAATACGGAGAAGAGCGTGAGCCAATGGCCGGGGAAGTCTCCACTGGACGGGAACTATGTACACCTTGGATTTCCCAAACTGGAAGACGAAGACGGTGGGGCCGTTTCTTCCATCACCATGAGCTTTTTTTTTTTGTCCCTCCGTCTTTTCCCCCCCTCGAGGGTACGGCCATTTCACTTCTCCACTTTGCCAAGGAAGCTTCGCCACCACAAGAGGGGACCTTCAATTCGCAACTCACCGCGATGGAAGGAGGAAAAAAAGAATGGAGAAACGGCCAATTTAGTTCTTCATTTTCAGAGTTATTGGCCTAGGTCATGACGGCGAGTCATCCAGATCATGGTGGGATAATCGTCGCATGGCTTTGTCAGCCCTGACCGTCTCGCGCTGTCTTTCTACTTCACGGCGGATGGAGAGGCAAGCAATACTGATCGAAAAATACCCGTCGTATAATATGTACGCCGTACTATCTATGCGTTGTGTTACGGATGCTTTAGTGGCTGTGATGCTGAATTCGTTGCGAGATTGGCGTATGAGTGTGAAATGTGAAATGCAGGGGGCAGATGTGGGTTCTTGGCACCGCCATGAATCAGAGGGAAACGAATTCGTGATGGGCAGCCGAGGGGACTCACGGCCAACAGGAGACGTGACGAACACTGGTGGAACGTGATAATAAACAGACTGAGCCATTCGGTCCACGGGAAACATTGGATGGCGGGCGGCATGTGGGAATGGCGGCGGCAGGCAGATCCATGCCGTCCGATTGAGACCTGCGTCCTCCGAAGAAATGCTGCCGGATGCGCGTCTGAGAAACGTCGTCGTTGAGCCTGGAGGCAAAAACTGCCGGCCGACAGGCGCTACGCCTCTCGCAGCCGCACGCGGCATCTTGATGGCCCAAACTGGAAGCTGCCGTGAAGGCAGCAAGAACTGGGAAGTGATGGTGTACCTAATACGCTGTACGGAGCTCTTAGGCGTGGCTTTCAAGGACTCGCTGACTGTGCAGCGGCTGACAGCCACACGAGTATCCGTAACAAGCAGCGGCTTGAGCTTGAGCTTCAGATCCAGACATTGAATGCCAGGCGTGCCAACTTGGATTATTAAAGGGACTCCGCCAAGGCCCAGTGTGATGTCGGCGATGATGGCCGGAAAAGTGCTGGCGAGATTGGCACGAAATGAACAAAATATGGCGCCTGGCTCGCCTCGTCTCGCCTCACACGCCAAGGCCCGAATATACCAGCGCCTGCTTGCAAGTTGCGGGCACCGCACCGTGACTTGCCGCACGGCTCCAGACGGGAAGTAAGCCTGGAAACAGCAGGATCGTCGTCGCGCCGCCCGTTTGTCGTATCGGCATTCGTACGGTACTCGTGGGTACGAAGCAACACTGCTGCCAATACACGTCCGGTGCCCTGCACGTAGACCGGGCCTGGCCATCAGAGACTCAGGGCTTCGAGTGAGGTCTCCAGGACACACAGACGGGGACTCTCGGGGGCTTGCAACTGTTGCCTGTAAAGCCTTTCAGGGGCACAAAGCATCGGTGAGCAAGGCCTGAGAATTACAAGTTAGCTGATGCGCATCAGATCACTGTTGGTCGGTCGATGAGTCGTGAGTTTCTGAGGCACGGATGGGTAGGTACCTTTAGGTATGCACACGCACATCCGTCCACAAAGTGACACACTAGAACAGGAGGGAGTGAGAGGGAGCAATACCTAGACTCACTGAACAAGAATTGAAGGCATCGGAGTGCAGAGTAACCCGACGCTGGCTGGCAAGCTGCAACTCCGTACCTTACATTGCAGCGTCTTGGATTCTTGGCAGTGGAATGAGTCGACAGCGAATCAATCTCGATCAAGGGCCGAGGGAAAGGTGGAGCAGGATATCAATGCTGTCAACGGCCTGGGCCAGGAGAGACCCGTCTGTGGTATCGTGTGGTCCAATCATCGGCAAAGCTGCTATTTTCTGCGTCTCTTCGCCCCCGTGGAGGTGCATCTGGACGAATGTGCCTGTGCCAGAAACAAGAAACTCGAATCCAGGGAATCAAGCGATCAACTTGGGCGCCTCCACGTGTCGATGGCGGTCGGGCTCAGCCCAGTGGGCAGATGGATGGAGCGAGTGGAGGAACTGCGATGCAAGTAAGCTCGACGGCCGCCAGCGTGCTCGTGCGTGCCCAATTCTTTCTGCCTGGAGATCAGGAAGCAATATTGTTGTCAGCGCGCAATTAAAACAGAAGGTAAATGCGTGGTGATGATGGCCAGAGTGTACGAGGATCCCGTTTGGGAGTTGATGGCAATGCAGCAGTCAAGAAATCAACCCCCAAGGCAATTCGTAAGTGCAGGCAGTCACGCAGTGAGAGTCGTCACTCACCCAATTGCTGTAAAGGCAACTGTGCAAAAAGAAGAAGAAGGAGCAGTCCTGATGAAGTGGAGCCGCATGGCCCCTGTTTCAGCTCCGCCCCCCTGCTCCTTCCACCGGTTCTCACTGGCTTCCCACCTGGGTCCGAAATGTGGGTTCCTTCCCCGGGGCTGGCCGCTCCAAGTGCCCCACACCCTTGTCTTTCGCTCCTTCCCTTGGCTTGACATTTTTTTTTTGTAGACTGGGGCAGGAACAGGAGGAAACACGCGCCTTCCATTGGGTGAAGCGAGGCAGGCATTGGCCGTTTGACGATCCGGCAGCGGGAAAGGTGTGAAGGTCTGGACTGAAAAGGAAAGGCGCCAAGGGGTGCATCTGTGGCCTGCAGGAGCGAATGTTCTTTCTCAGAGGAAGGAGTGACCTATTGGGCCAAGGAGTGGTAGTGCTTTGGAAGCAGGAGCGAGAAAAGACGGTAAAAAACAAATAACATGGTCATGGAAAATAATAGTAAAAAAAAATATCGGTGGCCGCAGACGCGACGGTGACATTTCTCTCCTCTTGGCTGCTGTTCGCCTCGTACTTACTTAATAAAACATCTCCTATTCGTATTTCTTCCTCCTATACTCACTTCCTCCTTCTAACTCTTTTCCTTCCTCTGAAAACCGCCCTCCTGTCACTACTATCCGCCATACTTATTCATCTTTTCTTTTCGTCCGACACTCGCCTTTCACTAATTCAACCCCCTGATCACTAAATTCCTACTTCTAAGTACCTTATTATTGAAGAAAGTTAATTCTTTCTAAGTTATAAGTATAAAAATATAGTTTTAATAAAATAATATAATACTTACTTAGTATTTAAATTAAAATACTTTTTTAAGCTTATTATAAAAAAAAGATAACTATATTACTAATTACTTATTATCGAGGTCTATAAGTAGCGCTATAGTTTTAATTACTATAGCTTTAACTATAATAGCTTTACTTATAATAAGTAAAAAGTTTAATTATAAGTCTTTTAAAAACCTCTTATTAAAAACTATAAGAGCTTCTAAATATATTAAGTTAAAATACTTACTAAAATATTAATAATTAAACTAACCCTATAATAACGATCTTAATAAAAAACTTAAAAAAAAACGCTAAAATCCTTATTATTATTAAATACGATTTACGAAGCGTAGTAATATAGCCGTAAAGTATTATTAATATATCCTATATTAAAAAAGGTATTATTAATATTAATAAAATAGATAGGGCCGTATTAATATAGTACTTTAGCTTCTTTTTATAGCTCGAGGATAATTATTTTAAATAATATTAAAAGTTTATTAAAAAGCTTTTTTAAATACTTTAGTATATTTATTATTATTTTTATAATAATAAGACTTTTAGTATTTATATATAAAAATAAGTTATTTATTTTTAAATAATAATACTAGCTTATTAATAAGTTATTAAAACTATAATTTTAGTAATCCCTTAATAAGGGAGAGGGTAAAATAAAAAAAAGAATAGGTAAAAAAAGGGTTAAGGTTAAATAGTGCGGAATTCGAGGGTAGGGTAGCGTCTATATGTACTGCGGTAATCCTCTAGTAATGCAAAACGATGGAGTTAAACAGTGCAAATTCCTACTTCACAGTAGCCGTACCTGTGCTTACCACACCATCTCACCTCCTGGCCCTGGTCAACGTCCACACCATCAGCGCCCTTTTCGAGTTTAACTCCCGTCTAATATCCCAACCTCACACAAGGTCCCCCCTCCTTCTCTCACCATCTTCCCGACCAATTTCGTTACCCCTTCCAGCGCTACCGCTTCATATACCAAACACTCCCGCGCCAAAAGCTGCCTTACCGTCCTTACGTAGTACGGTCCTTACTCTTTTCGACCGACCATCCCTCACTCCCGCCGCCATCGCTGCCGATTGACGGACAGGGTCTGTCTATAATTGACAAGTTAGGAGCATATCAATAAGCTCCTTCTTCCCTTCCCGCTCCCCTTCTTCCCTCCCTCTCCCGGATATGCCACACCTCAACACCTCGGCCTACGAAGTTCCAACAATCAATATACCAACGAACGACTCCGGAGTCACGCCTCACATCATGGCTGAAGAAGGCGGCCACGCGCCTACGGGCGGTAACAACCACAACCCTGCGAGCGACAACCAGCACCACCAGGATTTCACCATCAAGCCGCGCATGACCGACTTCAACTCAGAAGAGCTGCGCGATACCATGTCCCCTACGGGCCCCATGACCCCGAACCCGTTTAGCAGAAAGAACACCAGCATTGACATTGACGACTACTTCACCGGTCCTCGCGACATTCTCAAGCACTCCAAATGGCCTTTGTTCATGCAAATGCACGGCAGCATTCTGCCCAAGATGATTGTTCCCCTGATCTGGATGTCTCTGTGGGCTGCCGCTATCACCGTCATCGACAAGTACCGTACGACTATGGGTGTCGACTCTGTCTTGCTTACCGTCCTGGGTTTCGTCGTCGGTTTGGGTCTTTCTTTCCGCAGTTCTACCGCCTACGAGCGCTACGCCGAGGGTCGTCGTTACTGGGCCCAGCTCATTCTTGCGACACAGAGTCTCGGCCGCGTCTTCTGGATCCATGGTGGTGACAATGAGGGTATCGATCCTAGACAATCGCTGCTCCGCAAGGTTGGCTGCATGAACCTGCTCCTCGCCTTTTCCGTCTCCCTGAAGCACAAACTTCGCTTCGAACCCTACACCCAGTACGAGGACCTCGAGCATCTCGTCTCCCACATGACGACCTTTGCGCAAGAAGCCACGTCTGCCGAGCCCGAGAAAATGACTCTGAAGAAGAAGAACTTCTTCAAGGAGACTGGCGAGTACCTCGGTGTTTCTTTCGCCGCCAGCAACCCTCGTAAGACCATCAAGAAGGCCTCCCGACCTCTCGGCAACCTGCCCCTCGAGATTCTCTCCCATATCTCTTGCCTCGTTGACAAGATGGTCGAGGATGGCCAGCTCAAGGTCCCTATGCAGCAGACTCTCGCCTACAACAACGTTGCCCTCCTGAACGACATCATGACCGGAACCGAGCGTGTCTTGACCACGCCTCTCCCCATTGCGTATGCCATCGCCATCAGCCAGATCACCTGGGTCTACGTTATGCTGCTTCCCTTCCAGCTGATTGACAAGCTCGGCTGGATCACCATTCCCGCCACCGTCGCTGCTTCCTACATCATTCTCGGTATCCTCTTTATCGGTCGCGAGATTGAGAACCCCTTCGGCGAGGACGTCAACGATTTGCCTCTTGAGGTCTACTGCGAACAGGTTGCCTCTGAACTGGACATTATCGCCTCATTCGAGAAGCGCGACCCCTACCGCTTCATGGAGTCTTCCCAGAACCTGCCCCTGTTCCCCGCTAGCATGGCTCCCTACCACATCTGGATGGGCCGTTCCGAGAACCGCGTCCGTGAGGCGATCAAGTCCAAGCACAACACCGTCTTTGAGTTCCGTAAGAAGGTCATTCTCGAAAAGGTGGCGTCAAGGGCCGGCAACACCGCAACAGAGAAGAAGCCTAGCAGCGAAGGCACTACTACTATTAACGGCGATCACAATGTCTAAACAGACCGCCTGTGCTTTCGCTTTGCTTCGAGTCTTTTCTTCATCTCTCTTCCTCCCCTCTATTTGCATCAGAAAGGGTTTGGGCGAGAGGGGTTTCAGCGATTTGCGTCAAGGAGCATTTACGGTACGGAAAAACAAAAGATTCTTTCATACATGGCCCCGACAGGTGGCTTTTTGCGGCATAGGAACGGTTTCGGATCTTTCTTTTCACTGTAATTACCTGACTCCTGGATGGCATAAAAGGACAGGTGTGGTTTTGAGCGCGGCATTTCCTCTCATGGCATTGAGACGACAACAGAAACAACATACCAAAATTGAATGCAAAACATTTCAAAAAGGACTTTCTTCAGAGTGCCGAGTGAACTATATTGAGCAATATGCAATCGTGTCTTGATCTCGCTGCTGACTCTCATACTCGGAATAGGCATTGTTCCTCCACCTTGACGACAAAATCACATCCTCGATCTCGGCCTGGGCACTATCGAACAACGGCGCGGGCCGCCCTCCGTAAAGTGGGTGTGCGAGTGGGTTTCCTCGGACCTCGATTGACTAGGGTCTGAGGCAGAACGTCAGACCAAGCGGAAACCAAATCAAACGTATAGTATATGCGCACGACTTTTACTTATAGGTTACCTTGGATCGAAACAAGGGGCCATTTCCTCACCTACGAGAACCACGACGTCGACTCATGGGCCATTCTAGACTTTTGCGCAATGCTCGATCTTGCGACTTTGCTTCCGCCCGGGGGCCCGGCGAATGGTAGTCGACCCAGGCTCGGGGCATCGGTCATGTTCATACCCCGGTCTTGCAACCTCTCGGAGATTTTCCCGGTATGGATATCATACTTGCCTCCGGCAAGCCGAGCCGGCCGCCCGTCGATGTAGCGCCCGGCTCCGCGTTGTTTAGTTTGGGACCGGAAGGTGGATTTTGACGCCAATGGAGGGGAACGCCACGTAAACGCCACGAGAATCAGTGTCTTGGGACGGACCCGCCGGTGTAACCGAGATTTTTACATCATATCTGTCCACCTGCTCAAGCAGCCATGCCTGCCATGGTAGGGCTTTCATCTGACAAGGCGTGACAGGTCGATCTGGTCGATTCCGAGTCTTCGGACCAGATTTCCGGGTTCCTATCGATCGCCCCCAAGGGTCGCTTTCTCCACTTGGCTGAAGACACCGTCGCGCCTCACTACGTATGTGCCTTGTGTGCGTACTTTGGTGTGCGACAGGATCCACGGAAGAAATGGACTGAACGACTCATTCCCTACGACTCAATTGTTATCCTGAGGAAAGTTGCAACGATTGGTAGCACCGGGGAGGTTCATGTTCGTCGCACGCTGAATTCGGAGCTGGTTCGTGCATGGACTCTGTTATCGGCCGATATTTCTACACGGCGCCTTGTAGCGGGCGAGACATACCGCTGAGAAACAGAACATGTTCAAGTGCTGAAAGAAGCTCAGGACGTTTTGACGAAATGCTAACAAGTTACCGGCTCCCATTCCGAATTCGGTGGTTCGAATGCGGCCATGGGAATGGGTACATGTTTCAGGAGAGGCGAAAGTTCTTCTACGATGAAGATGAATTTGATACAGGAGCAAAAGATGGACTGGCGTGACTGAGTGTTTACTTTTATCGAACCCAGGTGGGAAGAAGATCCAGCCACGAGTGGGCGCACTCTAAGCGTGGATTGATTCGCCGGATCCGGAGCGGCCATCGTGCAGCCGGGGACGCGGCGTCTGAGACATTCTCTTTCCGAACGCATGCCGGGAATGGACTGAGGCTCGTGTAAGCGCCGAAGTTTAAGCCCGTGGCGTTCTTTTGCGCGTATATGTGGTAAAGGCCTTCCCTTTTTCACCTTGGACGGCCCTACCTGTCTTTTCTGGTTCTGCTCTTCTCTTCGTTTTTCTCAATTCCTTGTTCTTGTCTTGAACTCTCTTGCTTTTGTTCGACTACATGCTGTCATCATTCACAGTCGTGTCTGAAAAGGGTAATATCAGTTGAGGGCTTCAGGTCCCCTAGCTTCCAAGCAGCTCGGAGGGGCTGCGAAGCCAACCTCGCACTCGCTTGGAGAGAAACGAACCGAAACACGACTGGGACTCCCGTCGCCCAAAAGGACGGAACCCAGATCCCCGATGCGCGTCTCGAAATAAAGATTGAAAACAACCAGGGCATCGAGATTACTCAATGTTGATCTGGCCTGGGCTAGAAAAGGAAGACATGGACGTGTCTTCCAATGAGACCACCGAGGGAGGCTTCGGCTCGACGCAGATGCAGGCGCTCTCTCACGAGAGCCTCGCTCACATGATGCTCGGCGTTATCATCGCGGTGCTCGTCGTCACGACTGTTTTTGTCGGGCTGCGGATCTACGTGAGGGCGCGGGTTATTAAGAAGTGGGGTGCCGACGATACGATGGTGACGCTTTCGTTTGCTACGGTGGCTTTCCATGGAATCATGCTATGTTTGGGTAAGTTTGTGATATTGAACTTATTGGATTTAACCGCGAAGGAGTAGGTGTTCAGATGGAGAGGACAATCATGGAAGGACACTGTGTGGGCTGACGTGGGTGAGAGGGACACAGGTACCAGATTCGGACTTGGAAAGCATGTCTGGATGACGCAGGCACAAACAATTGAGAAAGCTCAAAAGGTAAGCTTTTCCAAACATGGTAATTCCATCCTTGCCTCGGATGCTAATTGTACATGCCTAAAAACAGCTCGCAATGTTCATAATGATGATCTACAGCATCGCCTTTGTCACCATCAAGATCGCCTTCCTCCTCCAATACCGCCGAAGCTTCCCTCTTCTCATGGTCGAGATGCTGTGCAATGCGGGCATCGCGTTTCTCGTTCTGTTTGGAGTATCCTTGATGGTATCGGCGGGCATCACGTACAGCTTGGTCCTCAAGCGCGAGATGACGGATTCGCCCGTCAGTGTGTTGGGATGGTGGCTTGCCAATGCGTCAATACACCTGCTTACGAACATCTTCATCTTCGTTCTGCCGTTACCGTTGCTCGGAAGGCTAAGACTTCGGCGAGTGGAGAAGCTGGCTCTCGTCATCAGCTTTACCTTGGGGCTACTGTGAGTTAAAACCCTTTGTTCCTTCATGAGAAGCTTTGGTAATAATGCGGATTTGTTTCCGCCCAGAACATGCGCAGTATCCGTCATGCGGATCGCATATCTCCCAGGGTCTTTTGACATGGTCGACATGACGTACGATGGGATATCCATCATCCTCTGGTCCGTCGTAGAACTCTCTTGCGCAGTCATCTGCTGCTGTATCCCCACCCTCCGACCGCTCGTTGAACAAAAACAACGAGGCCTCACCGACGACTACGACGACGCCACCATCTTTGGCGGAGGCATGTTCAGAGAGGACATGACTTTCGGCGAGGGCCCGCAACGCGTTCTCCCAGGTATAAACGGGGTCAACAACGAGAGGATATCGTCGTCCATCAGCTGCGCCTCGGAAACGGGCATGAGGAAACCCGGTCCGACCTTTTTCTGGCTACGCACGCGGAAGCAGAGCGACCACTCGAGCATCAATGGTCTCGACGACATTGAGCCCGTGCCCATGCCTCTGCACGCGGGGCCCATGATGGCGGCGGCCGCTGCCGCGATGCCGGTGGTGGAGGTTCACGGGGTCCGGCGGGAGAGCGAGCACGGCATCATCGTTGTTGAGAGTGAGCGCGTCGAAGGGGGTGTGGAACGTGAGCGTGGGATCCCTCGACGGGCGAGCGTGAGGAGTAGTTTGCGGAGTGATAGCAGTCTCGGCGTGGCGCTGCGTAGGGATCTGAGTGTGAGGAGGCATATGAGCATAGCGTTAACGGAACGGGATTCGGATGATGATGTGTACTATTTTGGCGTTAATGAGGAGGACGTGGACTTGGAATGCCCGACGCCGCTGAGTCCGCCGCCAAAATGTCGGAAGTCGACTAGCTCTTGATGGGTCGAAGGAGGTCTGTGTAGACTTTGTAAAACATACTGTACAGCATTTGGGTGGTATGATTTTCGATTCTTTCATGGCGATTTGGAGTTTTGCATTCACGTGGCGGGATCCAAGGGGATAAGTTAATGATGAAGAACATTTTGGATCTACATGCATTTAAAACCCGCTCAGTATCAGTCTATTCGCAGACCAGCATCCTTCAACAGAGGTAAAATCTTCTCGCCAAAGTACTCCAGATCTGGTGCAAAATTATAAAAGTTGATCTGGACACCATCAATGCCAACCTTGTGTAGCGCATCCAGCTGCTCAACGACTTGCTCCGGCGACCCAATAATCTCAATATTCCCTCCCAGATTCAACCCCTTATTCTCCTTGGCATCCTTTCTACCCCGCCAAGCATGAGCATCACTATCATACGCCCCGTTCGCCGTTCCAAACTTCTTGGTGCCCGCCTGGATCTTGGCTCCCTCGGCGATGCTCTCAGCGTACGCCCATGCCTCCTCAGGCGTGTCTTTCGATACAATGATCGGGTTGATGATGATCTTGACTCCGCTGCGGCCCTGGGCTTCTACAGCAGCCCTGATGTTGGCAATATGGGCCGGCAGGGTCTCGAGCGCGCTGTCAATGTGCGCCGTCCCCGGCGAGGTAATGAAGATTAGGTCAGAGTACCGGGCGGCGAATTCGATGCCTGCGGGCGAACCCGTCGCGTTGACGAGGATCGGGCGGCCAAACTGTGGCTTCGGCGTGATCCACGCATTCTCGACGCGCCACGGCGAGACTTTACCCTCGTACGAGATGTTCTCCGTCTCATTCCAGAGACTATTCACCACGTCAAACAGCTCGCCAGCCATCCGGTACCGCTGATCATGCTCAATGCGCTGCCGGCCAAACATCTCGTGCTCCACGGCCCGATGACCCGTAACTACATTGATACCCCAACGGCCCTTGGCGATGTGATCCAGCGTAGCGCCGTACTTGGCAATATGTAAGGGATGAAGCGGCCCGTAGAGGACATGCATGGTGGAGATGAGCAGGATAGATTCCGTCACGGCCGCCATGGCACCCAGGGCGACGAAGGCGTCGAGCGAAGCCTCACCGTCGTAGCCGCCTTTGGGGAGCCACTGGGTGCGGCTGAAGGCGAGTTCGAAGCCGAGCTGTTCGGCGCGGCGGACGAGGGCGACGTTGTAGTCGAAGGTCCAGGTGTTTGTTGTTGGGTGGGTGGAGAAGTTGATGTCTTGGAGGTTGAGGAAGAGGCCTAGTAGAAGAGGTTGGCGGGAGGCTTTGCGGAGGGGGCTGTCTTGAAAGTCGAGGGGGCCTTTGAGTTCTGGGCCGCCTTCGCGGACTGAGGTTGCAGACATGGTGGCAGAACAATTGCAGGCTTCAAATTGAGTGATGATATGTAGTGAAGCAGGAACGTCTTGTTCTCATGTTGAGGTTATGTGATGAGAATGAGAGCTGAGGCGTCTTGATATACGTGCTGTTTCCTCATTGGCATTTGGCATCATGCGAGTTGGTTATGTAAGTTGGAGATGACGCGCAAGTGAGGAGCAATGTCGAGATCGCATCTTGCGCCGGTTCATGTGCATGATAATTGCCGACCATCTCCGCCATCGGCCAACTTTGAGCACGCCATCGAGTGTTATCTCAATCCTCCACTACTTGCAACGGCGTATGAGGTGCGTGATTACTACTGTCTACATGTACTAGCATGTAACTTCCGATTGATAGGATGTTGGTGCCAAACTTCGGATAATCAACTGACGTTTAGACTTCATTAACAATTCGAGGTTTAGATTCTAGAGCTTCAATCTAGCTGCCTCAGACTTGACAATGGTCGGCACTTCATCTTCCAGACTCTTCTCCTGAGGCTTCCATCCGAGAACCTTCTTCGCACGCAAGGCAGAAGCCCGAGAGTTCAAACCCCAACTAGCTGCCTCGAAGCCAGCAGATGACTTGACGGCCTCGTCATAAGACAACTCCCGTACCTCGGGCTCTTGCTTAATGAAGCCCTGCTCATGTGCTGTCTTCCCAACCAGCGTCGACAAGTCACCCCAAACATGCTCGCCATTCTCCGTGAGGAAGTATCCCTTGGCACCCCAAATCTCCTTGTCGTCCTTTCGAGATTGGTCGAGCGCGGCCTCAACTAGCAACTCAAACACCACGCTGAGGTCATGAACGTGAACGTTGTTCCACCGGGTAAGTCCCTTTCCAATACGAGGACTGTAGCCCTCCTTCAGCACAAAAGTAGCCAATTCGTACACCTGACGGCCTCTTCCCGACACGGGGCCACGTCCTTGGCCATAAATTGTGGGAGGGCAAATAATGGCAGTCTTGACGGAATCGGTGTGCTTGTTGCCGGTCTCGAGGACGATCTCGTCCACATTGCGGTGGAATGCGGCAGCTGGCAAATTGACGAGCTCGTCAACGCCATCGTAATCGTTGAAGACCTTGTCGTCGTGCTCGCCAAACGTCTTCTTCACTTCCGAGTCGAAGTAGGTCAGGATACCGGTGCCGCCTGTGTGCAGCCAGAACCCTGGCCGGGATGGCGAGTGGCCTGATACGAGTCCCTTTGCAATAGCCTTGGCTGCACCTGCGTGGTCTGAAGAGTCGGCGGTATCTGAGCGAGGTGAGATGTATGTCAGTGAGGGGGTCTAACTCGTGTTTGAGATATAGACAACTTACGAAGTACGACATCAGCCCATGCTGCCTCGCGCTCCAGGGTTTCCGAATCATCGAGTCCCCCAATGACAATCCTGGCTTTCGGGTACTTCTCGAGCACCTTGTCTGCCTTTTCCTGTGTTCGGATGAGAAGCGCGTATTCGAACTCCGGGTGCTTCTGGTAAAGCTGGTAAAGGGCGTCGCCGCCGATGTAGCCCGTAGCTCCTGTGATGAAGATCTTGGCAGTCATTGTAACGCTTTGTATCGTGTACCGTGAAGATGAAGAAGCTGAATTGAACTTTGGGCTCGCCTTATAAATGGCGAAAAGTGATGTTATCACTGGCGTGATTTACGTGTGACTTACGTAGCTAACTGTTGCTTTCTTCTATGACGTCGGCGTGGATTTCTAATCGTGAGTAAACCGCCCCCGGAAATATGTTTAGCCATCGAGGGGCACGGGAAGTGATTTCCGTCTTGCCTCTCCCCACCGGTTTGCGAGCAATCATTGGCTTCTGTCATGTTGAGAACGACCTCTAATGTTTCTAGATGTATCGCTAGTTGAAATAAGCTTATTTTCCTGATGGCATGAAGATTATCTGCTTTTGCTAGGAGAGCCGTGCGATCGAGTTGAGGCTGCCCACGTAGGCGGGGTATCCCAAAATGCCCCTCACTTCTCATCCTCACACGGTCCCACCTTCGTCAAAATCTGAGATGGCCCCTCTGAGCATACCAGAGGGAGACTACAAAAAGACATTCTGGCCATTTCTATCTCTGGCTGTGCAGATGCAATACTCAAATGCGGCACATCTGCTCGTTCATGAAGAATACATCCATGTGTGGCTGTAAACTTTCACAGTCTCCCGATTGGCAGATTCCAGCGCCGCAAAAGTCTTCATATCTGCCACAGCGGCCATAGATACTGCAACAAGTTCCTTGCTTGCCAGCACACTTGCGATTCCCGTTTGCATATCCACAGGTCCCATCGGTGGTGTACACCTTGTGGCCCCAGCAAATACCCTCCCAGCAAGTGCCGGGAGCACAATCTATGCTGAAGCACGGTGTAAAGGGTCAGCATCTGCGAGTTCCGATGATAGACAGCCATCAATAGCAGGAAAGGGTCGGGACTTTATCACTTACTCTCTCTGACCACATCGCCAAGTCTCGGAGTTGCAGCATTGCCCGTCAGTCCCGACACAGGTGACCCCCGGGCGCGACGGACCACAGATGCCATCCCACGCCCTTTTCGGTTCAACAACTAAAGCAGGTAGAAAGATAAGTTTGATTACAGTCAAAACTCGTGCATTGGGGTCAAGTACATCCACGAGTGCAGTATGAGGCGCAAGGAAGTATGTTCCCGCAGTCTCGGTCCAGAGAAGGGTTGAGGAGGAAGAACTTGTCTAGGGTAATCCCGTAACGAGTTGCGAGCTCTTGACAGGTCTCCGGGCCCACGTTCTCATTGGTGTCGCTAGTATAGCGACAGTTGATCTCTCCGGGCTTTGTATCGGCACCTCTGATCCCATGAATGGTTGTGTGAGTTGTGCATGCGCGTGGTCGTGAGATCGTGGCCGCGGGCCGGCCGGGGGTTGTGGAATCTTCCCAAGTCACCGGCTTGCATTTTCCAGTGCTAGCGAGGCCAGATGATAGCGGAGTGATGCAGTCCACCGTTCTGGCAAAGAGAAGGATCGCAAGACTTGCAATCCCGCCGTTTTCGAAAACACTACCAGGCTTAGGATACATTACGACTCCGCTTCGGGGTGAGAGTTGATGCAGGGAAAATGAAAGCAAGTATCCGTGTGCTTGGCGAGCGTTTTAGTGATACTTGTGCGCTTATGCCTGAGGAGATTTTGAAAACGCAAACTCCGCCAAGTGGCTAGATCGCGAGAGCACAAGACTGTTCAAAAGAACTAAAGAAAGTGAGGTAGTCTAGGGAACTTTTGTTAGTCGCCATGACAACATTAGGCAGCAGCCTCCCGCTAAAAGTAATACGATGGTGGCTGATACGGGAAAGCAGCGAGCATCAATAAGAGCTCTGTCGCATGCTAACTCCAGTCTCTATCTCAGTAGTCCATGGGCGATAACAAGCTGAGATTGAAGTGGTCTGTGGCGGCTCGCTTTTCGGTCGTACTTGTCGCCATGTCGTCGATACCCTCAGCGCCTCGCAAGAACCGCCTCCTAATTGGGAATGAGCCCTTGAACATGTTTCACGCATCACTTTAGAGGGTGAACAAATGATTTTGTTTCTCGATGACCGTGTAATTATTTGCAGTGGTATTTGTATTCTTTACGAGTCATTTAGGCTGGAGAGCAATGGCGGGGCCGCTCCATATTAGCTGCCGAAACCCGACACCGAAACCGAAGGGGAATCGCTCGCATCATTCAAGATACGCGAATTCGAAATCCTGGTCAACTCAACCCCATCGATTTCTGCCAGAACGGAGAGAATTGAATCTCTTGCCGGACGAGGATGGTTGAGTCAGAACTGCTGCATGAAGTAAAAATCGACGTGAAATCGTTGCTTAATGCGGCGTAGATAGCTCGTAGTCAGAGGAGCAGCTGGAACCTGCCGTGATGGGCTTCAGTTAAGCTAGACACCTGCCGACATCACCTGGAACGTATTAGACAATCGAAACACCTGGCGAAAAAAATACTAAGTAGTAATTTGCGCACCCGAATTTGGTAGGCAAATCGAAACCAACGCAGCACTTGTCCAGAAATGAGAATAACTCGCCGGAACGGCACCTCAGTTCACCATGACAAGGGGCAATGAAACACCTGCTAGGGTCAATGCCTGGCGGACACTGACGCCAAGTAAAAACACTATAAATATACGCTGGTAGATTTCGGTCTCTTCCGGTGCAGTACAACTGCCACGGGGATCCAGCATTGGTTACATCAGAAATCAACAATTGGCGGAGTTGACTTGTGTACTAATGAAAAATCATCTTTAGCTCGGCTGGAGTGTAAAACGAACCACTCCGTCGAATGAAATGACACTTGTCGCGGTGAAAGCTTGATTATAGTACACTATATCCGGCGAATCCGGGAATATCTCCAACCCAGCACTGATAGATTGGCATGGCTATCAGCGTTGGCCTGACTAGATTCTTTCCATAAGACATGACTAGTACCCCTGTGATGTCAAAGGTCTTCCAAACGTAGTGAAAATACCTCGCATGCATTCAGCAAGTAGGTAGCATACCACTGTGTTTTATCATGTTCCAGTGCCATCCTTTACTCCTCATCTGCAAAGAAGGACTCAAAATAGGATCGTTCAATCATGGCGACCGATTTCTATCATCAAGCACCATTCCGACATTCAGAAAGTATCCAAGTTGACTCCATGCCCCTGACGGAAGGGCGATCGTCATTGAGCCTCGGTCTTGCCGCTTTACCTACCTTAAATGACGACGGGTCTTACCTCGAACTTAGTTCTGCCTTTTCATATCTGTCAATTTTGAGAAATGGCCTATGGAGCGGTGTCACATGAAGTATATCTGGCGGCTTTCTTCAGTGATTTATAAGACATGAGAGAATATAAGTGTTCGTTGTATCTCGTTATATCTCATGGAAGATATTTTATCAGACTAAACGCCTCTCACTGTGCCTCAACCACTTGCCTTAGACTTTTGCATCACCAGCCTGAATCTTTAGACTCCTGCCTAGGCAACTGGTCTCTTTCAATCATGTTGCTTGGTTACTTCATTTTTACCCTACTATCTATCGTTCTTAACGTCACCAGCGTCTATGCCACTCCCGGCCACAATGGAGACATAGCAAAAGACGTATCCTTACACAAGCGAGATGCCGAAAAGCTGCAAGCAAGGCTGGTATGCTATCACAAACAATCTTATCACGTAGCTATCGTGATCGACCGCGACGAATATGACGTATCCTATCGCTATCACGCGACCCAAAAGGGCCAAACCCGAACTTTCAAGCTCGACCGCGATCGCCGTGAGTCAGGCAGCTACGTCGATTCTCTGATTCCGAAACTTGTCGCCAATATTCCCATCAACGGGTACGTCGACACCTTCGACGAAGTCGACGAGCTTATCAATGACACGGATCTCCTCCCCTCAAACGGATACGACTGCTGGCAATACCTCAAGAACGCGCTGAATGCAATGCGACAGAGCGGCTGGCTGACGCAGTCCGAGATGGACTCTGCCTATGACGAACTTCTGCAGAAGGCTCAGGATAATGGTATGACCTTGACTTGTCAGGCTCTTTGAGCTGGGGGATGGCGACCATTCGAATTTGCTCTCATCAATATGCGCGAAAACTTGGGCTATAGGTAACATTCAGATTACTCGGCTTAGAAGATGTACTAGAATACATCCTATCTGTATATGAAAAGAACTCAGAAGAGTATCAATAACTTGAAGAGAAGGGGTTGGTAGCAAACCGTATCAAGATCCGGAATGTGACACTTTTGGAAGTTCGTGGGATGCAACAAAATCCATCAAGCGTTGAATAACATTTACCAATCATTTTGAAACATGGCCTTTGAGTACTAAGGCATCATGTCTTGACCTGACTACTTGGATACATATCCTGTCATGTTCTCAAGTTGAACATAATGAAAAACCGGGACCCCCCCCCCCCCCCCCCCCCCCCCCAACAAAAAAAAGAAGAAGAAAAGAAAAATTCTACGATGTGTTAAATAATCTATTGTATCTTGGACTCAATGTGATAGTGATAGTCACAAGCAAGATTTGACACAGGAGTGATATTAGTAATAGGAAGTATTCCCAGGAGTTGTCAAAAGGCTTAAATCGGTTGGTCAGATTGCGTTCCTAGGTCCATATTATATGATCGCTTTCCAGAGGGAGGTAGATTTTCTGCGATGATACGGATGAGTTATGAGACTAAGACGTCCGAATACAACATAAAAGCATCATTCATTTCATCCGAGAAGCTGTGGGGAGGTCAACATTGCATGGTTGTTACGTTAGGTAATGCTGTGCTGACTTGTACTTGAGCTATCATGGTTGATCGGAAACGACTACATTACCTCACTAAACACCTGCTCAGGAAGAGCTTGCCAAAGAAATTTTGCCTGTATAGCGTGGCCGAATTAGACTATTCTAGCTTATCTTGTCTGTTCTCGGATTATCAAGTATACGTCCGCTCGGGTTTACAAGGTCATTATGCTTCACCGCCTCCCCCAAAGCTCAGATTGCATACCTGATTCTTTTCAGATTTTCCTGACAGGTTTTGGGCAGCCTAGTGCTATTCTATCTTGATATATGTAACTGTTGAAGTGTTAATCAGTAGCGCCTTTCATCCTAATCCTCTTTCAATCACTGCGCATCCGTAGGCCCCTTCTCGCCGCTTGGAGGCGGAGCACCAGCTGGCTCCTTGTCCTTAGGAGGCGAATCGCTGATCGGATCCTCTTTCACACTGGGTCCAGCCTCTTGACCGAAGCACCCCTGCTGGTCTGTAAGACCGCCGTAAAAGCTTTCTCGGTATGCGGCGTCCAGGTGAGCCTGGAAGTTGGCGTCGGTGAATGGCACTTGAGTCTTTTCGTATTTGACATCCGACAAAGCTTTCTGCGCAGCCGCGGGAAGAGAGAACCAGCTGACGACTGTGCGCTCAAACACCTTGTCTCCATCAGCACCCGTAAATGGGGAGAAGGCGTTGTCGTGAATCTGCATTTTGGGGTGTGTCGTGACTTTCCCCAGGATCAGAATCGTGCAAGTGTACCAAAACCATGGTCTTGGAGGCGAATTTTTCGGAGCAATGACTGCTAGGTCTCAAACGTTAACCGCAACTTCAACTTTATTATGTGGCCGACCTGAAACTAATATGAAATTGAGGGACAACTGGATAGGGTTGGGAGGTTGCGTGTATCGCGTCTCTTAACCGCCCTTAGCCTCAAGTGAAGTCACTTGAAAACCATCCGTTTCGGTTATGACCGAATCAGGCCGGCGGTGGGATGAATGAACACTATTATGGTGAGTAATTTCTGTATTCTCCGGTCATTCCGTATCAATCTGGGCTACAGCCTGGACAGCCCAAAAGAGCAGCCGACTTCTGAGGAAAGGCGTCAATTATATCCACCAGAACGTGCTTTAAATCGAGACAAAACTTCTTGAAAACGAAATGGCTTGAAAAGATCGTTGTCCAGATTTTCACACTTTCCTTCTCTTGTAAATCTCGTCACTATGCGCTTCTTACTTTCGACTACCATCTTTGGCCTCCTTCTCTTCTTGAGTGGCTTTGTCCACAGCGCTGCAACAGACATTGATGCACTGTCGCTAGCAGAGCGTTCAGGTACCTCTGAAATCGTCCGTCGCGGATGGAAGTTCAAGAGCATCTTTAAAGGCAAGAGCAGCAAAGGTTCTAGCTCAGCCCAGCCAGAACAAGAAGTCGAGTCCGAATCAGACAATGAAGAGCAAACGGCTGCAGCCGATCTAAGCGACGCCGAAGATGGCCGTGTGCCTGATATCACAAAGAGAGGCTACATCTTCCAAGCTCACCGCCGTTCGGACTCTGTGAGGGTCGATGTCGGCGTCATGATTCCTTCGCCCCAGGACTGGAAGCCCGACATGTTCTGGAGCATGGATGACATGGCTGTGTATCCAAGCGAGAACGAAATCAGAGTGTTCAACGCGATCAACGAAGACGACCCCACGCCGGAGCCGCGCAAATGTCGTTTCCGGACCATCATGATGGCCACTTGGAAGGAATACTCGAACAAATACGTCTCGGAGCTCGAATATGTTAGCTTTGCCAGCATCACGAACGAAGACGCACTAGAGTCGATCAAGCAGGCATACTTGTGGATGGATAGAAGCCAGGATGCGGGCGAACCAAATGAACTCCAGATCGACAAGACTGAGGAGGGAACCGATGAGCGGAAGGCATTCAACTGGCTCGTGAACCAGAATCCGCTTGGCCGCGCTGTTCGAGGCATTCCGTCAACCTTCACCGCGATGGACGATAAGGAAATTGACCGCGTGGATCTCTGGACCAGTAACGGAAGTAGATACATCCGCTACCGGCTTCGTTGATTCTTACTGGGCGCGGAGATATGTTATCGATAGACTTGACTCAGCTCAGGGTATGCAATCTCAGCGACTTCTTCCTAAATTATTCGTTGGACGACCTTCTCGATCCGACGGATTTCCAGCTTCGTCAACCTTCGATTTTCATGTAATCACAATTCTAGGACATTCCGCTTGGTGTCTAGTTTTTATGGCTTGTTCTTGGAAGACAAAAATGCAAGGGAAGATTCAACGGTGTATGTAGACTAATGGTATTCGCCGTCATGAACGCTTGATCAGGGTAAATTACCAAATCTGTGATCCTCCGTTGAGCTGATGCGACATAAGCGCAAGCTCTGAAGGGCTTAGCAGACAGCTGAACAGTGGCTGCCTAATCCAAGAGAGTAAAATGACATGATGACAGTCACAGCCACTCCGACAAATCCTTCAGGCCGTTTCTTGTGTCATAAGCTTACGTTCTAGTTCTCCATAAGAGTTCGGCGAGACGCTCACTGGAAAAGATCAGCCCTGCATCCCAACACCCCAATTATCACGAACATCCAAAACATTTGGCATATACTTTTTGTCTCACTCACTCCGAAAGTCAAGACTTTCCATCATCGACAAGCCCGTCTCATGGTCCATTGGCCTGACCAATCAAGTACTTTGGACGTCGCTCTTCATTGTTGGCTGGCCTGAGCTATGCTTATATTGGTTGGCTCGCATTGGACCCCTGTCGCCCCGCAGACGCACCATGAAGGAACATCCGAATTATTATCTCCAGACGCCAGAATTCCTTCTTCTCCGCACACGCGCCTGCCGTCGCCGATGTGTTTGTCGACATTCCACGGCTAGGTTAAGCCTCCCACACCCGCTCCGGGGTCATGAGAACCGCAGGTGGCTTGCCCCGTTATCGCTTCGACGGAGAGGCTGGCCAAGTGGGGTCGTGGCCTTAGGTACGCAGACGGCCTGAAGCAGAAACACGATGGCTCGAAAGGGCAGTCGGAAGACCAGAACTGGCTGCATAACATGCAAGTGAGTGTGCCTGAGAGTGTCCATTTCATCGATCGGTACACAGTGAAAATTGAGAACTTGTCTTAGATGGTACCTCGTATCTAACTCTTCATGATCAAGTAGGATACGTAAAGTGAAGTGTGACGAGACCAAGCCAACCTGCAATCGCTGCGCAGCCACCGGCCGCCAGTGTGATGGCTACAGTCCGGCGCCCTCGCCAACAAACAAATCCCAACTCCGCCGCTACCGACCGCACCATGTCTTTCCGGGAGCAGACGGGGTCGGGGAGGGCAGAGCCTTGCAGTTTTTCTGCGAGGTAGCCGGTCCTTACATGTCGGGTGCCGTGGACCCTCATTTTTGGCCTAAACTGGTAATGCAGTTCACCAGCTTCGAGCCTGCCGCGCGCCATTCTGTCATTGCCATCAGTACCCTCTGTGAACGTCTACAATTCCAAGAGGACATGGATGAAGAGATCCTCTTGAAGGACGATCTTTACGCCTTGCAACATTATAACACAGCTATCCATGACCTCAGGACTATGACCTCCCCTGAGCGAAGTCCTGTCATACTGCTGGTGTGTCTGCTGTTTATCACTATTGAATTCCTACAAGTCAACCGTGAAGAGACGGTAAAGCACTTGAAACACGGATTCCAGCTTCTGAAAAGCACAATCAGGGACTATGCCTGGACTAAGGAACACTTACTGCCTCTGTTTCGACGATTGAGCATCTACGCTTTCCTGCACGCGACCGATCCTATAGACTTTCCCAATCTGGAAGGTCTCGAGCATCCGATTCCCAGCAGCTTTTCAACATTTTATGACGCCCAAAGAATGGTTGACGACATCTTCAGCCGCACCATGCGGTTGTTGCGGCATGGCGACCCTTATAGAATATACCCGGAAGAACACCAAATTGTGCCGCCTGACCTACTCGATGAGCAAGCCAGTCTTGCGTCATCACTAGATCAGTGGAAGATACTATTTGATGCATTTGAAGCCCGGCCCGCATCACCACCGAGCGAGCCTGTTCCCGGGCAAGAGACTCTAACAACGGCGTTACGATACGTCATTGTGTCACGATATGAGTGTTGCAGAATATGGCTGAACACGGCGTTTGGTGACAAAGAATACGACTACGACAGTCACTTGGCTGTATTCAAAGCGATGTCCACAGAAGCAGGGATAGTAGATCCGGAGGTCCTTGCGACTTTTGAAGGGTCTCCTTATTTCACATTCGACACCGGCTACCTTCCTTCAATTTCGCTAATTGCAACGAGATGTGCGCATTTGGAGGCGACATTAAAAAATCTTAGACTGAAGCCACTTCCAGGCCTCCCGAGAGAGAATATGTGTCTGCTAGCCCAGGCCGGAGATTGTCTGTGCGAAGCGTTACCAGCATCTTTACGGAACCTTAGTCGACTGGAGATTGCGGAGTCCAGTAATACTTGACTCTACTTGGAGAGTTCTACACATATATGAAAATGACCGTCTAGTAAAGCATCACGCTGTCCGCAATGTGCCTTTTTCCGGTTACTGCACTGGTGGATGTCCATCCAGGACCCACGAGTTGATTAGTGAGGCAGACTCGGCCGGCAGGTCGAATGGTGCCAAGTGACCAGAGTTGAATATCTCGGCATAGGTGAGCTCTTTGTAAGACTTCCACCTGCCAGCTACCTTAGCGTCATGGTACCAAAGAGTCATCTCTCGGAAGCGGAAGAAGGGGTGTCCATGCCATGCCAGTCCCTCGTTGACGAGCCGCCGCATTCCAGCTGCATTGCAGTATAAATCTTTGTCGCCCACGTATATGAGAACGCGAATCCCCTGTAAGAGTTTTCAGTAAGTTTCGATACAGGCCTTGTTCTGTCCTTGGGCTATTTACCTCATCGAGAAGCCTGTTGATGTACTCATCGCTGGACTTCCACAAGTCACCCACGCTCTCCCACTGCTTGAGTATTTCGTACGAGATTCCCTCAAACGAAGCATCTTCGTTAACTCCGAGGGCAACCTTTACCTTTGTCTGGTTTAAAAAGGCGTCAATGTGGCCTAGCTCGGCGTAGCATTCTTCCGAAGGACCATCACCACAACTTCGTCTCCAGTCATATGGGTTGCGCCTCAATTTGTCGACAACGTAGCCGCTCATGGAGGAACATTTCTCGTGTGTTTCGATACAAGCTCGGGATGTCCATCCTTCATCATCGCCTGTGCCTTCGCAGACCCCTAGATTCTGCTCGCACCAAAGGTTGAGTGGGGCCCATTCGATGCACTGTGAGGTGCTTAGCAGACTATCAGGTCCGGAACAAAGCGCTTCGAAATTCCCTGGATTCTGAATACGAAGTCGAATTAATCCGTTGCCAATGAGAATGCCCTTCAAGTTGATGAGCGGGACTCGCGAAGGTAGGTGGACCGGTGAATGATCTCCTGCCCAATGATGTTCGTTGTTTTGAACCGAGAACTCTGAAGCAGCAGAATGGAGGTCAACATTGCGGGAGTTTGTGTCGTGGGAATTTGCCTGATTGTCAAGTATTGTGGAAGCCAAAGCCGGCACCCACGATCCACCATAGGACTCTCCAGCGATATAGAAATCAAGGCTTGAGTATTGAGGGAAGGCGATCATGAGTTGACGAAGGAATCGATCCATCGTTTGAGATGCTTCTTGCAGACCATTGGGTATCTTGGATCCCGTCGAATAGCCGACACTTACTGGCTGGCTAAGTTTAACCATGCAGATATCAGTCAAGAATCTTTCAGTGTAAAAAACATGATTCCCAAGATCAAGATGGCATCCAAACGACAATACTCAACTCACTCGACAAAGATCAAGGTTGCATTCGTGTTCCAACCGTGCGGGTTATCGATGGTGTACCCGCCCTCACGCGCTATGCGACAGGGTCCCAACTCCATCAGGTTGCCATAGCCAGTAGAAGACGCTCCTGGGCCACTGGAAATATTCGAAAACAAAGTTAGCAGGGAGATTGGTTTTGGCTCGAGACGGCTAGAAACACTGACCCAGACATCCATAATATTACGGGGTCATTAAAAGGACGATGCTTGCTTTCAAAAAGCCAGAAGAACAGATGACTCTCATCATCGCCATCAGTTGTATCGACAAAGCCGGCGACGCCGGGAGTTGAGCTGTTGCATACACTAGCCGTGTCGGACCCGAGCCTGAGGGAGAATCCTGGGATGTCGGCCGTGGCGGGGAAATGTTTTACGGGAGAGCCGGGCGATTGAGAGTGGGTTGGTGAAGCAAGGCTTTGGCTGACGAATGCCAGTAGCAATGATAGATGTTGGAGGCATGATACTGAGAATCTCAATCGGTGAGGCATTTTGACAGTATCGATGTTTGAGGCACTCAGATGCCATGAAGAAGTTGGATGAATCGCTCGATACCTTTCGACTGGTTTTCTGATGCAGCGCTTTTGATGACCCGAATAGGCATAGTGCGTGATTCCCGATCGAGTTGTCGGATCCTAGCGATAAACACCTACTATCAGTGGACCCATGGCAGAGATGCTTCTAAAGCGCTTCTAAAGGTTAGACCTCTCCAATGCTCTAGTTGATACACTGAATTGTGCGCAAAGATGTAGAGGAACTAATCGAGAAGTCACGTATGTAAACCTCGAGGCCTTCCATTTGAGCAATGGGATCCGCCGGTCAATCACTTTCATCAGCTTCAAGGGTCACCACAACATTCAATGTCAAGGAAGGAGAAGAGAAAACCCGTGTTAGGTCCTACATAGATGTTTCGTAAAGGTCGTGTCCATCATCATTCATAAATTTCAAGCAGTGGCACCTGCAGCCTCGCCATCAACGATCAAGCTTGAGGCCTCCTCGTCATCGCTTGGCTTGACGAGCTTGATGGAAACCTCGGGGTCTCGAGCATAGACACGCAGGCCCAAGACACAGACAGCGTTCCATGGAGATCCAGTCAGCTCCTCTTCGTCATCCAAGACAGTGGATTCAGCATCAGAGTCTGAATCAGAAACCTCTTCCTCCTCAGCAGGCGCTTCCTCAACAGGCGTCTCATCAGCGACGTCTTCGGCTTTAGATTCAGCGATGGGAGTCTCCTCGGCTGGCTTTGACTCCTCAGACTTCTTCTCGCTCTCATCGCTTTCGGGTTTCTTCTCTTCAGTTTTGTTCTCCTTAGGCTCCTTCTCGTCATCCTTCTTTGGCTCCGGGGTCGGGCCATCGCCAGGCTTTGACGTATTTACGTTCGCCGGCTTCTCTGCCTCAGTGGGCTGAGCTGACTCCTTAACCGCGATTTTGATTGCAATCGAATCGCCCTCCTTCTTTTGATCCTTGTCTTCGGACTTCTTCCCTTCCTTCCCGACAGCGTCCTTGGTATCCTTCTTTTCCTCAGTCTTCTTGCCCTCATTCGCGAGGTCAGACACAACCTTGGCGGAATCCTCAAGCGCCTTCGCCGCTATACCGAGCGCCTTTTTCTGCTTTCTTCTTTTCTTTGCTTTCTTGCTCTCCTTCTTCTGCTTCGCTTCAAGCTTCTTCTTCTCTACGAGCTCGTCCTCGTTCCGAACACCACCCTTGGCGTGAGCGATATCGTACTGCAAGCCTACCTGTCGCAATTTCTGCGGGTTGCGTTCGGCATACTCCTTGACTACTTCCTCAACAGGCTTGATTGTGCTAACGTCGCCTTCGCTGTTGCGAACGGCTGTAATCTTAGGCAGAACCTCGTAGATGCCTGGCTCTAGGTCGACCTCGCAGCTCACCGAGCGATTCTCCCATTTGTGCACAGGTCGGACGCGGCAAATCTGCTCTGGCTCAGGGGCATCCGCCTTTTTCTTCTCTCCATCTTTGGACTCATCGCTGGCCACAGAGGTTGTAGAAGCAGCTTGCTGAAGGACGAAGTGTAGTTCGAACCAGTACTGTCCCTCAAATCCGTGGAAGTAGCGGTCGTCGAGCTGCGTCAGGACAATTACGACCATGCCCGACTTCTTGACCTCCGCAACGAACTTGGTCTGGAGGAAACCTGTCACCCAAGATACATTGGCGGAGGTCCACTGTTGCACGACGGTCCACTTGTCGTCGAACAGGCGCGTGCGGTGGATGTACATAAAGGTCGAGAGCATATCCTGGTACGACATCCAGAAGACGCCATCATCGCCAAAGGTGTGATTCATGCGCTTAAGCCAGTACGGGGTCCATTCTTTGGAGCCGTCGGACCACGGCCCATTCCATTCGCCGACACCACCATCGGATCGTTCGCCCCAAGGGTTCCTGTTGGTTCAAGTGTCAGAGCAAGGCAAGATACTGAGACTCTAGGAGCAAATCTTACCGGATCTGAACGAGGCGAACCTTCTTACCGTCCTCGTCAACCTCCTCTCGTGACTGAAGGATAGAGTATGCGTGCCCCAACGCCAGGCCGCTCTTCTACCAGTCCCACCCAGTACCCATGGCAGCAAGGGCGAAGACAAACTCTCCGTCAGAATTTACAAGCTCTTTCCACAACTTGTCCTTTCTCAACACGCGGTTAGTTGCGATTGTTGAGGTTACGCCACCTGTCATGTCCTCAACTCCCTCGCCGGGCCAGCCACCCGAGATGGCTTCATAGTCACCATGAACCTTGGCGTATGCCTTCTCGAGAAGCGGCAACCACGTCTCATTCTGATCATCGCAGCGAGCAAAGTAGAGAGCATCAGAGCCCGTCTGGTGCCTCTTCCTATGTAGGCGGGCCTTCTTGCCACTAGCATCGTAGACGTCTCCATAGTAGTCAAAGTCTGACTCGTTGAGGTAGAGATTGTCGTCAATGACTGTCGAAATCCACTCGCCATCGCGCTGAAAGACAAAACCGTAGACGCCACACTCTTCGTCGCGAGCAACGCAGACTTTCTCCATGAGGTCTTTCCGGTGCGCAATGGTGGCAACCGCGGCGAGCCACCAGCAGTCACCGTTGGAACCTTGCTTGATATCGGAAGACGAGTAGCCGTTCATCGTGAATTGCGGCGAATCAAAGATCCAGTCAACGCGGTGGATTGAACCAGGGTTGTAGTACTCGCTTCCTCGGACGCCATGACGCTTCGAGACTTTGCCAGATCCCGACTTGGCTCCCTTACCGGCAGCTGCATTGGCAAAGGGATTCCAGATGTCACTGTCGCCCCCAAGAAAACGGCTCACCGCCGTGGGATCGATGGGGATAGTAGAGCTAGGACCCAAGATCTGCGCGGCGTTAAGTGTGTCGAGGCTGTTCTTCACATCCCAGCTGCTCACATACGGCACATCTCCCGCGGCGCCACTTCCGCCAGTACCCTGGTCCCCGTCACGGATAAGACCGTTAAGACAGTTCTTCTTAGGATCACGCTCAATGTCGAAGTCGGGGTCGGTGAACTTCTCATTCGTTCTTTCGCACTCTCGGATGATTCGCTTGACCTTCTCTCGGCACTCGCGAGCGGCCGCGTCATATGACTCCTGCGCATTGCGGGTGGAAGATGCCCCCTTCTCCTGGAAAGCAGGGAGGAGGGATGTGTAGAGGGCGCGAGGGAAGATGGATGTCACCTTCCCCGGGTATTTTGAGTGAAACTTGTCCCAGAAGTCAGACAAGGTTTCCTGGGGACTCTTCTTCGAGCGCTTCGTTGCTGGAGGAATGGGAGGCACTGGTGGTGGTGGATCGCCGTACGTCGCCATATTGAGCAGCGTCGCTGACTTGGGTGTCAGAGCAGGTTAAATGACTAAATTGGTGTCTTACTTGTGTCGGCTCCCCTCGAGACAGGAAGCGAATGACTGGCTTGAACAATAGAATGGAGTTCATTTCGGCCATGCTGCTGGACTTAAGTAGTCGTCGCAGTCTGACGAAGATATCATTCACGCCTTGAAGGGTGGTGTGACAAGGCCTTGGTAAGGCTACGACCTACCTACTTGACCCGGCATCTAGTGCTGACGCACCAGCGATAGTTCCCGTGTACAACCGCGCATATGGGTGTTTGGGTGTGAGGCTGCCTAGAATCACGTTACTTGGATGTGACAATATTGAAATGCGAAACGAAACTGAACCAATTGTATGGGATCGTTGGTATGAAGGCGCCCTGGGTATCGGAACGGTCGGCTTGCTTGGCCGCATTCTGCAGAATATCGAACCGAACTTGCTCTGATATGCAGCGAATCGCCAGGGTTGAATCTGGCAATTCGTACGGATACTCCAAGTACCAACAGCACGCAGATTGGGGGCCATTCTGCCGCCGGGCTTCAGGGCCTAGTATCAGGTCGCATCATGGCGCCAATGACTTTAGCGCCGCGAGGTTAGGCTATGACAGCGAAGCATACGGCTGATCCCCAGGGTCGCTTTCTCAGTCACGCACGCCAGATAACAAGAGGAAAGGCTTGCTGTCTCATTCTAGCGAGGTAACTGTGAAAACCATAACCCCGCGCGATGAACTGGCGACTCTCACGTAAGACTTGGAACGCCATGCATGCATGAAATGCAGGCCCCTGTTAGTGCGTGTCGCTTCCCCAAGCCTTTACGACCAACTCATTTTGGACTGGAGTAAACCAAACAGGGGTTCTGTGCAGACGGGAAGATGAAGCTGAAATTTGGGCTGCAGTCACAGGAATGATAGGTTCACTGCTGATCATTCTCATAGAGTATCATACTTGGCCAGACCTAAAGGAGTATTCAAGGTGATCGATATGTCACGTTGAATGATGAATCACATATATGCGCACATCACAGGATAGGAAACTGAGTACATTAGACAGAAGCATCATTGAGTCCCAAATCAACTTAGACCTGAGACCGATGATTGGTGCATCGGCTGCTATATTACACGACAGGGAATCCGTTCTTCATCCATGGCGACGCCGATGAAGAGCAACTCTGATGCTTGTTCTTCAAGAATGTCCTTCTCCAAATCATTTATAAATCAGTGGTGATTGACCGCCCCTCTATCCTTTTGCAATTTCAGTGTCTTCGTCTAATTTGATGCATATCCAGGCTACTAATGGCGTGGAATAGATCTACACAGCCATGGTGACCAGTATCGCGAATGACGCTCGAAGGGCCTGCCTTTGCCATCGGTCGTGAAGCTCATTGTATATCATACCTCAAAACTCGTACAGGCTTTAATCCTCGTCCGGCACAGATTATATTGAATATTGGGCTCCGAAAGGCTAGGCAGGCATTCGACAATTGTCTCTCATTAAGAGTTAAATATATTGGCATCCGTAAAGTTCATTTGGAAGCTTTGGTGTGTACTCATGTTCTTGCTACGAGGTCTATGGCCGACTCATTTCCTTCGTCATGCCGCTCAATTAGGTGGATATGGTCAGGCTCAATGCTGAGTTAGCAAGAGCTACTTGCGGTACAAAGCAAGCACCTTCTGCCACAGGGTTGTGGCCTCCTGTTGAGCAATCGCTGTCTCTCCAGCTCCTCTATGATCCGGCACGTCGACAACCTCGCCATCCAGACCCTTGTTGTTGGCGGCGTTCTGCTGCTTGCCCAGATAGTAGTTTGGCATAAAGAAAGAAGCAATAAGAGAAATACAGGACAAGCAGGTGGCGGCGATCGTGATATGCCCGTTTACGATAGCGTAGGCGCGGATAGATCCTTGACGAATGGGATCATCGAACTGGTACTTCTTCAACGTCTTGATATTGCCGTAAATCTTCGCGATAACACTGTTGGAAACGCCGGGAAGTTCTTCACGCATCTGGTCAACCATCTGCTCCGTCCAGATGCTCGTTGCAACAGCGCTTCCGATACTGGAACCTAAGGTAGACCACAGAGTGATGATGGAAATGATCGAAGCAACGTCGTCGTGGGGAACAGACGCCTGTACACCAACACGCGCACCAACTACGTTGAGGGAAGATAGACAGAAGATGAGCTGCGCTGCTACGAGCCGAGCAGTATCTTGAGTCATGTTGCCGGTCGGTTGGACCAAGAGGCCGTAACCGAGAATCTTGGCCGCGGCACCGAAGACCATAAGGCTCTTGTAGCGATGAGTGCTGCGGTGAATGAGACCAACCACAGGGCCGACCAGGCAGAGCCCCATTGTAGTTATGCCCAAGAAGATAGTCCACTGGTAAGTAGTCCACTCTTTGATGATGAGGATGTATGATGAGAAGTAGGTATTGCGAACGGACGATGCCATTTGGTTGAAGGTGTGGATGATGACACCTGCGATGAAGGCGCGGTTCTGTAAAATGCTCCTCGTCATGAGAGGCTTAGGAGCGAGAAATATCTCGAACAGGACGAAGATTATGAGAATGACGAAACCCATGACGATCATAGCGATCATGCTTGCGTTGGTCCATCCACCATCGGCGCTCTTAGCCAGTGTGATAGGCAAGAGAATCAGGGAGAAGGCAAAGCCAAGCAGGATGAGGCCAATGATGTCGATATCGATCATGCCCCGGTACGCAAGTTTGGCCCAGTACACCAAGTTCTTAGAGGAGGCCTCAGAGACACCGGTGCGAACGTTCTTGGAGTCGGCAATGGTTACCATGCCAGCCTTCTCTCCTCGACGCTGCATGGCGTAGAGAGTAAAGATGGCCGGGATGAGGAGAACAGGGACGAGTATGGCGAACATGCCTAAGCCCCATCGCCAATTCTCGTAGAAGCCTTCAGCAATGAAACCGTTGACGGGGACAGTGACGATAAAAGGCAGGGACAGGCAAGCACCGAAGAAGCCGCGCCATTCCAGGGGTGTTAAATCGGCCACAATGATGTCGCTCAGAAGATCGAGACCTGACTTGCCGACTGAAGTAAAGCAGATACCGACGGTATAGGCGGGGAAGGCGGTTGCGCTGGCTGCAACGGCAAAGCCTACGGCGTAAAACGCTAGAATCACGACGTACGTCGTAGGTCGCGAGGTGATGTCGGCTAGTTTTCCAATGAAAGGCTTGCTGATGGCGCGGATAATCTGACTGGCAGTGTTGACGGTACCAAGTTGGCTGTGGACCTTGAACGTTGAAGCAGCCAGCGTGCCAAAGATGGTTGTGGTGATACCCATATCGAGGGCATAGGCAAACATGGTCAGGCCGATGGATACGCCGAGCAGCCAGAGTAGCACCTTGCCCTTCTGACCAGAATGGTAGAGTACCTTGTTGAAGGCTTCAACTCTGCTGACGCCGACTTCCTTTGATCCTTCATTATCAGCAGATTGGTCAGGCTTCTCATCCGGCTCGAAGAAGTCCTGAGGTGCATCGTTCTGGGCGGGAGCCTTTTCGGGAGCCACTGGCTGGCTGTCGGCCGCAGGTGTCGACATGTTTGACGACTTCTCAAGCTGCCTGGGTTTTCGAGAGGTTTCAAGATGAAGTCGATGTTGCACAGACACAGACAGAGAGCGATATGAAGAAGGGTAGAAGAAGTTTATTAAAGCCTCATGGAGAGATAGACAGCGAAAACTCTACGGTCTTGGCAGCGGTCCAGTGCCACCTCATAATCCTTCCACTGGGATCTAGCGAAGTGCTAGGGAATGATCACCCCACATTACAAACATAGGCAACCAGAAGTGACCAACGATATGGTTCTGCTGCATGACATAAAGATCAGTCTCCGAGTCTCTTTCGGTACGTTCCGACATCGGTTCGCCCAGTGTCCCGGACATGCGGGTGAGACAGCTAAGTTCAATGTTGAATGGCACGCGGCACGGGGTCAGAAAAATTGGCCGCTCTACTGAACATCGACCCTAAGAAAAGTGGCCAATTCTTCTGGCAACCGCGTGAATGGATGGCTCGTTGTGTTTATCAGATCCTTTTCTGGATCCACTATTGAGGAAACATGCCATCTAATCAGATGGCCCATATCTCTCGATTGGGGAGGGATCACCACCTTGGCGGGACTAGACTCCGACTAAAGCCAGGATAGATTCCTTCATGCGCAAAGTATACAGTGTCTTCAGACTGTACGCAGAGACGCGCCACTGAGGACCTTCTTTTAAATAGCTTTGTCATTTGGCTCCGATCCTAGACCAATATTTCGAGAATGAGGAATCATCTCCGGGTTATGGAAGCGGGACGGGTCGTCAAAGTGACAGAGCAAAGATTTTCTTCGACACATCAGCCCACGGATCATGTAGCCACCTAGATAGTGCTTACTTTTTAGCCTGAAATAAGCTTACTCGAGTGGCTATTGCTACTCGTTCGAGTCGAAAGATGGGTACAGGATCCCTGTTCCTGGCAATAATCCCGCAGATTCGGCCTCGGACTTTGCCCGGAAGGGCTTGGCTCTTGGTTCATCGCCAACTTGTCGGTTTATATGGTCACTTTCATCGGACGACCTATTGCGAGAACTGTTCATCATGCTATTCTCTTGATCAAGTCTTTCGAAAATGCATTACAGTGAAGAAAATTGCTCAACGAGGGCTCTATAGACAAATCGGCCTCGAAGTCTTGGATCCATTACCGCTATCACTACAATGCCATGTTTTCTCAAAGTTCGGTCTTCAAATAATGAATTCAGACCTCCTATGCAATTGGCAACTGAGGCCACTGCATCAAAGCTGCGAATCATATTTCAGCAAATTGAGTGAGTCCTGGGAGGAGGAGGAAGAAAATGTATAAAATAGAGAACACTCATGTCTAGTTATGTTGGAAGCAAATATCTTCATAGACTTCTAACCGCCCGTAGCCTATTTTTTCTCGCCAACTGCGTGAGCTCTATCGTAGGGGCGTAGAGATCGAAGATGTGAGGCAGCCCAGGGTATACATGTAATTCCATTTGCACATTAGCGGATGCAAGCTTATTTGCAAATGCTACCGCCTCAGCGCAAAACAGATCAACTCCACCAACGTCGATGTATGTTGAAGGGAGATTCGCAACGTCAGTTGCTCTCCCTGGTGCCGCATGCGGAGGTATGCCCGATCCTCCGGCCTTGCCCTCAAGGTACGCATTCCAGCCAATCTGATTTGACTTATCCGTCCAGGTGAGGAATTGCGATAAAGGATTGTCTACTTCAACCCTGGTTCTGTCGTCTAACATTGGATATATGAGGATCTGCTTCGCCAATGGCGGTGACAAGCCTCGATCTCTCGCCAACATTGATGCGCCTACCGCTATGCCACCGCCGGCGCTCAACGCGTAAAAGCCTATGCGAGACGCGTCGATATTCAGGTCGTTTGCATTCTCGCTGAGCCACTTTAAAGCGGCGTAACAATCTTCGGCGGGTGTTGGAAACGGGAACTCGGGCGCTAAGCGGTATTCAACAGCGAACATCTGGACCCCCGATTCGAGAGCAGCTTTCGCGGCGAGTGGCCGGCTGTGCGGGTCGATGTTCCCCCCCACGATCCCTCCTCCATGAACGTAGATGAAAGCCGGCTGCCTGCCTATGCTTTTGTTTTCGCTCGGTGTGAACTGGTGGAGTGTAATTATCTCGCCGTCGAATGACTTGACAACATGCTTGGTTTCTATTATACCATCCGGCAGGACATCTTTGAGGATAGCCGAGAGACCCGCGTTGACGCTGGCTCGGAGCTCCAATGCATTGGTAGGTCCTTTCGGCGGTCGGATGGCGATCAGCGGACCAGCAACCGCCCAGAACTCTGTGTCGAATTTGAGGCCCGTCATCCTCTGCGTCTGTTTTGCGTAGTAGAAAATGGACAGAACCCCGACAACCATCCCCAGAAGCGAGAAACCTGGGCCCATGGTGACTTTTATGCAAAAAGCCTCTCCCAAGCTCCTGGTTTGTTAGGGGGGAAAGAGATGTTTCGCCCTGGTCTATTTTCCCTGTCGGGGGTACGCGAAAGGCATTATATCCCCATAAATCATGAGTTTAAGCTGCAGCTTTAACGTTTGCGCCACTCGGCACCATGAACCTACTAGTCTGGAAACTTCAGATGACTAGAAGCTCCGCGTTTCAAAGCGTTGATAGTCGGAAGCTTCCAATTCGTCCGAGCGGCATGAACCAGCTCCAGGCCAGCAGTCCGCCGGGGTTCGGGCGTAATTCTCTGAGCGCATGACCGATGAGGATTGCCACGTAGGCAATGCTGGTATTGCTTCCTTTGGTTTTTGTTAGGAGAGGTTCTGCCTTTGGAATTGACTTTCGGCTCGCATCGCAGGGCACATGACGTAGTCTGCAGGTCGACTTTTGTCCAGCTATCAAACGTCGGACTTTACCCAGCTTTCCTCACCCGTCTAGTGTTGCCACGACTGACTTGATGACTGATGGTTGCGATGATACACCCATCAACATATTGCCATTCTGTAATTGAGACTAAGTACAAGTAGTTTCGTCTGAAATCAGAAACTTTTCCTACAGCCTGCCGAAAGACAGGTTCCATGCAGACCCTAGAAGCAAGAACGCCCTGGTCCAAACCCGAAGTTGTCCAAATTACTGGATTCGAGAAGGTTGTGAGTTTCAGTCAAATACATCAGTCGCATATCGCTCATTGCGAATTTTACTGAACCACTCCTCCAGCTCCTCATCATCCATCGGCTTTCCATCGTCCAACTCGCTCTTCTCCCTGGCCGCCCTAAGCAAAACATCCTTCACTCCTTCGGCGACTCTGTTAGAACCACAGACATAGACTCTAGCACCTTGATCCCACAGCCCGTACAACATCTCACGCTCCTGCCAGATGCGATCTTGCACGTACTTGGATCCACTGGAAGCTTCGGGTTTACGACTGTAGGCCCTGAACATCTTCACAGCACCGGCGGACTCCCACTTATCGAATTCTTCACGATAGAGATCATCAGCTTCTGGGTCACGGCACCCAAAGAATAGGATGGCCGGTGCAAGAGAGCGACCGTTGCTAAGTAGGGTAGCACGTTCTTGAACGAAGGCGCGGAATGGTGCCAAGCCAGTTCCGGCTGCCACACACAGGAGAGGCGTCTTATCCATGTCGATCGGAAGTTTGAAGCCACCCTGCGAAGCACGAATGGCAACTTGCAGGCGGTCGCCGGCAGTCAAGGTAGCAAGGTAAGAGGAAGTTACGCCTACATGCCGGCCTTGTCCTGAGAAGGCCGGCTCATCGAGAACACCATAGGTGATGGTGGCGATACCAGGGTCTACCAGAGGTGACGAAGAAATCGAGCTGTTCACTATTGTCAGGACAAAGCCTAAAGACGGGGGTATAGCCTAGTCTTACTATTGACGGACTCTCATTGGAGGGAGCATGAGTAAGAAGTGGTTGAAAGGGATGACCAGAGATGGGAACTGCTCGGCAATATCAAGAACAGAGAGTCTCTTTCCCTTGATCTCGGTGTCATAGCCGTCAGTAGCCAAGTACTGAAGCTTACGGCTGGCCTCCTCTTCCTTCGCAAGCTGCGACAGAGTCGAGATGTTCTTTGCTCAGCATGTTAGCATTTACGTCCTGTATCAATTAGGCATCAATCCCGAGACTCACCCTTTTTGAAGCGGTTTGGCATAGCTCAACGTAGGAGCTCAGCACATCGGAAACGGGGCTGCTGACGTTGGTCGGCAAGGTCGTGGGCCCTGAAGCCTGGATGGTAACATGCGAGTCCCAAGCAAGATGAAAGCGGCGCATCACCCTCGCGACCGTGTCCTTGGGGTTGTGGGGGAGCACGGCGATGTAGTCGCCAGCGGAGTATCGCATGTTTGTAGGAAGCTGCACCTCGATGTGTCTCTTGACTGGACCCAGGTATCCTTGGGCGAGGATGCGGGCATCCAGCACGAGCGCGTCTCTGACGTCTTGGCGGAGAGTTGACGTCCTCGGGGTGGAGAATGACACTGACAAGCCTGCCTCGGCGATGCTGTTATCGCCTCCATCGGAATTTCCACCAAACTCTTTGACGAGCGTAGGCCACAGGGCCTCATCTTCCCAGGCCTCAAAGTCAGAGAACATGTCGCGGTCTTTGGCGTCCGTTGTGCTAAGTGGGATGATTCGACGGGCTCCACGCTCCTCGAGCGTGTTATCAACGAGCTTGGGGACCCGATGATATGTTTTTACCCAATCGGCATGACCTAGAGAAACAACACCGTATCAGTAGAGGTTGACTTGAGAATAGCTGGTCGGATCTTACCGCAGCCATAAACAGCATAAGACACGTTCTCGAGTTCCTTGCCCTTGAGATTGGCCATCCAATCGACGAAGAGTGCAGCATTATGAGGCGGCTCGCCCTCGTAAGAAGAGGTGACGATGACGATGGGACGATCTGTCGGAAGCGACTCTCGCGCGGCGTCAAGTGAATCAACGGTCGCACTGAAGCCATGTGATGCCGCATCGCTAGCAAGTCTCTGAGCCATAAATTCGCAGGTCCCAGAATTCGAACCGTAAAAGATTGCCACATTCGCTTTTGTCACAGAGCTAGTTGTGGCTTCTGCTCCGTTCGTAGCTTCGTGGGCTTTGGTCTTCAGCTGGGCTGGCAATCCTCCATTCAGGGAGCCGGCCATCCGAGCTTCCAGCATCGACGGCTTCAGCCCCTCTCTCAGAATAGCCCGAATGTAAAAGTCTTTGGGCTTGATCGTGAGCGTCTGCGAGACTTTCAGGTCGTAGTTGGGGTCGTGCATGACAAAGTTGAAGTTCTGCATCAGCAAAGCGAGGGCGAGCACCATCTCTTGCCAAGCGAACGCTCTTCCAATACACCCACGCATACCGGTACCGAAGGGGCTCCAGCAGTTAGGAAACTCTTTCATCAGCCGGTCGAAGTTTTCGTCGAGCATCCTCTCTGGTCGAAATTCCTCTGCATCGTCTCCAAATACCTTGGGGTCAAGATGTGACTTGGTCAAGAAACAGAGGATCTGCTCTCCGGGTTTGACGCGGTACTTGCCACCAATGATCTCGTCCTTCATAGCCTCTCTGCCAAAGCCAAAGATGGGAGCACTGTGTCGCAGAACTTCTCTTATGACCTAGCGACTGATGTTAGTGTGGATGAGGTAGAGGGTCATTGGAGACCCGGAAGCGCTGTGCAACCCTGCCTAGGCCCTACACTAAGGGTGGAATCTAGGGGTGCTAGGATGAGTGGGAACTTACTGCACTCAAGTATTTAAGCTTAGCGACGTGTTCGACCTTTAGAGGACCGTCACCAGCTGTGCGGTCGACTTCTTCTTGGACTTTCCGATATACCTCGGGTCTCTTCAGCAACCAGTACATGGTGAAGGTAAATGTAGCAGCCGTGGTCTCGTGGCCGGCGACAAGAAAGGTGATCAAGTTGTCGATAATACTCTCGTCCGTCATCTTACGGCCCGTCACTGGATCAACAGTGTTGAGCATCGCAGTCAAAAGGTCCTTCCGACCATTGGCGTCTTCCGGGTCCTTCTTTCTAGCCTCGAGAACCTCTCTCGCAGTGGAACGAAGGAAGCTGATGTTCGCCTTGTACTTGCGGTCTTGCTTCTTGTAGAAGACTTGAGGCAGTACGCGCAATGCCTTATCGCCGGCTTCTTTCATGACAGCGTACATTGCTGTGATAAACGGATGCGTGTCTTCTCGGTAGTAAGAGTTGAACCTGTAGCCCATCGAGCAAAGAGCGACTGTGTCCATGGTGAGTCTCGTCATGTCTTCTCCAATGTGAATGGGAGTAGAAGATCCGTGGCGAGCCCACTTAAGCGCAAGTTGGGCGGCTAAGTCGTGCATGTCGTCGAACATTCCTCTAATGGCAAGGGGACCAAAAGCAGACATCAGGACTCTGTGGGCGATGCCCCAATTCTCCTCCTCGACGCCTTTGGACTACCGTAGGGTTAGCCCGGTGTAGCGAACAGCCCGTGAGGCCTAGAACCATCATCATACTTACTGTGAACAGGCCATCGTGCACAGCGTCGCGAAGCTCCTATGGCTTGTTGTCAGTCATATCCCAAACACTCGAGCAATTTAACTTACGGTGAGGTCTCCTTCTATCGACTTTTTGAACCTCTTGTCATCGCAGCACTCGTTGACCAACTCGTGGGTGTTCACGAAAACCAGCTTCTGGCCTAGAAGATCAAGTTTGTAGATAGGGCCTTGGGAATGGTCAGCCATGGACATGCTCTCCAATAAGTCTTGCGGCAACCACGTATCCACTTCCGGGGTAATGCTACATACCATATTTGTTCGCCATGTGTACAAAGGACCCTAAGGGATAGTCCTGGTCGATCTCAGTCACATGTCCCAAGACGGGCTTCCGTGGCGGCTCCGGGATTTCAATGATACTGTTCGGCATGTCGACAGCTTTTCTGGAAGACCTCCGAGAAAGACTGAAGACTCGTTTTCTCTTTTCGAATGTCGCAATGGAGTCTGGCGACTGAGTATTCGCGATGGACGACATGATGACTTGGTAACCCGATGACCTCTTGCTGCCTATATATCGTCGTCTTGAAAAGCACAGGTCTTCTAATTTTGTTGATATATAGGCAATCTGAGGCGAAAGCCAAGCATAACGGGACAATTTCGACGGCCGCCGGAGTCGCTCAGACTGGTAATCCCCACCTTCGGTGTCCTCGGGGCAAGACTGGTTGTGGCTGAAGGAGCAGAATCCACAGAATACCACGCTGAAGAGGCTTTGAATCAGACAAGAACACCACGCTCACCACGACAGGCGTACGAGATTCGTCATGTCCTTGCCCGCGGAGAGCAGGAGTGGGACTCTGGATCATTTCTCGCCGTGCACTGGCCCCGGCCGGTCCTCCGCGGGCGTCCGATATCCACTTTTTTATCTGCGCTACCCCCTTTGCATGGTCTGCCAGACTTTCGATGTAGCGCCGTAGCAGTCCGTATCCCCAGACCAGAAAAATCCTTGATTTCTGGCGTCGGAGTTCCTTCATTTGGAGTCTTGGCTGCATCTCTGTACACGTCGGTGAGCGGATGAATATTCTAAGCTCGCTCGGCACCGGGCCGTAGCGATCGTGATATCCAGGCGAACGCGTGCCGCTGAAGTCAAGCATCAATACCGACTCTCAATATGCCAGGTCTCGCTAAAACCAGGTCTGTTCTGAAATACGATACTTAAATAGGAAAAAGACGTAGGGTGGCTGCTTTTGTTCCATCTAACTTCCCGAGTGAAACGCTTTCCGAGAGTACGAGGTTCTCGGGTTTCATCAGATTAGTCGACTTTTCGTAGATTTGGCAGATAGCCCATATGGAAAGAATGATGACTAAGTTCCACAACCTTGGAAAGAATCAGACCCACGTAATCGACTAGATATGAATAAGTACATAAGCTGGCAGTCAGCTTTAGAGTGTGATAGGGTCAGAGTAAAAGACCATTCCGTCTCCTACTGACTTTGGGAAGAACCACTTGATGTTGCGGAGATTTTGGCAGAATGCGATGAATTGACTGTTTTGACCTCTTGTGAACACGGAGTTCAATATTCTTGACTTTTCGAATGCCATTGCACAAGAGAATCTCCAATTTGATTTCAAGAAGATGAAGACTCCGCAACCCAGCCAGTTATCCGGTCTTCTAACTGTATGACTTAGACGGGAGCTTTAGTGACTAAGAGCATAGGCCAGCCATCTTGTCGGGAGACAAACACCGCCTAGAAGAATTAAGATACAGCACGGCTCGGGCGGGGGCTTCATTAATCAAGGCAAGGTATCAAGCTAAAGGAGTACCGTATGGGGACGCTGTGCAGCTTTGACTATGCTCGCGTTGGAAGCGAAACATTTGTTTGATCACTGAAGCTGAGATTGATAAGAAGTACATAGGTAGAGTGGTTGGCAATGAGCAGTGACGGTCAACACAAGGGCAACGAACGCAAACCAAACTTCTGTGTTTATCATGTATCTTGGATGAAGATAGCTTGTAAACGATTCTTTGTTCCCTTTAAGTGAGTTTACAAAACCTTCCTTTCCTTTTACTGGGGGTATCATGAAACTAAACTTTGTGGTTTTTACCATGGTATGTGAAAAAAGTTCTCTGTCCCACAGGTCTCCCACTTGTATAGCTTGTACAGGGCAAACCAGAACCGTGAGATCATTCGTGAGATTGGATTACTTACGCTGCTCATGGTAGCAACGTCGGTACGGGGAATGGCCTCTGCTTCACCGGTCTCAGGGGCCTATCATCTTGCTGGTTCTTCCAATCGTTCGGATGAGGCTCGCCGTGTATGTTGAAAAGGGGCTCGACCTTGATAACGGTGGGGTAGGGCATGATTTTCAACAATGTGTGATCGTCAATCTTGGCCAATATGGCGTTTGTGCCAGTCTCGATATCCGGCCGGATCTCGCCAAAGTTTCTCGCCCTGATATACATACAGAGGAGATCTTTGACGTCCACGACGTCCGGCAGGTAGTTATTGGCGGTGACGCGGTAGGTCCGGGGAATGATCTCGTATTCTCCTCCTGGCTCTTCCTCTTTCATGAGCGTAGGGAACGTGAATTTGTGTTTGTGGCGTGGGTGGATTTGTCCGGCGAGGGCCCAGACGTGAAAGGGCCTGTAGGTGACGTCGTAGTGACCTCTAGAGACGCACCAGACCGTATTCACGCTCTTGATGTCTTTTTCGGTATACCAGGGGAGACCATTTGCGGGGCGCCGTCCTTTTGGAGGGGCAAGTAGTGCTCCCGACGGCGCGGGCTCCGTGGATGTGATGAAAGTTGTCGGGACTGGTGCTGGAATGACTAGGGAAGAGGCGTTGGCGATGTCTTTGGTATTTCGACCAACGTGGGACGGTGAAGCTGAACTGAGTGGCGTAGTCAATGAAGGCTGCGTGGCTGTGACGTCTGGAGTATCGGCCTCTCGGTTGCTGCCGTCGTGCTGGCATGATACCATGGCTGCAAGCAGCAAGTTCGCGAGCGAAAGCGTTATCCGCATGGTTAAGTGACAATTTTCTGTTCGTAATAGATATGTGACGGAAAATTCGACAAGAAACACATGTAGGATGATGTTTTATTAGGATGGGGTCTATATTGGAAAGGAACTTATATAATTGCACTGGTAGAATCTGAGTTTTCGGACTATCCATGTAATGGTTCGTGATAGACCGCAGAGGTATCTAAGCAAAATGGGCCACCCTTCTTAGCTTTTTGACATTCCGATCCTATCGTAAAGCTGTGGCCGCACCAAATGTGGTGCCTCGGCTGAGGGTCACGGAGCTAAATCGCTTCATGTCTCCCCAATTTCCAATAGAGACAAGATTCTATCTAACCACTACAACGAGACACACGTATCAGTGAAACCACCTGCCCTTAGCCAAAGAGCTCCAAAGGCTAGTCCTCCTAGTAAGATGGTCGGTCGTCCATCAAGCATGACACAGGGCCATAGTCCTTGAATCATGGTCTATTTGCGGAAATGTGGCTCTAATAGCGGACCGCGGCCGCAGAGGTATCGCCTGCAAAGATCTTTTTGACGATAAAGGTCAGGTTGCACCAGACGGGTTGCACAAGTATGTTCATAGAATGTCAGGTGATTCCATTAGACCCGTAGGCCATCCATGTCAAGTAATATATCATGTACGCTGCCGTAATCCTCCAACCCTACAGAATTCCCCGCTCTTTCAAAAGCCATATCAATATGCTCACTGCTCCAACTCGTTCTCGGCTAGAACTTCTCTTTCCGCCTTGGTACCTTGCCAGTTCACCATCTTGACAAGAATAGGAATCAAAATCGCAATAATCATACCCGCACCCAGGAAACCAGCCGTAACACCGAAACCGGTGTGATACGCCGGCGAATCCTTGCTCGGCCAGATACGGCTTCCATACACACTCGAGAAGTTACCAAACGCATTCACCATGGCCAACACAATAGCACGCTTCTCAGCCGGCAAGCTAATAATACCACTCGTCCAGGACAAGACGAGCGGCAGCGCAGACCAGATACCCGCCGCCAGGAAGCAAACCATGACGTACCGCACGATAGGCGTCTGCACGGCAGCACACACGACAGCGCACGCAAAGCCCAAGCCCAGCGGCGCAGCGACGTGCCACCGTCTCTCCTGGTGCTTGTCGGAGCTCCACGCGACAATGTTGAGGCACACGGAGGCGACGGCGTAGATGGGCACCGTCATGTACTGCGCCTTGACGGTGTCGTAGCCCAGAGTAAGCGTGATGGTAGGGATAAAGTACGAAATCGTGCCCGCGCCAACGTCGAGCATGAAGAGCACGATGAACATGTAGGTTCGCGGGTCCGACACGGCCGCGACAAAGGCCTTCCAGTGTGACAGACGCGCTTTGTTCTGCCCGCCCGAGGCGATGCCGTCGGCGATAATGCGGATGCTCGCAAGCTGGCGCTGGGCGGGGGTGAGCTGCTTCGCGGTGGCGGGGTAGTCAAGCAGCACGAAGAAGGCGATGAGCGCGACTCCAACGGTCGCGACACCCTCTACGATGAAGAGCCAGCGCCAGCCGGCGATGCCGTGCGCGTCGTGGAGGTTAGCGGTGATGGCGCCGGCGAGGAGACCACCAAAGGCGCCCGAGAGGACGGCGGCGGTGTAGAAGATGGCGAAGCGCTTGCCGAGCTCGGCGCGGGTGTACCAGCACGACAGGAGGAAGAGCACGCCGGGGAAGAAGCCGGCCTCGATGCAGCCCAGGACGAAGCGGAAGCCGAGGAGGGCGCCGTAGGTCTTTGAGATGGACATGAGCGCGCTGAGGGCGCCCCAGACGAGCATGATGCCGGGGAGGAAGATGGAGGGCCGGCTGCGGCTGAGGATCATGTTGGAGGGGACCTCGCAGATGAGGTAGCCGAAGAAGAAAATCGAGAGGACCCAGGCGTATCCATCGTCGGTGAGTGAGAGGTCCTTTTGCATTCCCGCGATCTTTGCGTTTCCCTGTGTTGCGTTGAAATGTCAGTGGGCCCGTGCTTTGGAGTAGCGTTGTCGAAATTTTTCATGCGATGCTTCGTTGCCCCTTATCGCCATGAGGGGAAAGCGAGAGGAGGAGGTGAGTGAGAAGGACTTACGATGTTTGTGCGGTCGACGTAGTTGAGGATGTACATGATCCAGAGCATGGGCATCTAGACTCAAAGTCAGAATCATCTCACCGAGGACATCTCAAGAGGCAATTGACATACCAGGTAAAGGTCAATCTTCCTGACGAGCTGCTTCTCCTCCTGTGTGCCGGGCACATAGTTCCTCAGTGCCTCAGCGAGTTCCGCATCCGCCTCGCTGACGACGGGCGCGTTCTTGTCTTCCTTCATCTCGAGAGATTGCTTGCGACCGTTCTCGAAACTCATGATTGCGATCCCCTCGCTCGTGTTGTGTCGTTATCGTCGTCGATGTCGTCGAGTGTCGTCCGGTTTCCTTTGTCTACACCTGACTCGGAGCGGCTGAAAGTGGCGAATGCTCTCTCTCCCACACTGCAGTGTTGGTCTGTGTGTAGGGGCGACCTCTTGAGCGGAGCAGAACACGACGCGATCTTACTCGACTGGAAGATGCGACTGGGGTGGTTATTAAGAGGGAGAATTGAAAGATCCGGAGATCTGGAGACGATGAGGCTGTGAGGGATGAAACCTTCTTTCCATCCAAACACGGTAGCAATTAACAGCGACGTCTGATATATAATGTTCACAAAACGCGACTCGTGTCTAGTGCGTCGTGTCTCTGCCCGGGGTACTCCGTCCTTGCTCTGCTCTCCTCCCCCACGGGGTAGACCACAAACTGGGGAACGAACTAAAGGGGGACTAAAGGGGGGCCGTCTGGAAGTGTGGATGTCGAAGGAATCCGCTTGAGAGGGTGGGCAAAGTCTGGAGTTCTGGACCTGTCACGGACGAATCGTTCATCGTTGTGCTGGAAATCAGACAATGAATTATTGCTGTTGGACCAGACGAGGCGTGATTGGGCTGCATGCGTCGAGGGCCGGATCTGGATCCATATCTTTGGGGAGGGGGGGGCAGCCAACAAGCGAGAGCCAGCGCGGCCTTGTGTCCGGGTCTAAGTGCCGGTCACCAACTGCGGCGATCCCTCCGATTGGCATCGGGCTTCGCCCCGTATGAGCTTTCCCCGCCTTCAACCATGTGAAGCTTGAGATGAACATCACGAACGCTGCAAGTGTGCATATCAAACGTGGAAAAGCAAGGCTCGAGGTGGGCTATTCATCAAATTGTGATCTCATTAAGTCGACGATGTTGTCGTCAGCCGGGCATCTGCGAGTTCAACAAGTCTAGCATGTTGAGCGGATATTGCTCCGGCCCCATCCCAAAATTATTCATCATCTCTCCGCTGAACATCCATTGGTTCCAGTCTTGGCCCATCTCCCCTTCATTCCAAACTTGAGGAATCTGTTGGCCTGGTTGACCAGGCTGGCCGGGCTGGCCTCCGGCGATGTATTGCCTCTCCTGGGGACCACGTTCCTTGAACTTGTCCAGCATGTTGCTCAGGCCGCGTCCGATGTAGTGAGCCACATGACGGGCGCAGCGGTTAGTTTCTTCCAATAATTGGACGACCCGCTCGATGAGAGAGACCACATCTTCGTAGCGTATGTCCAGCCTCGCTGGCTTCCACTGCGCGTGGACCTTCATCAAGAACATGGCGGCGTACGCGATGGTCGTCAGCAGGTACAGAGGCACGCCAATGACTGCTCTCCGCATATCGGTGTCTGTCAAGATCAGTTCCAATGCGGCAGACGCGCTTGCGATGGCGAGATTGATGAAGTCGCGGCGTTCATCGGACATGGCGTATTGGTCAGTCGGGTTCGATGGATTCAGACCCCGGAGACAGATGGAAAACAAAAGGAGACGGGCAAAGTGATAGTGGAGGATAACGCCCTTGGCAGGGTACTTTGAGATGTGTTTGTCCGGCACTGATGAAAGATATTAGCTGACAATTTGTTGGCACCAGGGTTCAAACTGTCTTACCTAACCGAGTTTCCCATTGAAGCTTCCATCGGCCCAGATCGGCATCGTATCGCTTGAGTGCCTCAAACTCATCTCTGGCAACTTGCCTTGACGTGTCTGGTCCAAAAGTGTGGAAGACCCGACTCAAAATGATAAAGACACCAACCTGACTGTGCAGACGATGGTCCGCTTGTGTGATGCCTGGCAGCAGAAGGAATGCCTCATGATGCGTGATGGTAGCGTCCTCGTTAATGACTGGAGGCCTGCCGTACGCGATACTGAAATGATGGTCGCAGACGTAGAGCAAGTACCATAGCCGGGCCTTCTCGACGTGTTGTGGTCCCTTGTTGAGGGCTTTGGCGCAGAACTGATGAAGGTTTAGCTCCGTGGCGATTCGCACCGCAAGACCAGACACCTTCCAGCTGATGTCTGAAAGCCAAAATGCGCCGATGCAAAGTCCCCTCACATCGTCGAGACTGTGGTAGCGGTCGAACATGGTCTGGCTGGCTAGCTCCAAGAAAGTTGGGTAGCAAATATCGAAAGCTCGGCCTTCATCTTGTTCGTGCAGAGCAGTGACGGCAAGGATGGCGGCCGTAAGCAGAGGTGAAGACATGCGCGTGGCCGTGAGGTTATCATGGACTAGTGCAATGCCTCCCCACAAGTACGCATTGAGGGTCCCACGGAACGTGGAGAAAAGCTGCTCGGCCTCCTGGACGCTAAACTTGCCCTGGGCAATGAAGTCTGGCTCTTGGGCCCGGCTGGATGGGAGGTGGACCCGCGCCCCAGGGTCGCTCCGGATGTTCCGCAGTTTGGTCACTTCGAAGAGGCTGGCCATGGGCGCACTCACAATGGCCTGATCTTCGCCGTTGTCTTGCGCCGTGGCCTCCGGAGAATTCTCCCGCGTCATTGCCGTAACATCGGGAGGCCGAACGGGGGACGGCCCCGTACCGGGACTGCTCTGTGATCCGGCCATGTTCTGGGGACTCTGGGACATGCCGGCGCCTTCGTGGTGGAAAGGTGGCACAGGCACGAGCTGTGGCATACTCAAAGCCCGCCTAACTTCCATCATTGAAGCCTGGAGGGTCTGAAGCTGCATCTCCATCTTGGTTTTCCACTCATTCTCGCTGTCGAGCAAGGTTTGGAGACTCTTGTTCACGACACATTGTAGACCAAGGCGAGAGCATCGAGCACACTGGTTCTGACCCGGCTCAATGCCGCACTTAATCTTACGATTCTGGCATTCCTGGCCTGTCTCTCCTCATGTATCAGCGACTAGTCTTTCTCTTGAGGTCATACTTCTGCAAGGGAGTGGGAGTTCAGTCCGAAAGTTTGGGGAAAACTCACATGCTCGGATCTTCCTCGAAATCTTGGGCAAATGAGCTTGCTGCCCGGAGGCTACCCCCGAGACCGCCGCCGATGACGGGGTCTTGTCCGGAGCATCGATTCTCGCACGTTTCATGGTCCCAAGGGCTGGATAGAAGTCCGTGTGAATTTCGTGGGTCTTGGAAGGGAAGGTGGACGGAGTGGACAAGAGAGAAGGGCGGGACGATGGCCGAGGGGAGAAAAGAGGGAAAAGATTCGCCGGACGACGTGCATCTCCTTTGTTTATAAGCGGGCCGGTCTTCTTTCCGTGCGGGGTTGAGACGCCTCCACCTGCTCAAACTCAGTCGCGTCCACTTGATCAACTTCAGCGCCAGGCACTTGTTGTTGCGCTGGGAGACTGGGAGTGCCGGCTCGGGCTAGTCCTGTTTCTGTCGCGTCCCATTTGCGGATGGGAGGAATGGAGAGCAATGGTGAGGGGAACAAGCCTCCAGGCGAGTCCAGGGTGTGGAGGACCACCCCCATCAAACTTGGACAGACACGGGCCCGCAATCCACCTCGGGTGCCCTCTTCGGCTCTTCCCTCCAGACGAGTCCCAGACCATTTGCGAAGAGTCCTCCGGCCGCCGCGGCTGGATTTCCGAATCTTGGCCGATCTGGGGAATGCAAGGTAGGGTATAAGATGACTGGGTCTACCGTTATTCCTAGTTTGAGCCAAGCTCTCGTTGATTATCGGAAGAAAAGTCGCCGACGAGTCACGCCAGATCAAAGTAATCCTCAGTCGATAATCCACGATGGCAGCCACAGACGCTGAGGCCACCCGCGTTGGCTTCATTGGCCTCGGTGCCATGGGCTTCGGAATGGCTTGCAACTTGTTGAAGAAACCGTCATACCGAGTACAGGGTCACGATGTTTACCCTCCAAGCGCAGAGAAATTCGTCGCTCAGGGTGGTTTGTCGGGAGAGTCTCCAAAGGATGTGGCCAAAACCAGCGATATCCTAGTCTGCATGGCAGTCAACGCACAGCAAATCGATGACATACTTTTCAATGATCAGACGGGTGCCCTGCAAAGTGAGTTGTCCGCATGCATCTCAGCCATGAGCATCCAATTGACATCATTCCCGTAGCATTACCGGCAAATGCTACCGTTCTCCTCTGCTCAACAGTACCGCCAACGTATCATGAGGCATTGACGCCCCGGATTGCGGCGGCGGGTCGGCAGGATGTTCTGGTGGTGGACAGCCCCGTATCGGGTGGCACGAAGCGTGCAGCCGACGGCACACTCAGTATCTTCGCTTCCGGGGCCCCTGAAGCGTTGCAACGTGCAGATCGTGTTCTGCGGGACATGTCGGAGAAGCTGTACATTATTCCTGGGGGACCAGGAGCGGGTAGCAAGATCAAAATGGTCAACCAGCTGCTGGTCGGAACGCACATTGCTGCTGCGTCAGAAGCAATGGGATTGGCCGCCAAAGCTGGCCTGAACACCCGCGAAGTGTACAACATCATTACAAATGCTGCTGGTAATTCTTGGGCGTACGAAAATCGCGTGCCGCATATGTTAGACGGCGACTGGACACCGCTGTCTGCCCTGAACATCTTTGTCAAAGACATGGTGAGTTCCTCCCTCAGTGTTGTCATGAATTCGAGACTAATGAATTTGGAAAGGGCATCGTCGTCTCAACGGCCAGAACTTTGCAATTCCCGGTGCCTCTTGCGTCGGTAGCCGAGCAGCTGTACATCTCAGGAGCTGCACATGGATACGGTGCAGAGGACGACTCTGGACTTGTCCGGGTGTTCCTCCCTGGGTCCCCCAATGCCGTGAAGGAGCAGGCAGGGCAGCTGAACAGCCAAGAAAAATTGACTCCAAGCAGTACGCCGCTGGAAATCTCAAAGATTGGTATGGTGGGGTTGGGCGCGATGGGCCAGGGCATGGCTGGGTCTCTTCTCCGAGCCGGCTTCGCAGTCCATGGCTACGACGTATACGAGCCCGCTATCGACAAGTTCGTGGCCAACGGAGGTAATGCGTCCAAGGCTAGCAGCCCCGCGGAGGCAGCAAAGGGCGCCGACATTCTAGTTTTGATGGTTCAGAACGCTGCGCAAGCCGACGATGTTCTTTTCGGCTCCGGAAAGGCAGCGGAAACCTTACCCGATGGCGCCATCGTGATTCTCAGCTCGACAGTCCCACCCTCATTTGTTAGAGAACTGGAAGCCAAGCTCACAAACACTGGCAAGGGACTGAGCCTCGTGGATGCCCCTGTGAGCGGCGGCGTTGTCCGCGCCGCCAATGGTACTCTTACGGTAAGTTTTGGATTTTATCCACCTGACTTGAGACTCGTCGCTAACATCTAGTAGATCATCTGCTCGGGAGATGAGGCTGTTCTTTCCAAGGTTAACAGCCCGTTACTGGCGATGACGGGAACGTCAAGCAACCTTTGCCATGTCCAGGGAGGCGTCGGCGCTGCGTCTTCAGTGAAACTCATCAATCAACTACTGGCTGGTGTTCATATAGCGGCCGCTGCCGAAGCTATGGCATTCGCTGCTCGCCTGGGTCTCGACACGAGACGAGCTTTCGAGATTCTTGGCAGTGCGGCCGCATGGAGTTGGATGTTCGAGAACAGAGTGCCTCAAATGCTTGATGCCGACTGGACACCACACTCCGCATTGGCCATTTTCGTCAAGGATCTGGGTATTGTCCTCGATGAGGCAAAGCGACTCACCTACTTTGCTCCGATTTCGTCAGCAGCTCACAACTTGTACCTCGCAGGTGCATCTCACGGGTGGACGAAGGAATCCGATGCTGGTGTCGTTCGGCTTTGGGAGTTAGCGGGCCTTTCCGTCTCTGGCAATGCCGGTCCCAAGCTTGAGGAGAACAGTGGCTCGAAAACGGAGAACGCGGAGATTGAAGCAGGCCAGGAGCAGGGCCTGCCGGCACAAGAGACGATTGACGCGCTCCCAACCGAATATGCGGGTGATGTGATCAGCTCCACTCGCAAGGTGGTCGACAATGGCGAAGTGCCGGTTCTTGTGGTCTTGGATGATGACCCAACAGGAACTCAAACCTGCCATAACATCGATGTCCTGACCGTGTGGGACTCGGCCACATTGGACGACGAGTTTAGCCTTAACCCGACTGGGTTCTTCATCTTGACCAACTCTCGCGCATTACCCTCCGCCGAAGCCAAACACCTTATTGTCGAAATTTGCAAGAATGTCAAGACGGCGGCTGAGAAGGCAGGCAAAGCATTCGAAATTGTCCTTCGAGGTGATTCGACACTTCGTGGACATCTTCCGGAGGAGCCCGAGGCTGCTGAGGAGGCTCTTGGCAAGTTCGATGCCTGGGTTGTGACACCTTTCTTCTACCAAGGCGGAAGATACACGATCAATGACGTACACTACGTCAAGGAAGGCGACGTGCTGGTACCTGCGAGCCAAACACCCTTTGCCCAAGACGCCACCTTTGGGTACAAGAATTCGAACTTGCGGAAGTATGTCCTCGAGAAGTGCGGCCACCGCTTCGACGAATCTTCATTCTTGTCCGTCACTCTCGACGATATTCGCGTAGGGGGACCTGCAGGTGTCACCAAGAAGCTCCTTTCAGTAGCGCCTGGCTCCAACACAGTCGTCATCGTCAATGCTGCCGCCGAGTCTGACATGCACGTCTTCGTGGCAGGCTTGCTTGAGGCAGAGAAAGAGGGCAGGCGGTATCTCTACCGCACTGGTGCTGCCTTCGTTTCTTCTCGCCTGGGAATCACAGGGATCCCACCATTGACCATGGCAGACCTTGGGGTGTCGGTCGAGGCCAGTACCAAGCAGCCAGGTGGACTGATCGTCGCTGGCTCTTACGTACCCAAGACGACGGCACAACTTAAGGTGCTCCGAGAGAGGAGAGGCGACAAGTTGGCGGTAATCGAACTCGATGTCGAAGGACTCATTGAATCTGCGGACGCCGCGGAGAAGGTCGTAACTGCCGCAGCAGCCGAGACCGCAACCAAGCTTGCAGCTGGCGAAGATGTTCTCGTCATGACATCTCGGAAGCTGATCAAGGGGGGCGATGCGCTCAGCTCTCTCCAAATTGGCTCCAAGGTCGCCCGGGCCTTGGTACAGCTTGTTGAGCAGATTGACGTACGGCCGCGGTACCTGATTGCCAAGGGTGGCATCACATCATCTGATGCGGCCACGAAGGGTCTGAGGATGAGACGGGCTCGCATCATGGGTCAAGCTGCCCCGGGCGTCCCGTTGTGGAAGTGCGACGAGGAGACTAGCCGGCATCGCGGTGTGCCGTACGTTGTCTTCCCTGGAAATGTTGGTAGTGACAGCACGCTCGCCGAAGTTGTCGAGTCGTGGTCGATTGAGAATGTTGCTTAGAAACTTTGCATCGAAGCGGGATAAGCGTAGCATATAACGGCTGTATACCAAGTAACGAGGCGTTGGAAGGCTCTGGATAGTGATCAGACAAATTTAATGTTGATGAACCTTATACCTAAAATCAAAGATCTCCCGGATGGTTATGGTGGTGATTGCAGGTGGTGATTGCAGGTGGTGATTGCAGACGAATGTCGTCGGGAATTGTCGGAGATAATGATCCGACCGGCTGATGTAATCAGCCTGTTCTCTAAGTGACCCACTCTCAGGAGCTGAGCAGTTTTTGTGCGCCGTTTCCCAGGCTCTCTTGTCGTACATTTCCTCCTCAATTGCTCAACAATCAACCGTCTTCATCTCGTTATGTCCTGGGAGGACCGCGTTGATACTTCTTTAGACTTTGGATTTCAATTTAGGACAGCTATTTTGCATGTTTACACAAGAAATCAAGCCATTGACTCCCATTCTTTCCCATCGATCAGGAGGACCTCTCCACGTCATGACTCATCCGCCCCGGTTTTCTCACCTCGATCGATTAAGGCCAACAGCACCTCACCTCGCACTCACAAGGAGCTGAATTGCAAACACCACATATCTATTCCATCAAGCCTCTCTATAACGACTTTCTGACTCAACCGATGGACGGCAATGGCAATCAAAGGGTTTTATCTCCATTCAAGGAGGCTGCAGAATCCTTAGAGCTCATCAAGACCGCTGAACATCTCATTGCCCGCTGCAACAAGATATGCGATGAGCTCGAGCAGATGCGCCTGGCTGTTGAACTCGAAGCCGCCAAGGTCAACAACCACTGGCACGCCTACATCCCCGGTTTCAGCACATTCTGGCAGGCCAACGTCAGCCAACGAACTCGGGCGGAGGCCTTGATTCAACGATGTCAAGAAACGCATGAACCGGGTTCAGAGGCCGAGGGTTCGCTATCTCGAGATTTCAGGCTCATAGAAGGGGAGCTCGCCTCATACGAGAACCACTGGTCGGCAATCAAAAAATGTTGCTCAATCACCTGGTTTCGGTTCGCAGTCTCCTACTCAAAGCTGGACGGCCAACAAACCTCAGTATTCGTCAGTGCTATTGTCGACAACGGGCATGAGTGGATGCGGGTACTCAGCATCACCGAGCGGGCTCTGTTAGTACAGATGGCCGAAGCAGATTTTCCCTGGGACGAGCCCGATGACGATGAGGACGATGACCTGGAAGAAGTTATCAACGACGAAGAAACCCAGATTGAGGTTCTGAAGGGTGCAAAACAGCTGCTGGCTGCCGCTCGCGAGATACATGGGGGTTACCAGCATCGTGTACGAATCGTGCTTCCAAATATCTCTCGGGGCAGTGTCCCTGCCATAGACAGGTTTTTGAAAAGGATTGAGTGCCTTGGTGACGACCACATCTCACTTGCGTTGGAATGCGCCGAAGAGAGCCAGACACCGCCTCCACCTCTCGAATTCGCGATACCAAATCTTCTTAGTCATGGCGATGCTGTGAAAGTGCCACCCCTGACTCCATATTTGAACATCGACACGTCCATATTCGTGGCCTTGACGACAGACATCTCTCACAGTCATAGCTCACAGCGAAAGTGGCGTCCCAAGATCTTGGAAGACGTGGGAGATGAAGCGGAGCACGGTCCTAGGCTACCCAAGTCCCTTTACCCCCTTCTTCGCGGCCACACGCTTGTCTGCACTCGCGAGGCGGCGGAGACATGTCTGCGCATGGTATACGATGCATCTACAGAGTCGGAAGTCTCTCGCATAGAAATACTGCTTGGACAGGAGGACCGCAGGGGGAAGCAGGACGATAAGTTGACTTTCCTGGAGCGTGTTCTACGGCAGGATGGGTGGCCCATTGAGGAAAAGGACGATGAGGCAACGGAGAATCGTCGCCTGAATTTGGTTACAGAACTCCAGAATCTGTCATGCCATCCAGTACCGGAAGACCTGCAACTACCCATTCGTATCGTAGAAGACTTCCGCAGGGAGCACGTCGCAGACGAGGTCCGCAAGGGGACACTGCCAAAGGTCGTGTTGGCGGTGGAACCAACGCTCAACGAGACGAACTGCTCGTCTTTCCTGTATGGGTGGAAGACGAACCACACCACAATAACATGCAATCGGCATGCTGTAAAGCGGTTGGGCAACCTCGTCAAGAAGATGCGGTGGTCTCGCGATGCAGAGGCGGCACCAATTATCGCTATGGACTGGGCTCGAGGTCTAGCAAAGATCCCGTTTCCTGGCGAGGTCTTGGTAGATGGTCCGCTGAAGGCAGGCACAGACTAATGTCACCTCCTTTTTATGATCACTTCCTCATCTTGAATATGCTCTCGTGCATTGCTTTGTGATGATGGTCCATGGAAGTCATGGAGGTGTAGTCTCTGCAGACGTTGGAGACCTGTAGACAAGTAAGATTGCCCTGGACGCTCAAGCCCTTGACTGTAATAGACGTAGATATTCAGATACTGTGTGAGAGATGGTCGCGTGGCGCCGCAGCAACCTCCACAGGTCAAAAGTCCCCGAAGGATTCGGCAACATTTGTAAGCTCTTGCGCAATCGCAATTTGTCAGCACTAAGAAGGAACACAACACATAAGAAGAGACACATTATAGACAAATTCAAAACGCTAATCTTATGCCATATCTCCGTATCTCATCGTTTCAGTGTGATATCGAGCAAAATGGTCGCGCTTCCAAACACTCAAGCCGAGGCCTTGGCTTGGCTTCGACGCGTGAGTGCATATGCCATCACCCAGGACTCCACGCTTACTTCACAGACAGTCCCACGATATCCACGACTCTCTCCAAACCACAGAGTTTGACAAGATCTACTCCAAGAATGCTCAGGTCAAGTTCACCAACTTTCCTGTTGCCGAGGGTCTGGATGCCATCAAGCAGATCATGGACGCGGCGTTTGGGCAGCTGTCGTATATGAAGCATGTCACTCGCCAAGCTGGTAAGAATTGTATTTCATGAAGTTTTCGAGTGGTACTGAAAGTTTGCAGACCAGGTGGACAACAGAATCTGGCTCGCTGTGGACATCACCTATCGGGTCAAGGGCGACCCTGATAACGAAGATATCAACATCCCAGCTGCGGGGCTGGTCACAATTGTGACGGAAGGGGAAGAAGCTGGCAAGATTGCGCGTTTTGACGTCTTCCTGGACAACACTCCTGTCAGGGAAAAGATCGCAAGGGCTGCAAATGTGAACTCGTAGACAGGATCTGTGGTGGCTCTTCTATGCGCATGATCAGTACGCGAGCTAGTCCACCTTTGACCCTTCAGAGGTTCGTTCTAGTTCAGCAGTCGCACCAACAATTCTATTGACTTGTTCTCATGCTACTTCGAACCGACATGTATCGAGTAGAAGGTTTCATCGCGGCTTCTCAATAGTATGCGAGTGATGATCCAGACTTGATTATGGCAAAGGTTCAAGTAGGAATTTGGCTAACTACATGCACTGATAAAGCCAAGCAACCATCTCTCCGAGTTTCCTACGCCCCCTGACGCCGATAATGACGCTTCAACTTGCTGACAGTGTCTCCACTGTTCACTTCTAGAATACCGTATAAGACTCCATCGAGCCATTCGACCAGTCCGAAAGGACGCCTACAGCCCAGCCCGCATCGTGGCAAGGCGGCTCCCAAGTCCTGCAACTCCACTGAAGCATCTTACTACAACTGGATACAATGATTGGAGCACGTCTGTTGGATTACGAGGCAGAAAAGGGCCCTATTAGGTAGTTAGGTAGGGGAGGTAGGTAGGTAGTCTGGGCCCGTGCAGACGGACCCTTCTACCTACTTATACCCACAGAGGGATCGCGGGCCCTACCCACGATCTTCCCCTCCTATATATACGTAATAGACCTATACTAACTTATTAACCTAGTTATAATTAAAAAGTCTAACTTATTTATATATATACTAATACTAATTAGTAATTAAATTATATATATATTTTTATTATAAGTTAGTAAGGATATAATTATAGAAGAGATAGCCTTAATTTACTTTATTAGTTATTCTAATTTATTAACTTAGTTCTATTTATTTAATTAATAATAAGTAGCCTAGTTTATATTACCTTAACTCTCCTTTATTATTACTAATTAATAATTAATTAATTAGTTATAAGCTATTAAGAGCGCGCTTTATTACGTACGATCCCTTTTATTAAAACTATTATTATAAAAAGATTAATTATTTTATTATTATTATTAACTTTATTTTTATTATTAATATTATTTTTATTAGCCTTATTATAATTACTAACTTCCTTTTAATCGAGCCGCTCGTAAAGGAATTTATTTTAAATATATTATAACTAAGTATTATTTTAAGTTAATAATAAGTAAAAAGAGATTAATTACTAAGAGATTAATTTAACGATCGCTAGAGTATTAGTGCTTAATAATAATAAAACCTTTAGAATTATAAATATATTAATAGTAAAGTATTCTTTGCGGATAGTAAAGTATTTTAAGATATTAAAAAAAAAAAGATTTTAATAATAATAATAATAGGGATCTATTTTATATTATTAATAAATTTACCTCTTTTTAATCTAACGGATACTCCGAGACTAAATTAGTAAAACGAAGTATAAAAAGTACTAAAAAAAATTATTAATTAGTAACTAATAGAATCCCTTAGTTATTATTAAAAGTACGGTTATAAAAGGCCTTTTTTCTTTTTTTACGACCTTTTATTAACTTTAATAACCTTTTATTTATATACCTCGTTAAAAAAGTAGAATTTTCTAATTAATAATAATAGCCCGCTTATTACTATTAAAATAATTACTATAACCGACCTATTACTTATTTAAACCTATTTAACGTTATACTATAATTAAAATACGACGATTACTTCTTATTATTATTTTTTATTATATATATTATTTTATTAAATATATTATAATAATTACTAGCCTTAGTAGTAAATAAAAAGGGGCCGACGACTAGTTAATATTATTTTAAGCCTATTTATATTCTTAAATTACGGAACTATACTTAATTCTAACTTATTAATAGGATTACGTTAACCTAACTTAATAGGGCTTATTTAATATTATACTTACCCTTATAAATAATAAAAAACTTAATACTTTCGTTTTTTATATAATAAGATCTTATTATCGAGATAGTTTAATAGGCGAGGAGCTATAGAAGGACTTTAAAACTAATTTTTAAAACTAAGAAGTAGGGGACTTTTTAAAAATAGAAAGTATAATTCTTAAAAAACTAAAAGACTTTTTTATAAATAATAGTATTAACTTAATAATTAAAGATCGTAATTAAATAGTAAATAAAATTATTAGCGCCCTTAATACTTAGTACTTTTTTATTTAGACCTCTAAAGAGATCGTAACTTACTATAACCGTATTAAATATTTTAATATATTATATTACGATCCTTATTTTCTTTATTTATTACTCTTATAATTAATAAATACTAACGATTTTATTTAATAAGCTAAAAAAATAGTAAGGGAGTTTATATAAACCTAGCTAGCTTAATTAAGATAATTAAAACTACGACCTTAGCTTCGTTACTAACTAACTAACCTATTACCTCTTTAAAAAAAAAAAAAAAAAACTAGAGAATAAAGTTATTATTACTTAATAATAAAATCTATCCTATTAAATACTATATTTTAATATAAAAACTAAAAATAATATTATACTTAATATTTACTAATTAATTAACCTTACTAAGCTCTATAATAATAAGAATAAGTATAATAATAAGAAATACGATATTTTTAATAAAAAGCTTTAGATTTTTAAAGTATTATATTAATAAATAAGAATTAGTAAATAATACTATTCTAATACTTTCCTAAATATACTTAAAAGAAGGGCGTTAACTTTTTATTTTAACTAACTTAGTAATATTTCTAACTTACTTAGTTTTAATATAATATACTAAAGGACCTAGGAATACTTTAAGCTACTTATAAGTTATTAAAACTACTTTACTAAGCTCTATAACCTCTATTAATACTCTATAATTCGTAAGAACTTAAGTAAGTCGAACTAATAAATTTTATAAGCGCTAATTAATTATATTATAATCCTTTATAAAGTACTAACTACTTAGGGATCTATTTTTAATATAAGTAACTAACTCCTCTACTACGTAAGCGGTATACTAAAATATAGACTTATTATACTTAACCCGGTACCTATATTTATTAATATTTATTACTAACTTAGTACTTCGATTAATATTATAAAAAAAGAGCGTAACTATAGTAAGTAGTACTAATATTTTTAAAATAGTATTTATAATAAAGAAGTCTTTATTACTTACTAAACCGACCGTACTTACGGTAGCTTTAGTAAAGAGACCTAATTTAATAAGCAGAATTAACATAGTTACGGTACTACTAATAAAAAGTACTTTATTTATTATAAAACCGGCTATTAATTAACTAAGTACTTAAAAAAAGAGCGACGTTAAGTATACTAAAAATATAAAAATAGTAAAAAAATAAATAAAAGATTTATACTAAGCTTATACTCATAGTTCCTCGCTTTTTATAAAAAAACCGCCCCTACTAATAATAATAATAATAATAATATAATAATTTAATATTTTAATAACCTCGATTTTAATTATAAAAATAATTACGAGGACGAAGTCTAGATCTTAATAATATACTTTATGATTATTATTAATAATAGAACTTTTATAAATATTTTCGCTATTTAAGTAATAGAATATAGCCTTATTAATACTACTTTTATTAACGAGTTAACTAAGCTTACGGAACTAATAACCTCTTTTTTATTAAATAGGAAGTACTCGTTAGGGGATTTTTAAAGTATTATACTTAATACTAATATTATAAAATTCTTAACTACGGGCTACCCTTAACTCCTCGTATTATAATAATAACGACTAGAAATTACTTTTAATACTTTTAGAACTAGCGAAATAGGTATTTAGTTTAGTAATAGTAAACTTATAAAGTTATTAAGATCTATAATTATTAGTACCCTATTTAGTAATATTACTTTTTATATCTTACTAACTAATACTCCTTTCTTATATTATTTAAGGGATATAAATAAGCTAGGAATATACTTTAATAATATTAATAACTTATTAATTAAGGGAGATATTATAATACTTATTATTTATAAATAGGGATACCCTTAGTTTTTACTTTTTAATAATAAAAAAGCTATTATTAATTACTTAATAGAGGGCGAATTATATTACTTATATTGGCACTTTAGCTACCCTTTAGTTCCTCGTTTTTTAAAACTACTTTAGTAATTTAGTAATAATATAGAGATCGTAGCTTTTAAAAGCTTATAAAAGTCTATTAATAATACTAACTTAATAATACTACCCCTAGCTAATTTAAATTTACTTTACGAAATAATTATAATTTTAATTATAAAATCGTAATTAATATAATATACTTAATAGACTATAAGGGTACTAACTAACTAGTACTTTACGTTATTAATACTACTACTTCTTTCTAAATAATAAAGTTCTTTACGAATATAATTACGAAATATATATAAAAAGCTTTTCGGTTATATTAAATTAATATTTACTTTAGTTTACTAAATTAGATTATTATAAATATTAATAAGAACTTTAGTATTATAGAGTTTAAATTTTTAACTAGATTTATATTTATTAAGGTTAAAGAAGTATTTATAAAAGCTTATAATAGTATTAATAAGGCTAAGAAATATTATATAATACTTAAAAGGGTATATAATATTATTTAAAATAAGTACTTATTAATAAGTACGGAGGCTATACTTTAAGCCGTAATTAAAGTAATTAATAATATAGTTAGCCCGAATAGCCTCGTCCTTATACTCTTTATTTTTAAAGCTTTTTTATATATTTTTAACGACTCTTTATTATTACTAAATATTACTTAACGTATAGAGGTAGTTAAGAAAATAATAAGAAAAGTCCGTAAACTTTATATTAATAAATAAGTAAGCGAGGTACTAGCTACTTAAAATAGATTAAATATTTTATATATTATTAATCTACTATTATAGTTAAATATTAAAGTTTAATAAAAAGGTAAGGGATAGAAAGGCCTATTTAAGCTCGTTTTAATAAGTAGTACTACTTACGTAATAAAATTATTTTATAGCTTAATAAGTTTCTAAGTTATTATAATTAAACCTTAGTATTTAGAAAAAGTTAACCCCGAGTTATTAATTATAATAATAAAGTACGTCGATTACTTACTAATCCCCGTAATTAACTAACTAATTAATAATAGCGCCGCTATTAACGAAATCCTTAATAAGATTATCGTAATAGTTAATAATAACTTTTTATTATAAAAAAAGAGGACTAAAAAAATATTAATATAGTGCGGCCGCGGTAATACTTTTATAATTACTATTTATTTTATATTTAAAAAAGAGGTAAATTTTAAACTAGTTATTAAACTCCGTAATAAGGGTATTATTATTATACTAAAAGTACTTTTTATAAAATCTATTAATAAAGAGCTTTTAGGACTAGTTAAGAGAGGTATAATTAAATTTATTTAACTCGGCCCTAAATATAGGGATATAAGGATATTTAAGTTTCGATTTATTAATAAAATTAAGAACCTAAGACTTAACCTTATTAAAAAATTTTATTTAGTTATATAAGGATATAATAATAAGAGGAAAAAAGAGATCTTTACGTAGTTATTAATAATTTAAAAAACTAATTAACGTTTAATTCTTACCTTAGCCCCGACCCTAATTTAAAAAAGCTACGTTATTTAGTTATAAAATATTACTTAAATATATATATAATCGAGCTAACCTTTTTATTATAAGGTTTTTATTTAATTATTAGCTTAGATCCGTTATTTATACCCTAAGGGTACTATTCTATACGTTATATAGTTACTATATAATTTTATAAAATCTAGTACTTATTAATAAGTAATATATAATAAGTATTATTTAAAAATATTTTAAATAATAATATTTACGTTCGACCTATACTTATTAATTTTAATAAAAAAAAGCGGATTATTTAGTATTATTAAAATATAGACCGATAATATAATTAGATTATTAAATAAGACCTTTAGTTAAAAAGAAAAGACCGAGCTTAAGTATACTAAGCTATTAGCTAAACTAAAATAGTAATTATTAACTAACGAGCCGCTTATTTTTAATAATAGAATTATTTTATTAAAAAGTAGTAATATAGTACTTAGATAGAAGAACTAAAGAAAAAAGCTTAAGTAAGTTAACCTTTTAGTATTAAATATTAAATAATAATTTATTAAGTAGCGAGCTCGAGGTACTTATATTATATTAATTTACTAACTAGAAGTAGCTTTTAATACGTTATTTATTACTTAATACTAAGTAAATCCGTTATTTATTAACTACGCTATACTAAACTATTATATTAAATAGTAAATAGATTACTTAGACCGAGGACGTATATTTATATTATTAGATCTAACTATAGCTAAACTCTTTATTTTTATAAATAGGTTATTCGTAAATAACGCTAATTATACTTCGTAACTAGGTTATATTATTATTTTTATAAATAAAAAATAAACTAATAAGAGTTTTATAATTAATAATAATATTATTTACTATAGCTTTATAAAAAATAAAAGGATTATTTAAAGTATATTAGTATTAAAGGTTTATAGAATAGTTATAAACGTTAACGTTACTTATACTATCTTAACTACTCTAAACTTTATTACTAAATAACTTAACGTTCTAAAGATCCTTATTATAATTTATATAGATTTATACTTATTATATAAATACCTCGTTAAGCTAAGTATTATAAAAAAAAAGCGCTTTATAATAAATATTATAATACTTTAATAATTATACGAACGTTACGAGCTTTACGAGATCCGTTAAATTAATAATAATAATAACTTAGTTAATAGGTTTATAAAAAGTATACTAAATAAGTCCCTTAAGCAATTCGTTAGTAAAAGAATTATTATAATTAAAATAAAAAGGTAAATAATACGTAATTAAAATAGTAATATATTATAAGTAGTAAGTTATCTAGCGAACGTATATACCTCTTAGGCTTTAGTTTAAAAAGAAATATACGTATTTAGGGCATAGTTAAACTAATAAAAAGCTCTTTTTTAACTACGCTAAATTCGACAATTTTTAAAAAGTTTAAATATATAAATTATATATATTAGAGAATTAAAAAGTAATTAAAAAAAGGGGATAATAAAATTTTTATATAAATAATTATAATAAAAGCTATACTAAAATTTTATTATATAACTTTAAGTATTTTTAATAAAGAATTAATAGTAAATTCTATTACTAATTCTTATTAACTAAGGGACCTAGCCCCTATTCTACCCTTTTTTATTATAAAAATAAAAGATTATTAATATTAAATTATAAAATAAAAAAGGGCCTTATTAAGTAATTAAGTAGGGGAGGTAGGTAGGTAGTCTAGGCCTGTATAAACGGACCCTTTTATTTACTTATATTTATAAAAAGATCGTAGGCCCTGCCCACGATCTTCCCCTCTTATATATACGTAATAGACCTATACTAACCTATTAACTTAGTTACGACCGAAAGGTCTAACCTGCCTACGTGTATACTAATAACGTTAATCCTAATCGGGTTTTATGAAAATGCGATTAAACCAGTAACAAGAGTTCGAGCCCGGAAGCACCTTCTTAATATTACCAAAACGCTGTGCGATCTGCCTTCACCATCCAATTGATTTTAAGCCAAGCGAAAGTTTCCTAAAAGAATGCCATAATTACATTACATTGACCTCATATGTGAATTTCGCTTATATTTCAGGCGATCCTTCTGTAATAAAATCCTTAAATCCTCTGCTCTGATCAGCACACATGACTTTTGTCAGGTTTACCTTTTCGCGTCTGGATGCTAGGTCTTATCTTCTACAGTCCGAAGAGGCTAGAGAGACAAGACCTGTCACGTCACGAAGTAGCTTAACTCGCGATGCATCCGCTGACGAACTGTGTACTAAATTGAGAAAGTACGGATACACATAACCAGCCACTGAGCAATGGTTGCGAATTGTGGG